>NW_020837950.1:73647293-73654302 GCF_003676395.1 Aethalodelphis obliquidens
CCCTCCAGCCCCCCGGCAGCCCCCCAGCACCCTCCAGCCCCCCGCACTGGACTCCTCTAGCTGAGGCGGAGCTCCGCTCCTGGGAGGGGCGTGGGTGGGGCCCTTTGATGGGCAGCTGCTCCACCCCCTTCCCTCCCCATCACTTCGGGCCGTGAATTGATCCTATTTTAAAACCTATTCTGTGAGGAGCGCTGTTTAGTGGAAAGCTGTTCAGTACCGGGCACCAGAGAAACAGCAATTCTCGGGTCTGGGCCTGAGACAAAGCAGGTCGTGCCCGGGAGAGACAGCACCAGTGCCCCCGGGGAGCAGTGACACCACCAGCCCTTCCCGCAGACGCGCCGCACAAAGGACCACGGGAGCCTGCACCGACTGGCCAGCTCCACAGGGGACCCTCGCTGGGAGCACCCAGGGCTGCGCCCCTCGCAGGAAGCCCAGCGAGCTGGTCACTCCGCGAGGTGTCCCGGTCAGCTGCTGAGGAAGCTCACTGGCCCTCCCGCCCCGCGCCCCGGGCCACCCACTCCCGTGGCCGCTTGATCTCCACGCCGGGCCACGAGGGCCTGAGGACCCTGCTCACGGCAGCACCCATCAGCTGAAGCGCGGAGCCGCAGGGGCACAGCCAGGCTGCAACCCGGCCCTGGGCGCCCGGACTCCAGGGGCAGGAGATGAAGCCGCCGCAGGGCCTGGGCAGCTCGCGGCCGGGGGTGGAGGGGGCCGGGGTCATCGTAGTGAAAGGAGGCACGGATGGGGTGACGACGAAAGTGTCAAAGAGTAAACCAAGGGGGTGCACGCGGAGGCACACGCACACACACTCCTGTGCGCGCACAGCCACACGCTTGATCACGCATGCGTGCTCACACACGTGTGCTTACATGTGCATACCTGCACGCTTGCACATACACACGCACACACTCCACCACTGTGCATGGGCACCACAGTGGGGACCAGCTGACCCGGTTCACGTCCCACATCCGTGTTTGGGAACCCGTCCCTCAGCTCTTAGAGCCTCTATTTTCCATCTGAGAAACGGACGCCACTCACCCTGCGGAGTCAAGGCACCAGCACAGCCCCAGGCTGGCACACAGAGGCCCTCGGTGAACGCCACACGCCAGCAAGCACAGAGCGGGATGAGCAGGGGCCTCAGCCTGGGGCCTGGGACCTTCCCCATCACCACGACACCCAGGGGAGCGTGCCCGCCTCTGGGGTCAGCCCACCCCTGCCCTCTTCTGCCCATAGTGGGCCCTGCTAACCACAAGGGCCACTGAAAGACCCCCAGTGGGGCCCCTCGGAGCCCACCCCACCTCCTTTTCCGTCCCTCAGTGGGGCGGCCTCCCCCATAGCCTTCAGCCCAGTTCATTCTGCTCACGAGAAGCCCAGGGACCCAGGGAACACAGCCCGGCTTCTGCGGAGCTGAAACCCAAGAGGGGAGACAGTCAAACGCTGAAAAAGGTCGATAACGAAGAAAACTCTGAGGAAGAGCTGCTCAGGGGACCGGCATGTGATGGCAGGGGTGGACGGCATGTGGGGGTGGATGGCATGTGGGGGTGGACGGCATGTGGGGGTGGACGGCATTTGATGACAGCGGCCGTCATGGGGCCTGAGCACGGGGGTCAGAGCCTCTCCCAAAGGGACAACAGACTCCCAAGGGATAGAAGGCGCCAGCCCGGCAGCACCTAAGGGAACAGCACTGTGCTAGAGGGAACAGCCAGTGCAGAAGCCCAGAGGCAGGGACCCCATGGGCAGGGCTGGCATGAAGGGAGGGGAAGAGTGGTCCAAGGTGTAGGCGGGCTCCAGCCAGGTGGGCCTGCTGAGCCAGGCCAAGGCCGCGTCCCAGCACACCAGGGGCCCCGAGAGCTGTGAGCGAAGAGGGCCCAGCCTGGCTGCGTGTGGCGAAGGGACACAGGGTGACAGCAAAGCTCCAGGCCCCTGCAGCTGTCCAGGCCAGAGGAGCTGCGGGCCTAGGCGGAGCAGAGGAAAGGGGGCCCAAAGCTAGGCTCTGCAGTAACCATGGTGACAGCGGGAGGGGCCTTCCCTCTGCGGAGGCAGCGCTAACTCATGGGACCTCTTGGTGGGCGGATGATGGGGTGAGGGGAAGGAAGAGGAGGGCGACGCTGGACTGGGGAGGGGGGCACCTGGGGAGGGGGTGCGGGGCCGGGGGCAGGGGGCGGGGTTGGGGTTCAGTCCCGGACACGTGAGCCTGAGAGGCCCATCAGACGCCAGGCGGCGTGCACACAGGCAGCTGGACACACGCGTCTGAAGATGTAAAAATAACCATGGAGTCAGTCATGGCACTCAGAGGCGTTTAGCCCGGGGCCGAGAGCCTGGGGAGGGCGGGTGGCCGGGAAGACGCAAACCTCCGGGCCTCGTGGGGGGCAGGGGGAGCTGGGAGAGGAGACAGAGGTTGACGCCCACCCATGGGACACAGCGGAGGAGCGGCTGTTGGCTTTAGCCCTCAGAGGTCACAGTGACCTTGGGCAGCGCCTTCAGCAGAGCAGCTGGGCAGCGGGCTAGGGGCAGCCGAGCACTGGGGATGGGGGCTGCTGACCGGGCCGCCAGCCGGAGCCTGAGGCTGAAGCCGAGGGACCCCGCTGACCCGCTGGTCCAGGCCTGTTCCCGATCCAGTTCCGGGGGAAGCACGTTCACCGTGTACGCAGGGCGCAAGGGGGCTTCACGGGCTCCCACAGGCAGGCTACCCCGACCTCGCGGCAGCAGCGGGAACGGACGGTGCCGAGGCCCAATGCACGCCCACCACCCGTCCACCCTCCGCAGGGACCGGCTAGGACTTGTCCAGGGCACAGAGCTGGTCCGAGCAGAGGCGAGACCTGAGCCCAGGTGCTCCGATTCCCGGTCCGGAACCAGGGGCTGCAGGAAGCCCTGGCCCCCTTCTCGAGGTCTCCGTGGGGACGGAATGGCTGGCCACCACCCACACCCTGTCCTTGAGTGCCTGCCAGCCCAGGACTGAGGAGTCACGCCCATTCCTGGGGGACACGGCAGATCCAAGGCCAGAAGGTGGGACCGGAGAAGGGACCCTCCCCACCATCACCACCTGGGACGCCCAACCTCTCGGAATGCGCCCACCTCAGTTAGCAGAGCTGCCACTGCACAGGAGAGGCACGGGCACAGGCCAGTGGGACCGCTCAGGCGGCTTAAGGGGCAGGTGTCCCGAGGCCGTGGTTCCTGGGCAAGCTTGCAGGGCCAGATGTTGCCGAGAGTGGCTGGGCTCACGGTACCTCACCTGGCAGCCCCAGCCCCCGCCAGGCTGCCTGTGAGTGGTGACGCTGAGTCAGGGACCCTGCCCTCCAGGAACTCAGCGCCTGTCTCAGGGCAGGGATAGGAAGGGGGTACTGGACTAATACCTCACCTTTGGTGGCAGGAGCAGGGGCTGACCTCCCAGCCGGCCAAGGGCTTGTGGGCAGGGGGCAGCACCCAGTCACTTGTGGGCCAGCCAGTCTCAGCCCCTGTGCCTATAATGACCCCCCAAAGGCCCTGCCAGCTCCAGGAGTCAGGGTCCCTCCCGGGGGCTTTTCCGGGCTGAATAAAGCCCCCGCAGCCTGCACAGGAATTGGTGAAGCCCTCGGAGCTCTGAGGGCCCTCGGAGCGGACGGCAGGGGAGCTGCCCTGGCTGCGCAGGAACCCTCTAGTGCCACACCTGTGGGTGGGCCGCCCCCTCCACAGGGCAGCCACGCAAGAGACACCTCTCCCACCATCCTAAGCCTCAACCCGGGGAGGAAGAGAGGGGCTGCCCAGGGTCACCAGGGGGGCGCCCAGACCCCCCTCCTCTCAAGGGAAAGGATCCAGGCATGAATCCTCTGGCCAGGACAGAGGTCGAGGCCGCAAGGAGCACAGTCCCGCTGAAGTATTGCTCCCTTTTATAAAGATTGTTACTTCTGTCAGTGAGAGGTTTTCCCTTTCACTTTAAGTGAGGACACGGGGGCGGGAGAAGGGAGACGCTGGGGCGAAGTGAGAGCGGCATGGACATATATACACTACCGAATGTAAAATAGACAGCTAGTGGGACGCAGCCCCACAGCACAGGGAGATCAGCTCGGTGCTTTGGGACCACCTAGAGGGGTGGGATAGGGAGGGTGGGAGGGAGACGCAAGAGGGAGGGGAGATGCGGATATACGTATAGGTATAGCTGATTCACTTTGCTATACAACAGAAACTAACCCAGTATTGTGAAGCAATTATACTCCAATAAAGATCTTTTAAAAAAAATAAATCAGGGCTTCCCTGGTGGCACAGTGGTTGGGAGTCCGCCTGCCGATGCAGGGGACGCGGGTTCGTGCCCCGGTCCGGGAGGATCCCACATGCCACGGAGCGGCTGCGCCCGTGAGCCATGGCCGCTGAGCCTGTGCGTCCGGAGCCTGTGCTCCGCAACGGGAGAGGCCACAGCAGTGACAGGCCCGCGTACTGCCAAAAAAAAAAATCAGAGCTTTTCCTTCCTTCCACTAACTAAACTTTATTGTAAGAAGAACAAGTGGTCCTGGTTAAGAAAAGCAAAAACAGGAGAAAAGACCCAAAGCGGAGAGGGGCCCTCCTACCCCCGCCCGCCTGCAGCGCCTGATTCCCTCCTAACCTCTCCTCGTGGGCCCTCCTGGGAAGGAAATACTTTTCAAAAACAAGAGTCCTGCGTTTCCATGACGAGAAGGCAGGGCGGCCCCTCCTCTCTCCTTCCCAGGCTCCCCCTTGGCTGCAGCCAGGATCTGGGGAGTCTTAGCTGTGGGGACCCCAAGTACGAGGACCTGCCCCCAACACCCAAGGCCACCCGAGGGAGCTGGTCTTCAGGATAAGGGGGGCCAGGCGGCTGCACCTCTCCCAGCCAGGCCCCCCAACACACTAGAGAGGGGCCAGCTCATCAGCTAGGGGCCAGGGAGGGGAGAGCGAGGAGGGTCCGGAGCCTCTGACCCGTCGGGGAACCATGGCCACTGGCACTGACCGGGAGGGAGAGAGGGGGAGGGCTGGCGAGAGCCGGGCAGTGGGTCAGCTTGGCAACTCCGCCTCAGGCCAAGCACCCGCAAGAGGATGACCGCGGCCTTCGTGCAGTGTGAGGATAAAGGGGACGCTGCTAAGATAACCGGCAGCGACCGCGGGGGTTCTGAGACCCTGGGGACCAGGACGTGAGACGCAGGGCTCAGAGTGGACAGCAGCCCAGAGGGGCCGCGTCCACCACCCCTAATCCCCTCCCCGCCCCCAGTCCCCGGCCCAGTCCTGCCCGAGCGCCTTCCCCCTCTTCTCCGCGATTTCCCCTCCAGTCCAGTCCTGGTTCCCCGACGCCCCCGGCTCTCTACCGCTGGGCTGCACGTGGTGAGACCCAGGAAAGGCCCGATGACCACAAGCCCACTTACAGGCTCAGAGTCTACGGTGTTGAGGACCCACTGCAGACTCCCCGCCAGTGCTCGAGGGCCCCCTCCACAGGTGTCCTCCAGGGCCGGCCAGAGCTCACCTCTCAACTAGCGCTCTCGGATACTGGCATAAAATCCACCACCAGGGGCTGCAGATCACTACCCCCCCCTACCAAGAGGGACAAGGCCCACCCCGGGACTGCTCTTCGGGTGGGCCACCTGTCCCAGAGGCCGCACAGGCCCTGGCTCACCACCGTCCTGGCAAGCAACCCCCACCCAACAGCCAGCCCCCTGCCTCGGGCCACAGCCTCCCGGATCAGCACGGCCTTCACCCCCGCCTCTGCCACCCTCAGCTGGCCGGTGCCCCCATTCCCTGCCGGCTGGGCACCCCCTCCCCAGCTCTTACCCTCCCCCACCCCTGCCAGGCGTCCCTGAGCTCCCCAGGACTAGGACCCCACAGCTCCAGATGCAGGGCCTGGGCATGAAAGACTGATCGGCTGAACGAAGGGTGCACGGCGCCCAGGCCCCCTTGGAGGGGAAGCTGAGGCCCAGGCAGGAGGTGAGTGTGTCCGTGGCCGAAAGCAGACCCTTCTATCGCAACCACGAGGCTCCCAGAGCCAGCTCAGCAGAAGGGATGGAGGAGGGGACCCGGGAGGGGCACAGGGAGGGGGCCCTCCACACCCTGCCTAGGAAATGGCAGACACCCCAGGCGTCCCGGAAGACTCTCGGGCAGCCTGGCACGTGTGAGGCAGCGTGCACTCACACCCCCAGCATCCCACACAGACCCCCGGGAGCCTGGGCCGGCTCCAAGGCACCTGTCTCCGGAAACAGCTGCAGCTGCACAGCTCAGAGCCTCCGGCCGCTGAGCTGGAGATGCCCGGCTCCGGGGCTCCCAGCCGGCTCCTCCCGGCTGGGGTGCCGGCTCCGCTCAGGGGGCTGGGAGGGGGCCGTCCTCTCCTCCCAGGACGGATCCCACACACAAGGTAGATTTCACTCTTCTCCGTTCCTACCTGGCGGCCCAGCCTCGGCTCCACCTGGGGAGGCTGGAAGGGCCGCCTGGGGTCAGCGCTGCCCGGAACACCCATCCACGTTTGGATTCAAAGACACGACTCAATCCCCAACTGGGGCAGAACTTTCTGGGATGCTCCCTGCCGCGTGATGGGGGAAGGGGCCAGGACAGGCTCCTGCCCTTTCGCCCCTCGGGCCTCCACCGGCTCCCGCAGGCCCCTCCGAGCCTCAATCCGCCCTTCTGCCAAGGAGGTCCCCACCCCGGGCCTGGAGTCTGAGATGACGGCTCCCGGGCCCGGTGCGGTCGCGGAAGGGTCCCGCGTCCCGGCGTCCGCGGCAGGCGCAGGCCGAGGCGAGGCCGGAGCGCTCTCCGGTTACAGCCCTCGGCCCCGGCGCCGCCGGCTATTTCGGGCGAGCTGGCCGCGCTCCGGGCCGGCCGGGCGCAGGAGGCCGCCGCCGCCCGCCCCGTGCCCCGCGCCCCGTGCCCGCGCCCCGCGCCCGCTCACCTGCCACCGGCGACGGCTTGCGCAGCACCAGCCACCTACTCTTCCACTGCGGGGACAGAGGGAGCGTGAGCGCCAGCCCCGCGCCCCGCGCCCGCCCCCCGTGCCCCGCGCCCGCCGCCCGCCCCGCGCCCCGCGCCCCGCGTCCGCCGCCTT
>NW_020837950.1:73654702-73801754 GCF_003676395.1 Aethalodelphis obliquidens
GCCGCCTCGGTCATCTTCTGTCATGGTTCCCGCGCGCCCGCCGCGCCTCTGCCCGCCGCCCCGCGGCCGCCCAGCCCAGGGTCACTTTCAAAATAGCTCCGGGAGGGCCCTGCGCCGGCCGGCGGGGCGGGCGGGGCGGCGCGCGGGCGGGGCGAGGTGCGCGCCCAGCCGGCCCTGCCCTACCGGCGCCCCGCCCCGGCGCTGCGCCCGGCGGCACCTGAGGCCACCTGAGCGCCCTCCGGAGCCAGGCACATTGCGGGGCTCGGCCGCTGGCGCTCCGGCACTGCTCACCCCGGGGCGGGGGGCGGGGGGAGCGGGCTCCCCTCCAAAAGCAAAGGAAACGCCGGACGGGAAGGGGGCGTCCGCGCGTCCAAGCGCTTGGCCCAATTTTAAAGTGCGCCTCAACCGAGCTGGCTTCGCCCTCCGGCACCTGTCCCTCCCACCACCCCGAGCTGTCACCAGACACCGCTGACCGCAGAATGACCGTGGGTCGACCCTGGCCGAAACATTGCCCCGCCCCCCAGCCCTCCAAGCCCCCTCTCTGCTCCCCCCAGACCACCCCCGCTCCCCAGGCAGGGTGATGGAGGAGGGTTCATTCACGTCCCCTGGCAGCAGAAATCCCAGGGCAGGTTGCTGCCCAGTAGTGAGTGGGACCACAGTGCCGCGGTCTCGGTTCCCCCTTCCCCCCCGCCCCGGGGCTGAGAGCTATCCCTCCGGGCAAGGATGGCACAGAGGTTCTCTGCTGCTCTATAAAGGCCCCCGAGAGTCCCCTTTGCAGTGGGGGAGCGCTGACCTTCCGGATTTCCCCTCCTCCACCCTGTAGCTCCAGTCCAGCTGCCCGCTGTTCTTTGGGAACCCAGGTGGTTGGGGGACCTGGCAGGTCGACATCTCAGACTTCAGCCCCCATCTATCTCTAAGACAACCTCTGACATTCACCCCTTCAGGAGCAACCAACAAGGCGAGGGGCCAGTGGCAGAGATGGGGCAGCTCCCTAGAAGAGCGAGGAGAAGCAATGTACCCTACCCGAGGTCCCACCCTAAGGGAGCTGATGTCCCGCCGGGAGGAGAGGGGAGGGCTCAGTGGTGTCCCGTTACCCTGAAATCCGCCTGGGTGGGAACAAGCGTGTGCATCTTCATCCCATCCAGGTCTTGCCTCTCACGGAGGAGGAACTAACGCTCAGAGCTGCGGGCGCCTCCAGGACTGACCCACGTTGGCTGAGCCCCGAGCGGGGCACAGGATCTGTGGGGGCAGGCAGAGCCCTGGGCTGGAGTCCCAGCTCAGCAGCCACCATGCTGGGCACAGAGAGGGCCAGGTCCTTCCTCTCTGGGCACCCACTCCCCTCCTCACTGTCTCTGGGGAGCTGAGAAGGCAGGTCCCTGGTGGGCACCACCCTCATTCAGATGCCCTGGGGATGTCTTGCCAGGGCATAATGCAGAGCAGTGTCACGCCAGGCCCAGGAAGCAGCTCTGTGTCTCCTGTGTCCCCTCCTCCAGCACCACCTCCAGCGGCACCTGTGCAGCCGCCAGCCGCCTTCTGCAGAGCAGTTGCCCGACCACAGAGCCCCATTCACGCTCCCCACACATCTCAGGCCCCCAGGGGCTGGCCCAGGACAGCCGGCGTGGAGCCTGGTGGCGCTGGGGGCTGTGGCCACCAACACATCCGCCGCCCCAGGCGCCTGGCACTTGGTCATCCCTGCAGGGAGGGTCAGTGCCCCGCTGCATTCCCGAGCGCTGGACCCGACCCAGGCTCCTGCCGTGCCTGGAAGCTGCACCTGCTCCTGCACTGGCCCGAGAGAATGCGGGCCGCCGTGGGGACAGACGGCTCCCCCTGCCCCCCGCCGGCTACTTAGAGGTGGGCTGATCTGTCTGCATGGCTCCCACTCCCAGACCCTGGCTGGGCTCCTGGCCTCTCTCTCCTAAGTTCCTGCTGTGGACCGAATGTTTGTGTCCCCACCCCCCAAGTTCACGTTGAAGCCCAACCCCCAAGGGGATGGTATGAAGCGGTGAGGCCTTTGGGAGGTGATGAGGTCACGAGGGTGGGGTCCCCAGGACTGGATTACTGTCCTTATAAGAAGAGGCATGAGGGACAAGTTCCTTCTCCTCACCCAGCACTGAGGACACAGCCAGAAAGCAGACATCTGCACGCCTGGAAGAGGGCTCTCACCTGACCCCAGCCTGGCATCCTGATCTCTGACCTCCGGCCTCCAGACCTGTGAGAAATGAACCTGCTGTTTTAGCCTCGCGGTCTACAGTGTTTTTGTTATAGCAGCCCGAGCGGACTAAGACAGTTTCCCCAGCTGTTGCGGCCAGAGTTGCTGGTTGCAAGTGGCAGAAGCTGACTCTGGCCACTGAAGCAGGAAGGAATCTGCTGGAAGAATGTCGGGTGTTGAGTAGAACCCAGGGGAGGTGCAGATCCAGCGGGAGCTGCAGGAGATAGGGCGCCAGGGGAGCACAGCCACGCTCGTGAGACCGGACGCCACGCCCGCCCTGCGCCACTGCCCTGCCGGACTCCACAGCCGCCTTCCAAGAAGCCCCCCGACCGTGGGTCAGAGCTGTACCACCGGCTGGCCACACAGCCACGGGCACTGCTGCTGGACATCACTGCCAAGGACACTGCCACCACTGCCAGACTCCATGGCCCCAGGGCAGTGTCACCCCATCTGTGGCTCTGCGGCCGAGGGACCTGCCATCAGTCGCTGCACCTGCCGTTCACCATCCAAATGAACTTTAACCATCACACGACTTTTCTGGCCTCTTTCCTCTTCCAGCCTGACGTTATTATGATGAGCCCCTAAATGAGATGATGTATGTGAGGGTCTCTCAAAATGATCACGGGTTTCACAAACACAAGGGAGTGATGGGGACCAGGGCCAGGCCGCCTTGTCTCGTATCTCCAGGTGCTCAGTGAGGCTGGAGAAGGACACACACCAGCTGACCGTGGGAAACTCTATGCCTGTGTCCACACGAGCGATACCCCGTGTCACTCCTTCACAATTCCCAGCTCCCCTCGGTCGGGTGGGGCCACATGAAGGGGCTCTGGCCAGCAGAGTGGGAGGAGGTGATGACCGCCACCTCCCAGCCCTGCACGTCTGCCACCCTCCTCATCCACTGCATGGCGAGATGGGGTGTTATGGACCCAACTGTGTCCCCGCTAATCCATCTGTTGAAGCCCTAACCCCCAATATGACTGTATTTGGAGATGAGATTTTTTTTTAATATTTAAATATCTATTTATTTATTTACTTGGCTGCACAAGTCTTAGTTGTGGCACGTGGGATCTTTTAGTTGTGACGTGCGGCATCTAGTTGCCTGACCAGGGATCGAAGTGCAGAGCCTTAACCACTGGACCACCAGGGAAGTCCCTGGAGATCGGATCTTTAAGGAGGTAATTAAGGTTAAATGAGGTCATAAGGGTGGGGCCCTAATCCCATAGGACTGTGGCCTTAAAACACAGGGAGAAACACCAGAGCTCTCTCTCTCTCTCAGCACACACACAGGGCAAGGCCACGTGAGGACACAGCAGGACAGCGGCCGTCTGCAAGCCTGGAGGAGAGGCCTCCCCAGAGATCAGCCTTACCGGACCTTCATCTTGAACTTCAGCCTCCAGAACCACAAGAAATTTCTGTTGTGTGAGCCCGGCAGTCTGTGGCCTTCTGTTAAGGCAGCCCGAGCAGACTGGCACAGACAGTGTGGAAGATTGAGTAAATGGCTGCAAAGGCCCCTCCCCTGCACCCACACCCCTTGAAATGTGACCTCCTCCCACCAAGAGGTGGAGCCTGCCTCTCTACCCTGGAATCCGCTTTGAGCAGCTCACGTCCACTCTTTCTTTGGAACCCGGCCACCACCATGTGAACGGGCCCAGGCTAGCCTGCCAGATGACAGAAGACGTGTGGCCCGGTCACCCCACGGCCCCAGCTAAGAGCCAGCCAGCCCCCGGGGGCAGAACCGCCTAAGACCCGCTGACGACCCAGGTACGTGGCGGAGCCAGCCCAGGTGGCGAGAAGCACCCCGCCAAGCAAGGCCACGTTACCAACCCGCCCGGCGTCGTGAGCTCAGTACGTGGCTGCTTGTACGTCGCTGCGTTTGGATGTCATCTGTGTCATCGCAGCAGCACTCTGATGCACAATGTCTGGAAGCTCTGCAGAGAAGGAGCCTGGACCCCGCCGAGTCGCCACGGCCAAGGGCACCGGCAAACGTCCAGGCTGAACAGGAGTCCGCAGGCGGGATGAGTCGGGGAGACGCCCCCACCCGCACGTGTGGTGGTGAGGCCGCGGCACAGCAAAGACAAAAGGCACGAAGGCTGCCGGCCGGGCGGGGGTTGGGGGGCGGAGTCATGGCAAGAGAACAACAGTTCGACTTAAAGCAGATTTCTCAGCAGGAGTGACAGCAGACAGCAGAACACCACCCAAGTGCTGACAGCCAGTAACTGCTGACGTGTGAGGTGCGATGCCACGCGAACAGCTTTACGGCAATAGACGTGGAAATGGAGACAGATACACTCACGGAAGTGTAACTTCCGAAAGCCAGCTCAAGGAGAAACAGCGTCTCCACAAGTCCCAGAGCATGAAAAAATGACGCAGCAGTTACATAACATCCTGCAAAGAAAACACTGGGCCCAGGGAATTTTATAGGGGATTCTACCAAACTTTCAAAACACAGATCATTCCAGCTTTCTGCAGCCCTCCAGTGGATCAGGAAAGAAGGGACATTCTTGATCTCTTTCTACGAGATCAGTACAGCCATTCAAAGAGTATAAGACAGTCATTCCAAGAGTATACGAGAGGAAAATGACAGGCCAGTGTCACTCAGGAACGTAAATGTAAAACCCTAAACAAACTTTAAGTCAATCCAGGAAAAACTTATAACAAAGTATGACAGAATGCGTAAGCCAGGGCCCCAGCAGCTGACACTACATTAGGACAATTCAAGGAGGGATTACTCACAAAGGTGTGCTCTTGGAAGGAACCACACCTTTGTACGTAAGGGGCACAGTACGTGACTGTGTAGCCCCTGGCCAGTCAGAGAGCCGTGGAACCACCTCTAGACCTGAGGTGGGGGGGTTCCCTGAACCACGAAGGGGCGTCATTTCCATCTTGGGAGGATCACGGCCTTCAGTTAAGGGATCTGGGTGTATCCCTTGCTGGGGTACCGTCACAAAGCACCACAGACCGGGGGCTTAACCAACAGAAATCGTCTCACCATTCTGGAGGCCAGCAGGGCTGGTCCTTCTGACGGTTGAGGACCTGCTCCAGGCTCTGTCCTTGCCTTGTTGAGGGGCCATCTCCCCGCTGTGTCTCTTCACATCATCTTTCTTCTATGCATGTCTCTGCGTCCAAATTTCCCCTTCTTAGGGGAACGCACTCATATTGGATCAGGCCCCACACTCTCTAAAGATCCCCTTTCCACATCAGGTCACATTCTGAGGTCCTAGGGGTTAGGACTCCAATATACGAGCTTGGGGAGGACACAATCCAACCTATAACACTGAGGCGACCCCAGAAGAGGCAGCCAGGGAAATCAGCACCCCAACCTCACACTCCTCCCTCCTCTGACCTCCTGCTGGGGCTCCCCCAAAGGGCGCAGGAGCCCACTGACACAGTCCATCAAGATCAGCCTATGGGGCACCGGGCAAGGTGGGGAATAAATCTGGAGAAGCCGACGGAAGGTAGCTGGCTCCCACCCTGACTCAGCATGGCTCACTACAGGAATGCAAGGCTGGCTTGACGTTAGACCGTCTATAAATGCACGTCACCTCTTTAACAGATCCACGCTCGGCACTCGCAGGGGAGGAGGTCAGGGAGAGCTCACGTCAGGCAGAGGTGCGGTGGGACTGAAGCAACACGCTTCCTGGAGCCGAGAACAGGCGGTCGGAGGTCCGAGAGTCACGAGTGGGAGCTGCTCCACCCTCCACGCTCCTGGGCACCGGCACCCGCCTCCGCTGCCCTGGCTGCAGTCAACGTGGTGGGGCTTCAGCAGCACGTCCCAGTCCGCTTCAGGGCTCTGAGCCCCACCCCCGGCATTTGGGGCGATGGGCACACACACTGCTGTCCTCCCAGTGCCCGTCTCTCTTCCTCCGGCTTTGCTGGGGGCAGTGCACGTCCCTGGTGATTTGTCTGGTCCTGTCATGACAACCCTGTTCCCTGCCCTCCCGGCTTCCTCTGCAGCTGGGTGTGGCCATGGGACCCCATTCAGGCAACGGTCAGACCTCTCGGGGCTCCAAAGGCTGAGTGAAGGGGGAGGGGCGGTACGGGAGGGAATGTTCTAGGCATTAGTGGGAGCACCGTCCGCAAGGGCCCTGGTCAGTTTCACGAACACAAGAAGGCCCGAGTGGTCAGAGTGCAGTTGTGGGGGCAGAAGAGGGGCTGGAGGCAGGTGGAGTCAGACCACACAGAGACTGGAGGTAGGCTCCCAGATGGGAGGGGTGACATGGAGGAAGCCCTGGCGTGTCACCCGGGACAGGCGGCGAGACCCGGTCCAGGTGGAGCTGTGGAGATGACAGCAGAGGGGAGTAGGGACTGTGGGGAGAAGGACCCCACCCTCTGGGCTGCTCTGGGCAGGGGCCCCATGCCCAGAGCAGGATGGGTGGGGCTGGGGCTGGATGCGCTGAATGCCACCCTCTTCCTGACCCTCCCTGAGACCAGGGGTCCCAGCACCGGGCACCGCTCTGACCCACCCCCATACACCCAGGCCTCTTCTCCTGACCACAAATGTCATCACATCCCCACCCTGCTGTCCCATCAGGGACACTTGGGACACCCCCAGCACCTCACTACAGCCCACCCCCCCCCACACACAGTCCCACCCTCTTTGGCCTCAGCCGCAGTTCCTTACTTTGATTCAAATAAGCCACTACCAGGGGCTTCCCCGGTGGCGCAGTGGTTAAGAGTCCACCTGCCAATGCAGGGGACACGCATTCAAGCCCTGGTCCGGGAAGATCCCACATGCTGCGGAGCAACGAAGCCCATGCGCCACAACTACTGAGCCCGCGCGCCTAGAGCCCGCGAGCCACAACTACTGAGCCCGCACGCCTAGAGCCCGTGTTCCGCGAAGAAGAGCAGCCCCCGCTCGCTGCAACCAGAGGAAGCCCACGCGCAGCAACGGAGACTCAACACAGCCAATAAATACATAAATAAATAAACAAACAAATTTATAAAAAAAAAAAAGCCACTATCAGCCTCCTGTCTCGGGACCTTTGCATGTGCTGCTTCCTCTGGCCCAGGATTCTGGGCCCTTTGGGCATCTCAGATCCCGTACCCACAGTGTCTTGCCTGGCTGGCGCAACCCACTACCCTCCACTCACCCTGGCATTGGGGCTCCTCCCTTCCCCTGGCTTCCTTCAGAGGAAGTCTCCAGTTCTCCCCGCCTAGAAAACACGGCTGAGGGAGAGCTGCAGTCGGGCGGGCTGCCTCCTTGAAGCAAAATGATAGCCAGGGGTTTTCCCAAATAACCTGTCCTAAGTTCTAGCGTCCGCTGCCGTGGGACAGCCCAAGGCGCCCGGACCCAAGCCCCACTTGCCTGGGGGAGGGTCTGAGCGGGGTCTGGCTGGGCACAGCTCCTGCTCTGGAGAAGGTCTCGTCTGGATCCCCGTCCTGACTGCCCAGGCCGTGGGGCCAGACCCTCCCTGTGGGGTCACAGGCTCCCTTCTCCTCTGAGCAGCTGGGGTGCTGGCTTGGGGGCCCCAGCCCTGAAGCCACAGCATCCACAAAGCTGGGTCGGGGGTCACGGCCTGGGGGCGGGGAAGGCTGAGCTGGCGGCAGCGGCACAGGCAGTGTGGGCCGGGGTCTTTTTGGAAACACGTTTATTGCCAGTGAGGAGGGAACGGCAGGAGGCACGATGTCCCCAGGGGTGGTCTCAGGAGGGATTCACGGGCCGCTTGGGGGGCCGAATCCGGTCGCTGATCCAGTCCACGTAACGGGTCACGCGGGTGTAGACGCCGGGCTTGTTGAACTGCCCGCAGCCGTCACCCCAGCTGATGATGCCGTACAGGTAGGCCACGCCGTTCTTCTCGCAGGCCAGGGGCCCGCCTGAGTCCCCCTGCACAGAGCGGCCGGTCAGAGCCTGGGGCCCGGCTCAGGAGGCTCACGGCTCAGCTCCTCGACACCCATGAAACAGTCCACCACCCCCTCACCCCAGGCTCCCTCGCCCCAACCCGGAACATGCCTCCAGAGGGGTCAACCCTCGAGGTGGGCTTCCCGAGAGCTTGGGCACAGATGACATGGGTATTCCAAGTAAGGGGGCTGCCCCCCTTCCCCCAACCGCATAGGCAGGGCGTCCTCCCAGTAGTGGGCTGCTGCGGCCCCCTCTCGCCTCCACAACCAGCAGAGCCCTCCTCCATCTGGGTCCCCCCTCCGCCCACCATGTGCACCAGGCGGCCCCGTGCTCCAGCAGACCTGGCAAACCCCTATTCACCCCCTGGGACAAGTGCCAGCGCCCCTTCCTCCATGAAGCCACCTCTGACTTCCCCCAGGGCGCTTGCTGTACCACGTGGTTGAGTGCCGAGCCCCCCCCCCTTTGCCACCTGTGAGTTGTGTGACCTGGGAAGAGTGAGCAGACCTCTCTGGGCCTCAGTCTCCCCACCTATAAAAGTGGGGAGTAAAGCAGCTTCTCCGACTCAGCACCGATGTGCAGACCCGAGGAGCCCTTGAGAAACGGCACACTGGGATCGGCCGATCGCTCGAGCCCACTTGGGAGGACTCTGGGTGAAAAGGGGTTTGGCCTTCGACGTCACGTGGCCAGCCCTGCCCTTGGCTGGACAGCTGGCCCGAGCCTGGGCTTTGGGAGCCGGCCCCTCCCGGGCCTCAATCCCCGCCCCCTGTGAGCAGGGACCCCACTCCTGGCCCCCGGGCCTCCAGCAATAGTGAGCGCCCATCTGGGGGTGCTCCCGGGGCGGCCGTCCCGGCTCACCTGGCAGGCGTCAGACCTGCAGTCGAAGTAGCCGGCGCAGAGCATGTTGGGGCTGACGTCGGCCCCGTACACCTCCGGGCTGCTGCATTTGTGGTCGGCGACCAGGGGGACCAGGGCCTCCCGCAGCAAGCTGGAGTAGCCACTCACATCTGACGGCCGACAGGGGGCACTCAGCCTGGGCGAGGCTTGCGGGGCTGGGCCGCTGCTCCCGGGGGGCACGACGCTGGCCCCTCGCGCCCACCCCACTCACTCTCATCCTGGTGGCCCCAGCCCGCTATCTGGCACTTGTGCCCAGCCGGGAAGGTGCTGCCGGGCTCAGGCAGGCAGATGGGCTGGACGAACTGGGAGCGGACAGCACAGCGCTCCCCCTTCTTCTCCAGCCGGATCAGAACTGGACGGGAGAGAGGCAGGGGGTCAGCCTGCAGCATGGGGGCCCACGATGGGCCGAAGGTGGCTGCTGGGTCACACGGGGTCCAGCCCCACCGGGCAGAGGGGCTGCGGCCTGGGAGGCCCAGGAGGCGACAGGAGGGCCAGCGAGGCTGGGCAGCCAGGGTTTCCTCCAGCCGCGCCGAGGCCACTTGGCCACACCAGCTGCTCTCGCTGCCCTCCCCCCGCCCTCCCCCTCCCTCCCACCCATCCCCTGAGTGTCTGAGGACCCTCCCCTGCCTGGCACCCACTTCCAGCCTCTCCTGGCTCTGGCCCTGGGTGTGCACAGAGCACACAGCACCGGTCCCGAGCCTCACCGAGGTCATGGTCACTGGGGTTGAACACCGAGTACAAGGGGTACGGGATGTACTTCTCTATGCCGAACGTCTGCGTCACGGCCGTCGTGCGGTTGAAGAAGTGTTGGCCGAGCACCACAGAGACACTTTCCCTGGGGGGGCTGTGCAGTGGGAGCTGGTGGCAGCATGACTCTCGGGCCCCTGAGGTCAGCTCGCCCCCTACCCACGGGGACAGAGCATCCGGTAGACGATCCCAGGAGGGTGACGCTGTGCAGGGCCCCCGCCCCCACCAGGCCCTGGGAGAGACCTGAGCAGGGGCTGGGGTGTGGGCCGTAGTGCAGTAGGGAGTGGGGAGTTAGGGCCACAGCCCCCGTCCTGGCAGCACCGCCTCTAAGGCAGCGGCATGAATGACCCTGGGGTGCCTTGTGCAGGTCTAGGTGGGGTCTGCGCTGACATGCACCCACGTTGCTGCGGATCCCAGCTCTGGGCACCGGTTCTGCCCCACGCCCCTGCTACAGGGGCAGGCCTCCTGTGAAGTCACCCGTGGGCCCAGGAGCCTGAGTACTCCCCTCACCCCCCGCACCTGCGCACGAATGACCTGTCCCACCCACCTCCTCCAGCCCTGCTTGGCCCAGGCCAGGGACCAGGGTGCTGGGGTCCAGCCCACAGGGGACGGGCCCCTCCATCCAGCTTGGCCCTCCCCAGCCCCTCCCTGGACGTGAGCAGAGGATGCCTGCTCCCCTTCTCCAGCCTCTTAACCACCCCCATCCCATCCATACTGGGGAGGCCTCAGGGGTCCTGTTTCACAGGTCGCACAGCGGTCAGCACAGGGCAGGACGTATGCCCACTGCCCCCCACCCCTACGCTGTAGTCCCTGGGGTGACTCATGGGGATTCACCGTCGGACTCTCACGCTGCCAAGCCCCCAGCCCCCGCTCATGTCCCACTCCCTGGGATGCCACTGTCAGGCCCGTTCCCTCCCACTGAACCCTCCCTCAGAGAGAGCCCCCCACTCCCCACGGCAGAGCCTTGTTCTCGTCACAGCCGTGAGCAGCGGGGGACGGGTTGGCCTTTCTTGCCCTGAGCTCGCTGTCCCCCACCCTGGGGTGTGGTAGTGGGCCTCGCACCCCTGACCCTTCCCCCAGCCGCCAGCCCCAGCCGGCCCTCCGCTCCGGTAGCCCGCCGAGTGGGCGGGGCCTCGGGCTCCCTGCGCCCCACGGTGCCACCAGCTCGGTCTGGGCCGGGGGAGCGAGGCCGGAAGGGGCGGGCCCTGCGAGGCACGGGCCACACCCACCACCCTGCCGCGCACGCGCTGGCCGCCCCGCCCCGCCCCGCCCTGAGCGGGGAGACCTGGAGCTCCCGGGGCGAGGACCAGGGCTGCGCGGCCACACGGGCAGGGACAGGGACAGCACCCCGGGGCAGGAATGGGGCGGGTCTCGGCAGTCTCCATGCCCAGCACTGGGCTGAGCGCTGAGTCCCACCTCAGTCAGAGGGGCAACGGGGAACGGAGGGACCAAAGGACGGGGTTTACACGGGTAGGTGGCGGAACGTGGGGACACATGGGTGATGGTTAGGACAGGCGGGTGGGTGCGTAGATGGGTAGCGGGTAGAGAGTGGATGATGGGTGTATGGCCGGGTGGGGGAGCGGAGGCCTAGACAGCGGTGGGTGGAGAGGTGGATGGCTTGAGGGATGGCGCAGGGGTCGTGGACACTGGGGCCAGAACCGCTCACCTGTTGGAGAAGCAGTGGGCGGCAGACACCACCCAGCAGGTATGGACAAGGCTCCCGGCACAGAAGCTGTTCCCGATGTAGATGGCGGCCAGCCAGGGGTGGGAGCCGGGCAGCGAGGACGAGCCACCGATGATGCGTGGCCGTAGGAAGCTCCTCTTCTTGTGCCTCTTGCCACAGGTCTGGCGTCCGGCTGGTCCAGCTGCCGCGGGCCCAGGCAGGCTCAGCAGGGCCTCGGTGGGCGGGGGCTGGATTCTGGCAAGGGATCCTGGGATCACAGGTTACCCGCTCACACACCCCGGGTCCCTTCTGCACACCCCAGGCCAGAGAGGGTACTGGCTGCGTCCACCATCCTCAGGTCCCCCGTGGTTCACCTGCCTCCTGACCCAGCCTAGGCAGTTCGTCTGAAAGAGGGTCCCCAGCTCTGCCCCTGTGGGCACATGACTTACTCTGAGCCTCAGTTTCCTCATCTGCAGGATGGTGAGAACCGCACCCAGTCACAAGGCTTTGTGGGAACCAGGGTGGCCTGGCACACCTGGCAGGTATTCGTGTCCTTCCCAGCAGCCTGGGACCCCAGAGCCAACTCGGGATGGTAGAGAGGCCTGGAGCACGGGGCCGGGGGGCGGGCTGGCCTCATGGAGCAGCCCACTGCCAGGGTCTGACTCCAGGGTACTCACATTATCCACGTGCACCCACACTTCCCTGTCTCTGGGGACCGTCCTGGCACAGTGCAGCCCGGCTGGACCACCCAGAGGACCCGGTGACCAGCTCGCCTGCTCTGACCTCTGGTGTCAACCCACTGCGTGGCCTTGGACCAGCCCTGCTCTGGTGAGCCTCAGTTTCCCCATCTCTCCGATGGGGCCGTGGTCCTCCGGAGAGAGGAGGCCTGGCATGCGGGTGGAGTGGGTTGGGCCACGGCGAAACCACGGTGATCTCAGCGGGGGCGGGGCCAGTGCTGCCCCCACCCTGCTGCTTCCCACCCAGCCACTAGCTGCGCGCACCGCAGGCTGCCAGGCGGCAGTACTCCCAGGAGAGCGCGCTGTCCTTCACCACGTAGCACCAGGGCTTCTCGTCCTTGTCCGGGTTCCTGGGGTGCAGGGAGAAGCAGGTGGGCAGGGGAGTCAGTCACGGCTCCTCAGTGACGGATGGGAGGAGAGAGCTGGGGACCCCTAGCTGGGTGCGGCTCCTGGCACTCTGCCCACCCGCACCCCACAGCCTTTGGCCCCTTCTGCAGGTGGTTCCGATCCCTGGCCCTGGGCTCCTCTCGCCACAAAGCCTCCCAAGCCGAGGGGTCAGGACCCAGGGACAGGCCCCGCCCACCCGGTGCTGACCGGCAGTAGGCGTGGGGCCCCAGGCCGAGGAGGGCCGCGGCGCCCACAGAGTCCACGTGCAGCTCCTGGTAGAGCAGGTCGGAGTTCCAGGCCAGGCAGCTGAGGCCCGAGGCCGCCGTGCTGGCCACGCCTCGGTACTCGGTGCCACTCCCCACAAAGCAGGACTGGGCCGGCACTGCGGGCGGCACGGTGCGCGGTGAGCCTGGGCCCCAGGACGCGGGGCCACGCAGCTCTGAAGTCGAGCGACTCACCAATGTTGCAGAGCCGCCCGGCGTGGTCTGGGGGGCAGGCGCATACAGTGGTCCCGGTGGCCACGATCAGGTGACAGGTGCCCCCATTCAAGCAGGGGCTGCTCAGACAAGCTGGGGGGAGGGCTCAGAAGCTGGGCCTCGAGGGGCAGGGGCAGGGCCTGGTTCCCACCCAGTGCCCGTCTCTGGGTGGCCCTGGACGAGCCCCTTGCCTGGGTGGGAGGCCCAGCGATACGGCCCGCCCCCCCGTACCTGTGTGGCGGGTGCCCTGGCACCGGACCTGGCCCCCCGCACACTCGCACTGTTCCACTTGGCCCCGGTGCACGCGGGCCCAGCGATCGCCCACCTCCAGGTACTCGTAGCGGCTCTCGTCAAAGCATTTCCCTGGGGGCAGCACAGTGAGCCGCTGCTCCCCGCGCGTGCGCCTGGCGGCCCCCTGCCCTGCAGCCCCCACCCTGCTCACCCGTGCCGCAGTCCTTGCCAGTGAAGGCCACGGGGCAGGTGCAGTGGTACGACTCGGGGTCCTGGGTGCTGGAGCATGAGCCCCCGTTGAGGCAGGGGCCAGAGGCACATGGGTCCAGGGCAGCTGGGCACACGCAGCAAGGAGGGGTGTGCCTGAGAGCCCGGCCGGGCCTCGTGACTCCCTCCCCACGCCGTGACTCTCGCCACCTTAAAGATGCCCCTCCTGAGTGCCATGGTGTGTACGTGCCCTGGGAGTGAGCGCAGGCCTTCCCCCTCCTCACCACATCCTCTGCCCAGCTCTCAGACCCTGGGCAAGTGGGCCTCTGGCTCTGCATCCAGCACCCTGAAAGCCCGACCCCCATCAGGCAGCGCAGTCCTTTTCCGTGTGCCCATGGACCCTTGTAAGCGGGGCTGCCAGCACCACACCCTGCGGACCCCTTGGGCCCCCTCCACGTCCAGGGCTGTTCCTGTGCAGCCGCAGGGCCCAGCCTGACCACCAGGGGGCGCTATGACCCCCGGCAATGGCCAAAGCAGTTATGTGGCCCCCCCGAGAGGGCAGGACCTGCGGGGCAGGGTGTTCCCCACTCCCCACTCCTGCAGGCCCCGAGGCCTGCAGTGGGATGAACCCCGAAGCCCCCTCCTGCACACCAGGCAGGACCCCAGCCCCAGGTCAGCTCTGACGCCCCTCAAGCTCACCGCCACCACCGGCCCAGCCCCCTCCTAGCTTGCGCTCGGGCCCAGACCCCCGGCACCCACCTGGGCCCTCCCGGGGGGTGGAAGCCTGCACACAGTAGCCCCAGGCCCTGTCCCGGTCATAGTTGTGAGTCGTGGCACACCTGGGGGTGACGCATGCGGTGACGTGGGGGTCCCAGGCCAGAGACCCGCCCACCGTAACCCCAACTCACGCAGGGACCCACGCTGACCACTCTGGGGCTTTCTCCCATGCACTCCCTCATTCATTCATTCACTACATCTGCTGTGTGCCAGGCTCAGTGTGGAGTACGGAGGGCAGGGAGCGGAAGCGTCTCCAGGGCGGGCACGGGGCACAGGGACTGGGACCCACCACTTCCTGTGGGCGCTTCCCTCTGTAGTGCAGGAGTGGACCATGCGGCCGCCGTAGCGGAAGGGGAACCTGCAGGGCTGCCCGGCCTCGGTGAGCACTGCTGGAGGAGACACGGGGGTCAAGGGCTCCGCGCTGGTCACCTCCCACCCCCATCACATACCCCACTCCCTAAGTGCTGCTGTGTTCCTCCAGACCCCCCATCTAGGTGTAGCCTGCCACCTCCAAGAAGCCTTCCTGACCCACCTGTGCCCCCAGGGCTGCTATTGGAGGGGGCTGCCCTGGGCAGGTGGGTAAGCCCTCCACCATGGGGTCCCTCTGCCCTGGGTGCTGTCGCTGTGGCTGGGGTCCTGGGGGTCACCGAGGTCACGGGGATCGCGGGAGTCCCAGGGGTCACCGTGGCGTTACGTTCTGGGGGTTCCGTTGGGTTCTAGGAAGAGCCGAGAGGCCTGTGATGGGGTCGGTGTGGGATGGACCCCGCTCACACTCAGGCCCTGACTCAGTTTCCATATTGGGGCCCTGAGGTCTTGGAGTAGGGACCAGGGGACACTGGCTCTCCCACGGCCTCAGCTGGACCCTGTCCCCTCCCCTCCCACCGAGTCCAAGGAGTCAGGCTGAGCTGGCTCAGGGTCTGCCAGGCTGGCACCACTGCCCTCCAGGCTCGAACCCTGGGGGTCTGTTCTGGCGGACGGACGAGAGCAGCTGCGAGGCCTTCAGCGGCCCCCCCCCGCCCCCACCTCAAACACGTGGACCCAGAGAGGCGAACAGTCTCCATGCCCCTGGGTGGGGGCCAGCAGGTTGGATCCCCAGGCCCCCTGTCCCCCAGGCCAGCCCAGCACGCCCACCTCACCCCCGGAAGGCTGGCCGTCGCCACGCTGGGCCCTTCACCCACCCCACACCCTGCCCTGGCCTCAGCCCCAGGACCCAGAGTGGGCACGGAGAGCCCATGATCACAGTGCAGTGGGGTCAGTGCTCACCCTGCCAGCCTGGGGCTGAGCCCCTCGAGGCACCAGCAGCAGCAGCAGCAGCAGGAGCAGGGACAGCCCAAGTTGGGGGCAGGGGCTGGGGACCCAGGCCCAGCGCCCCATGGCTCCTCCTGGGCTGGCGTGAGGAGCAGCAGGAGGCGGGAGCAGAGTGGCCAGGGCAGGTGGGGGTCAAGGCCGCCTGGAAATGATTAACCCTGGCTGCCTCCCGTGCCAGGCCCACACGTCCCCCATGTCTGCTGCCCAGCTCACCCTGCCTGAGCCAGCCGGCCCCTCTGGCCTCAGCCATGCTGGTCCTGGACCTGACAATGTCCTCGAGTCTCAGCTACGACACCTCCTCCAGGAAGTCTTCCAGGATGACACGGCAGGAAGGGGCCTGGACCCCCACAGCCCCAGCTTCCGGTCCCTACCTGGCCACAGGGTTGGCCACTGTCTATTTGTGAGCTATACTAACCAGAGCACCTACACATGCTGAGCCCTTTTGAGGGCCCAGGCCTGGAGCATGGGATGTGGCCCCTGGCCAGCAAGAGGCCAGGCACAGAGAGGAGGGTGTGTGCACCACTGCACACAATGCCCCCTGGGACAGGGACCTCTGCCACCCTACTCTACAGCACTTCTGCCTGTGGCTCCCAGGACGAGCCTGGGGTGGGGCCTCCGGGGGGAGGGGGAGTGGAGCGGAGGAGGTGGGCAATACCAGAGACCCTGCCTGCCGTCCTAGCTCCCCGTCCCCACTGCTCCTGGACCCGCTGGGGCACCCCCTCAGGAAGCCCTCTCGCCCCTGGGCTTCCCCTCGTAGCCGGGACCACCCGTGCCATCCCGCCTCTGTCCTGGGCTGCCCTCCTTCCCATCCCAAGCCCCGGCCAGGCACCAGGGCCACAGAGACCTGGCTTGGGGTCCTGCCCAGGTCTGTGAACGGACACTGGGGTGTCACCCCCCAGACACGGCCACAGTTGTCGCCCCAGCTGGCCCCTGGTTCGTGACTGCACCTGCAGGCAGAGCTGCCACGGGAACCTCTTCTGCAATTTGAGGGGCCGCGGAGGCGGCGGGGGTGGTGGTGGTGGGTGGCCCGGTCCCCATGAGTCAGCTCAGCTGCCTGCATGGGGTGGAGAGAAGGGCTGGCCTGGGGATGGGCCCGGCGCTGCAGCTGTCTCACTGTGCACCCCCAAATCGCACTCTCTCTGGGCCCCCGTTTTCCCCTCTGTGCAGACGGAGCGAGAGCAGAAACCGAGTGGGTACCCAGCTTGGCACGCGGTGGGTGCCGGGCCCTCTCTTCCACGCGGGCACCCCCAGCTCAGAGCACAGCTCCCTGGGAGGACCCAGAGCAGCCCAGCGGCCAGGGCGCGCTCAGGCCTAGAGCCCTTCTGACAAACCTGACATGCATCTCGGAGGAGGGAGGGGTGCCGGGGGCCCCTCAGCTGCTCAGCGCCGGGGTTCCGCCGAAGCACCTGGGCTGACGGTGCCATCTCTATCTGCCCTGCCCACCCAGCGTCACACGGCAGCCCTGCCCACTGGCCTGGCCTGCTACCCCGTCCCCTCCCGGCTCGCTCAAGCCTCAGGACCCCTGCACAGGCTGACACTCTTTCCCAGGCATTCTGGGCAGGGCAGTCAGGCTTCCCCTGAGGTGGTCCCTCCAGAGACAGGCCCTGCCAGACCACCTCCCTAAATGAGGCCAAGGGCAGGGGATTGGGTCAGAGTGGCCTGAAGGGTCCCCAGGCCAAGCTCTGCCCCCACCGGCGGCCACCCCAAGAGGAGACCCTGCACCGAGCTGCACGAGGCGCTGTGACGTGGACAAGACCAGGGCCCTGGACGGGGCAGGACCACGTCCCACTGCCCACAGGCTAAGCCTCGTGCCCCGCGAGGCCAGCCTTATTTCCCTGCTCACCTCCGACCTCACCCCCGAGAGCCGGTTCTCCCCAGCCCCCTGCCGATACACGCACAGGGCCACGGGAACAACGGCTCCCTGAGGGCAGGGTCCGGGCCCCAGGACCAGGCACGAGGCCGACGATCTGGTCCTCAAAGACGCTTTATTGCGGGAAGGCTGGACACCGAGCGGGAGCTGGGGCAGGGGCCAGGGAGCCCTGAGCCAACGCTGGCGAGTGTCCGGGGCCAGGACCCTCCCCACCCTCTGCTGGTTCGGCCCCCAGGGGTGGCTGAGGAGGCCCGTCCGAGGCCCTCGAGATAGGCTCAGCAGCTCCCTCGGGATCTCTGCTCTCCACGTGTGTGTCCAGGCAGGCGGCTGGGACGCCGGGACGGGAGGGAGGGCCGGCCAGCTGGGTCGGGTGCGCGGGCGGCAGCCTCAGACGAAGGTGGCGTGGTGTGGGCCGGCCTTGGGCTTGGCAGGTCCCCCCAGGACGGGGCTCAGGCCGGGGCGGTCTGATGTCAGCGTCCCGCCAGCCCGTGACCTCCGGGGCCCCGTCCACACCCCCGGGATGCTGCTGCCCGGCCCAGGCGCTGAGCCAGCCACACGGTCCACGTCGACGATCGTGCTGACTGGGAGGCCTCGGCTGCCTCGGGCCCCACCTCCTGCCGCGGGGAGAAGAGAGAGTCTGTCACCTGTCTGCCCACCCTGGGCTGGAGACCCCACCCCACCCTCCTGGCACAGATGGTGGCAAGGGGCTCCTGAGACCCCCACGTGCATCCCAGGGGCAGGCGACTTCTGACCTGGGGCCCCCAGGCCTGGCGCAGGGAGCCCTCTGCAGTGGGGAGGGTCCCAGGCCGAGGGAGCTGCAGGCTGCAGGGAAGCAAGCTGGGGGAGGGGGTCTGGGGGCGCAGGGCCCAGGTTCCGTGTGGTGGGACCGGCGCGGCCCCTCATCTGTCACGGGTACACCCTGCACCCTGTCCTCACCCGGCACAGCCAAGACAGTGGGGACGGCCCACCCACTAGGGTGCTGTCCGCCCAGCTGGGGCCCCCTCTGGGGAGAAGCCCGGCACCCGAGCCCCTGCAGCTCCCCACTGACGCCCTGGGGGCATCAGGGGCACCCGCCCCCAGACGACACCGCGCTGCCCCTCGCCAGGGTGGGAGGGGGGAGGGGTGCGTGGCTGTGTGTGGGTTTGCATCACGGGAAGGAGCACGTGGTGCCCCTCGGTGGGCGCTGAGATGGCGGAGGAGCTGGGGGGGGGGCGGTCCCAGGGCCCCTCAGCGGGATGCAGCCGCCCCTGGGGTGGGGGGTGGCCGAGGAGGGCCACATGGGGGACGGTCTCGTGGGAAACCTCCCAGCCACCTCCGCTGCGCCTCTCAGACACCCCCACAGCCCGTCCCGCACCCCACTGCGGCTCAGGTTCAGGGCCGGGCCTCCACTCCTCCTCGGGGGGCTGTCCGCAGCCAAGGGGCCGTCAGGGAGGGGCTCCAGGGGGAGGCATGCTGCTGGGCTGAGGGAGGACCAAGCACTGGGTGTGGGTTGCCCCAGACGGGGCTGGACCCTCAGGGCACTCTGGGTCTCCATCCACAGAGCTCACTGCCCGGTGTCTCTGAGGGCTGCGGCTCCCAGTGGGGCAGGGGCCTGAGCCCCACCGCCGATGCCCCCCAGGGCCCTCGCGACCTGGCCACGCAGTTGTCCACCTGCCCGTCGACCCGGGCCTACCTCTTCAGCCACACAAACTCTGAGTCCTTCACGCTCTCCTACCCCATCAGCAACACCCCAAGCCGGGCGCCCCTTCCTCCACCCTACCCTGCCGCCTGCCCCCTTCCAGGCTGCTCAGTGGTCAGCCAGGCCTCTGTCTTCAAGTCCCCACCTAGGCCCCAGGAGTTCCAGGCTGCCTGAAACCGCCTTGGAAGCTTTTCGATCCCAGGCTGGGCAGCCACACCTCCCTGCCAACCACCCCAGCAGGCTGTCACTGCGCTGTCACCCTGGCTGGCCCCGGGGGTGCGCCCTGGGGGACAGAGGTGCAGTCCCCAGGAACCAGGTTGCTGCGGGCAGGGCTCAGCAGGCGCCCTCAGCCTCGGCTCCCTCCACTGAGCCCCCCCAGGGCTCACCCCAGGGCCAGGGGTCAGGCAGAGCCCCAGGCCCTGGTGTGGCCAGGTGTAGCAGGGAGGCTAGCATGCCTGTGGGGTGCTCTCAGTGAGCCTGGGAGCCAGGGACCCTCAGGTGCCTGGGGTGCAGGGGGAGCCCCAGCCCCAGGTTCCCAGTGGACAGGCTGGAGGAGTCCAGGCGCAGGGACACAGGGTCCTGCTCTGGTGACCGCCCCTCCCGGGCCTTGCCGGTGGAGGCGAAGACTCTGCTCCCTGCCTGGGTCCGAGGCCTACGTGCGGGAGTGGGGACGGCCGTGGGGGTCAGGAGCCTCGCCTCCCCTTGCAGGAGCTGCTCTGTGGCCCCCAGAACCCCCGGGGCAGGTCCGAGCCTGTGAGAGGGCCTTGCGGCCTCTCTGATCTAACAGAGGCGGCAGAAGGAGCCTTTCCTGGGGCCTGTGGGACCCACCCCTCCCCCGCTTGTTGGCGGCTTCCCAGGGCCAGCAGATGATGGGGTGGGGCTGGTCTGCGCTTGGATGGGGGCTGTGCAGAGAGGCAGGGCTTTGCTCCCCAACCGTCTGTCCCCATCTGGGGCATTTGTCTGGAGCATTAAGAGGCCCGTGACCCCACGCAGGTTGAGGGGCACGGCCCTTTCCTGTCCAGCCCCGTTTGGACCCCCCAGGAGGACAGAGGCTGGCGAGGGGGAGGGGCCTCAGCCACGGCCTCTCTGACGCCTGGGCAGCTCCGGTGCGCTCAGGATGCGGAGGGCCGCCTGCCTCTGTGGACGGGAAGCTCGTCCCCGGGCCAGGGACGGGCGTGTCACAGGGAGGGTGGCTGCAGTCCAGGCCCTTCCTGCCTGCCCGCCCAGACTTGTTCTCCTGAGGAAGTGGCAGCCCCAGGCCTGTGACTCAGTGTCAGGGGCCCAGCCCCGCACGGCGGGCGGGCATCACGGCCTCCGTGCCAGGGCCTGCCCGGGGTGGCTGCCCTCCCAGCTTCCCGAGGCTCCCCTTGGCTCTCCTGGCAGGGGCAGCAGCGCGGGGGACCCTGCAGGGCTCAGGGGCCACTGCTTCCGAAGGGAGCCGGGTCTGCCCTGTTCATGAGGGTCGCCCCCTGGGCCTCTGTCCCACGTCCGTCGGACACGCGCACGCGGGGCCGGAGCCAGCGCCGCATCCCCCGCCCCTCAGGCTGCCCTGCTGACCCCTCGTCTCCCCAGGGACCACGGGCCCTGCCCCCCCGGCTGATTCCGACTCTGCACAGTCAGGACCTCCCGCCGGGCGCCCTGCTGGAGCCCAAGAGCCCCTCCCGAGAGCCCACCTACCAGCCCCTTGCCAGCGGCCAGGTCTGCTCTGGCCCTCAAGGCTCCACATCGGGAGAAGGTGCAGGCCGAGTCAGGACCCTCCTCCTGGGGCCGGCGGGTGCAGGGCTGCACGGGTGGAGCCAGGGCGGTGGTGCAGCCTGACCCCTTGGCCATCCCCAGTTCTCCCTGGGTGCCAATCAAAGCTCCTCATTCAGCAGATCTGTACTAAGCATCTAATGGGTGCCAGGACTCCCGCTCATGGCAGCACAGGGTAAAAGGGGGGGACAGTGACCGGGCAGTCACGGGGCCATACCGAGTGCAGGCGTGCAGACGGGCGGAGCCTGGGGAGGGGACGTGGGCAGCGGCTGCAGCAGTGCCGGCCCCAGGTCAGGGTGTGGGAGGTCACGCTGCCAGCCACTGGCGGCCCGTGGCTTCCACTCTGAGAGACCCAGGGGCCGGTGGAGCAGACCAGCCGCAGGGCACATGGGGGAGACGTACGGAGAAGGGGACACGAGGAGGATGGACGCGCGAGGGAAGACCCGGGGCCGTCGGCCTGAGCAGCCAGGAGGATGGAGCTGTCGCAACCCGTGCTGGGGTCTGGGGAGGGGTGCTGGGCCAGCTGGGTCAGCCCTGGGAAGCCCGTGGAGGCCTGTGGAGTGGGCCGGGTGCAGGCAGAAGCCCCCAGACATCTAGCAGGACTCAGGTCCATTCTAGCCAGGGCAAGGCCGGAGCGCCAGAACACGCTCCGCTGGAAGGGGAGAGAGCCCTGGCAGAGGGCTGCCTTCGCCGGGACCCCCGGCACCAACGTGACCCCGAGAAGGCCAGGCGGCCCCCCACATGCACATCACGGTTTGCGCTGGGGAGGCTGGCCCATCCTCCTGGAAGGCAGGTGTGTGCGGTGGAGGTGTCCCCCGGCCGCCCAGACAGAAGGGCCAGGGCTCTGCTGGAGAGAGGGGACATCTGAAGGGACAAGTGCAAACTTGGCAGTGGTGGGGCGGCGGTGCAGGTTCAAGAGGCTGGGGCCCGGGCTGGGGAGATCCGCACGGCTGTCCCGGGAGGCCCTGATGCCCCAGGGGACGGGCAGCTGGATCCCCACTGTGGCTGCTGTCCCGTGCACAGCTGCACTTCCCCTACTGTCCCCAGCCCAGGGCTTCCGCCTCACCTGGGACTGAGCAGGTGTGACACGCCGAGACTGGCTGGGGGTCCAGGCTGGGGGCGGAGGGGGGGTGGCTGACCACTGAACAGCCAGGTGCAGAGGGGCTCCTGGGACTCACGGCCAAAGCAAGGTCACGTGGTCTGGCTGCCTTCACTGCCAAGGTGAATGGTGTGGCCCTTATCTGGGCTTGTGGCCTCTGGTTAATGCTCCAGCCCCGTTCCCATGGAAACCAACTTACTAGGCTACAGCGACCCCTGGCAAGCGGGACAGCTCCACGCACCTGCTAGGAAGCGAGCTGAGGGCTCCTGACCCCACTCTGGTAACTGGACGTGCCTCTGGGGACCCTGGACACTGTGGCATGAGGCCCCCAAGTCGGGCGACTTCCGCCCCGTCCAGTGAGCAGCATCTCTTTGCGCTGAGGCCCCGGGACCCCGGGCCAGGACTGGTGGCGAGGACTCCTAGGGAGGGGTGGGTGGCCCTGCCGGCAGCCGCGTTCCTGCAGGAGGGGGACGGGAGAGGCCCGGCCAGGACCCTGACCCGGGCGTCCAACACCAGCACGGCCAGGCGGCAGTGGGAGGGAGGGAAAGCCTGCCCAGTGCCTGGCTGAGGGGCTGCAGTCACCCACTGGACAGAGCGAGGGCCGGCGAGGGAGGGCCCGGGAAGGGCACCAGACACCTCCTGGGACAGCAGGTCCCACAAGGTCAAGCCCTGCACCTGGGGTTCCCGTGTCCATCTGAGTGCTCAGCCGGGGGCCAAGGTGAGGACCCACCCAGCCCAAGGACATCTGGGGGCCAGGGGAGGGGGATTGCTGGGCCGGGGCCACCCACCCACCCGCCCGTCTGCCGGTCAGCCCTGAAGACAGCTCCTCTCTCTCCCTGGGAAGAAGGTGCCCTTTGGGGGCGACTCCCACGCCCTCTTCACGTCTGCCTATGTGGATGCGGGGTCTTCGCCTGCTGGGTGAGCGAGCCCTGAGGCTGGCTCTGCCCTCTGCAGGG
This sequence comes from Aethalodelphis obliquidens, assembly GCF_003676395.1. Classification (NCBI taxonomy): domain Eukaryota; kingdom Metazoa; phylum Chordata; class Mammalia; order Artiodactyla; family Delphinidae; genus Aethalodelphis; species Aethalodelphis obliquidens. The sequence goes on from NW_020837950.1 coordinate 73,677,533, forward strand.
CCGTGGACGCCGACCTCGGAACCTGACGCTCGCGCTGCTGGGACAGAGGACTCACACCGCCACCCAGCTGGTCCTCCCCGGGACGGGAAATGCCCACCAACGCCCACCAATGCCCAGAGTTTTGCTGGAAACCAAACAGGTAACAGTGGGGAAGGTGGCCCGGATTAGGACCAAATCCACGGCAGGCTACACTGGAAGGCTGCGTGCGTCCCGCAGCGGAGGCTCCGTGCCTGGGCCACACGGCCGTTCAAAGACCTCCATCCCTCGGCCGCATCGGGCACTCACAGGCCTCCCCGTACAAGGGTGCTGGGGACCAAGGGCCAGGGTGCAGGCGCAGCACGGCTCTGAGGGGACCCTCCGCACATGGGGACATGTTGCGGGCAGCCCCCGACCTGCCCCAGGCTGCACGGCCCAGACGTGGCCCCGGCTCCCCGCCCCAGGGTCCGGCAGCATCAGCACGCTGTGTCTCTCGCCCTGAACGGAGGGGCCACGGTGGCCACCACCTAGGAAACAGCTCACGGCAGCTAGAATCAGCAGGAGGTGTGGATGAGACCTGCCCTCTGGGCCCCGAGGATACAGCTCAGTGCCGGGTCCAGACGCGCGCTGGCCCAAGGGTGTCTGCGGCGCCCTACGCTGGCGGGGGAACCTCGGGTCCGGGTCCGCGTCACAAAGGTGGACGCAAGGTTCACAGGACGAGCAGAGGATCCGTCCGGCGAGCCCAAGGTGGAGGCCGTCCCACCGAGGGCCTCGCAGGGCGAACGGGCACCGCACAGGAGGAGCGGAGGCCCTTCCCAGCTCCAGGAGGCCACGGCTGATCACAGACCCTCACGCCCCCCCCCCCGCCGTCCTCCCTGCTCAGGACACCCACGGAGCCAAGCATCCAGGGTCTCCACCTGGGCTCCTACTCATCAGGGACAACCAGTGCACGGGGGGCACCAACGGCGACACACCCCGGAAATGCAAGAACTCGCCGGTCACGCTGCCCACGCTGCCGGGCCACAGGTGGGAAGGCCGAGCCCCGCACTGGGTAAGCCACGTGGGCCCAACGCCCCAAGCCCGGAACGTGGAGCTGGAGAAGCCCGGCGGGAGCTCGGAGAAAACGGCTGGACAGCGGGCAGCCAGCGAGCCGGGCTCCGGGTTTACGGGGAGCGAGTCGGAGGGACCCGGCCCGGCCGGCTCACCCACCACCACCGGGCACCCCACCCGGCCCCCGACCCCGGAACTCTCAGGGAGGGGAGAGCCGTGGCCCCGAGCGCTCCGTGCCAGCCCCTCGCGGTGTCCCCGCTGTCACACCCAGCCTCCCGGTGGAGCTCGTTACTGCCGCCCTTACACAGCTGTGTCTGCGGGTGTGCATGAGGCGCTCAAGAACGTCTGGTGAGCGAAGGTCTGCTTTCGAAAGCCAGTACATTAAAGTAAACCCAATGAATTCTATTAAAATGTGCAACGTTTTCCCGGGTTAAAATACACCTGTAGTTTTCTAAAGAGGAAACAGATGTTCAAGGGAGAAAGGAAAGCGCTTTAAACCAGTCCAGTGAGGAGAGGCAGAGTTTATTTCTCCTGGAAGAGCACAGACTCAAAACACAGGTGAGACTACACACAGGTGTCTACGGGGAGAGCAGAGGGGAAGTCGGATCGAGGTGCAGGAGACATGCAAGGAAGGCCGCGGCTTCTCCCGGCTTCACGTCCGCGGGCTGTCTCCGTGGGGAGGGCGCCGGGAGCCCGGCCCGCAGAGCCAGTCCCCCACGGGTACAGAGCCGCCCTGGGTCCCCACGGAGATGCGGCTGCAGGTCCGACAGGACCCAGTCCTGGGGCAGGACTCAGACCAGAGGGGGCCTCCTGCCACCCCCAACAGCAGCCACAGCTAGTGTCTGCCCACCACGGAGCCCGCCAGAGAGGACGGCGGCACCCAGGGGCTCCACGGGCACACGCCTGCGCCGACAAGGCTCCTCCCTACACCTCGGGGCCGGGCACACAGGCCGCGGCCCGAGTGCGGGGCGAGAGCCGCTCTCCTGGGAGGCCGGGGGCCTCGCTTCACCTGCTAGTAACACTCACGCGGCTAAGGAGCAGCTCCACCAGCCCTGCTCACCTTGACACACTCATGCCTCCGTTTGGAGGGCCGCCTGTGACCACCCAGGGTCAGGGAACCCCACGCGGATCCCGGCGCCCAGCACGCAGGCCTCCACCTGCTGTCTGACCGATGGGCGGAGGGTGAACGCCCTCCCTGCAGGGTCAGCACAGCCGTCCTGCTCTAAATCACACGGGCTTCACCCACTTGCTCAAGACAAACACTGTTGTTTTCAGCCTTGAGATTAAAATACTAAAACTGCTAGCTATCCAGATTGTAATAAAAGTAACACATACAGTTTGCAGAAATTCCCAGGGCCTTGCTTGGTGGCATTACTGCCGGGGACCCAGGGAAAGACGGCGGGAGGGCACCGCCGGGCCCAGTGCGGGCACCGCTCACGAGCGTCACGCCACGGGGCGACACCCCCTCCGAGGCCCCGCCGCCCAACCTGGCCACACCCTGACCTCAGCGGCCACAGGGTCCTTTTAGAGAAGGCGGAGGCCGCCACGACCAACACAGTACCTGAGGGGGCTGGCACGCTGAAACCTCCTTAGAGGGATTAAGGGGCGGAGGGGGTAACTTTGCACCGCTGACGCTTTCTAAGTGGGTGGACAGCACCGGCAGGCGACCCCGGGCGGGCGGGCAGGGAGGAGGGGGGTCAGAGAGGAGCAGGGGCGTCGCGCCCGTTGGTACCTGGTCTCGGAGGTGCGGCCGAGCCCGGCGGGGTGGGGGGCGGCGGCAGGAACGTGCTGTTAGGGCTGCTGAGGTGCCCCTCCCCCATGAGCGTCAGGTCGGCCACGTGCTCGCCCTCCACGGTCTGGACGCCCCCGGCCTCCGCCGCCTGCGCCGGGGGGCTGGGGGTCCCGGGGGTCCCGGGGGAGCAGAGAGGCGGGCTGTCGGCAGAGCCAGGGCTGGTGGCCGGGCTCTCGCGGGGCCGGGGAGCGCCCTCCTCGCTGTGGCCTGTCGCAGGTCTCGTGCAGAAGGCCTTGGGGGTGGCCGAGGGGGAGAGGGCAAGCCCCGGGGGTCCAGGTGGCAGACGCAGGAACTCGGGCAGCACCAGGTCCTCCTTCCTCAGCAGCCCGCGCTGGTCGTCTGCTCTGTTGCTCTGAGCTTTGGAAATGAGCTCAAAAAACTCTGTTGGAAGAAAACCCACGTTGACCAAGTGTTATCGCGTTTACCCTCCGGCAGGCACAGCAAAAGCGCATCTGGAAAGCCCTGTCCCGCTGCCCCAGGCCCTCCCCCTTCCTCCTGTTCCCGCCCACACAGCCACAGGGAGGCCGCGGGCCACGCGAACAGCTGCGCTCCTCCCTGGACCGGCTCCGGGCCGCCACGGCCCGCGGCCCACGTCTGCGCTCCGCCCGCGTTTGAAGCCTACCACCTTCTGAGCAGGAGGGAGGCCGCTGACCAGGCGCCACGGCCTGACACAGCCAGGAGCCCCTGGTGCCCGCAGCTGGTGAACCAGCCTAGACCCGTGTGTGAGGGGCCTCTCGGGGGCACCACGCCGGGGCAGAGGGCGGTCCTGATGGGGCCTGTGATCAGCGCCCGGCCCTCGACCCCTCTCCCCGCCGCGCACCCCGCCCCGGGAGCTCCACGGCCCCCCAGGCCGCCCCCTCCCGGCACCTCCGCCCTGCCGGGGACGTCCAGCTTCTTCGCCGGCTCCCCAGAGCTCTTCTTCTTCTTACCTGGGTGGATTCTCAGTTGTAACTGGAGTTCACCATCCAAAATAGATGGTGTCTACGCTGAGCCTTCTCGAGGCTTAAGTTACACTCAGCTTCTGCCCAGCAAAGGAGCTTAAACCTCAAATCTTAACGGATCTCAGAAACGCGAGAACTTCAGGGCAGGCGTGTGTTTTACCCTGGCCCGTGGCCGGACGCCACGGGAAGCAGTGACTAGCCCAGCTGACCTGCCCAGGAAGTGCTCCCTGGGTTACAGCTCAGGGCGCAGAACAGCTCCTAGAGCTTCCCTCTGTCACGAGCTTTCGGAAGAAAAGGAAGTCCCCCACGCCTCCTCTCTGTCTCTCATGCCATCCTTCTTCTGTCCTGCAGGCCCGGGGGCGGCTCGGGCGTCTGGCCCCCATGGCCGAACGCACAGCCTTTCCTCAGGGCCCCGACAGCAGAGGCCAGCGAGGCCCGGGCCCTCCCACCGGCCTCCTCCTGGCGAGGACCCTCAGGGACGTGGACCCTGGTCCCGAGCCCCTCTCTGAGCCGGGACCCGGCTGTGAGGGGGGACAGAGACCTCCTGCTGCAGCCCACGTGGGGGCTCCCTGGCTCCTAGGGCCCGGCTCTCGGTCTGAAAACTGGGGCTTTAGTAGAGTTACACCAACAGCTGCAGACAGACACAGGGGCGAGTGCTCAGTGTGACGGGTCACGGCCACCCCAATGTCAGTAACTCAGAGAAGCTTCTAGTGACTGGACTGCAAAACTGACACTGCATTCACGAAAAACGTGGAAGTTTTAAAAAGTACACATACCCTCTGCTTCGTCCAAATTAATTTTCTGATATTTTTTTTTCCCAATCTTTGCAATAGATTCTTCTCTCTTTGAAAGCCGGGGATCCCTAGCATTCTTTCCATTTTCTCCTTTAATTTTAATAGAATTAGACTTGCCTAGTGTTCTTTCCTCTCCCTGCGTCAGAAGGAAAGTCAAAGTTCCACTCACATTTCAGACACATGACAACACAGTTCATCAGTTACATAAAAGGGTCTTTGAAACATAGATGGCATTGATTTGGACTTCACATGCGTGGCAGGAACATCAATCGCAATGATAAGGATTGCAAAAAGAACAGCACGTAAGGCACACCCACCCAGCCAGCGATTCCCAGGCTAGTGGGAGCAGGCACCGCAAAGGGACCCTGAGAAGACCCCCCAACCCAGGGTGCAGGCCCAACCAGGGCAGAGAGCCGCTGGGGCCGCGCCCCTGAGCTTTGCAGGCAAGGAGCGAGGCGGGGTGAGGAGGGGAATTACCATCGCCGAGTGGTTTCTGGAGCTGGCGTTTACGGCTGCGCTCTGTTTGGCGGGCCCGCTTTTCTGCTTATCTGTGGGGGCTGAACATAGCGAGACAAGCTTTATAAAACTGCAGTGAATGCAGACCCGTCTGCACATCTAACACAATCACCAGCTCAAAGCTGTACAGAAGCCAAAGGTATCAGGGGCCCCTTGTCTACATGCGCGCTCAGGCCTGAGCACCCATGCGGGGTCAAGGGACAGAGGACCAGCCTCCTCCGCCCGCCGCGTCTGGGCGAGCTGTACACGACGGCGACAGGGAGAAGGCTCATGGCTGACTGTGCCCACTGGGACTCTGTGGTCCCGTGGTGAGTGAAAGTGCCTTTCGGGTACTATTTGGCACGAATGTCTTTAGAAAGTACGAGAGTCTCACATTTATTATGTATCTTCAAATACGGCCATTGCCCCAAGTCAGGGCTGCAGGCTGGCCCCCGCTGGCCCTCGTGGTCCACAGACCACTTCCCTGGCCCAGGATGGGCTGGCGGAGTCCCAGCCCTCCTGCCTGTGAGCAGCGTCCCAAACACACTGCACGCACCTGCCCGCAGCTATGCCTTCAGACTCACCTGCGCACAAGCGGGCCGGGAGGTCCGACCTTATCAGACCATGGAGGGAGGTGCTGAGCACCCGTGCCCTGCTCAGGCCGCTCGGGCCCTGAGGCCGGTTACCGTGCGGGAGAAGCGCACACAGCGTCCTCTAGAACCCAGGTGGCCCACAGGGGGACAGGAAGCAGGCACGGGAGCCCGAGGGCAGAGGGGCGACCGCAGCCCCGGTCACCCTTGGGGATGGAGACGAGTGATGGGTAGCCCCTTTCAGAGCTGAGCCAGCCCGGGGAAGGGGACGGCGGCTCCTGACATGGCCAGCTCCCTGCCCTGTTCAGTAGGCTCCAGAAGGCTCTCTCCAGGAGGCACGCCCCCGCTGCCCCCACCTGGGAGTGCAGGTCCCCGTCCCCAGGGCAGGGCTGCGGGGCTGAGGCAGCGTATGGGAAAGGGCCCTGGAAACCACCGATTCCTTGTGCACTAGGCACAGGGGGCCCCAGCCCCCGACCTCAGCCGCTGCTGGGCCGACATGGGGCAGCGACGCCCCAGGGTCCCGGGTCCCTGTGCAGAGGGATGGGGAGGCCCCCCAGGAAGAGAGCACTTTCCAGGGCATGCTGGACCCTCAGAGCGACGCAGGGCGTTCGCAGGGCCTGCGCCCCTTCTTATGGCAGAGAAGACGTGCAGGGGTCCCAGGCAGAGGCCCTCGTGCTCCCGGTCCCAGGGCCTCCTGCCCGCAGACAGACGCCCAGCCACGGCTGCACTCGGCCATGGCAGGGGGTCGCCGGGCCCCATGAGACCCTAAACCCAAGTGAGGCCATCTGCAGGGTCACTCTGAGACCACGGGGCAGCAGGGCCGGGAGCTTTCGGGGGGCCGAGCCCAGGGACCCAGGAGGCCGGAAGGACCAGGGAAGCGTCACCCTGCTCACCTTTCCCTCGGGAGGGGTCCTTCTCCTCCAAGATGACCCGCTGTCCGTCCAGACTCGAGATGGGGGCTCCGAGGTCCAGGGGCTCCTTCTCTCCACTCTAGAGGCAGAGACAGTGCAATGAGTGGCTCACCCTGGCTGGAGCTTTCCGGAATAACTGCGTGTGGCACATCGGCCAGCAGGACCATCCCAGGCTTGATGGAGCCATGCGCCAGGTGACCCCAGGTCCTGTCACCTCGGCAGGGCCAGCCGCAGACGCCTGACGTGCAACAACCAGGATCCCAAGCGCCAGCGGGCCTGCCCGGAACGCAGGCGCCGGGAGGAGCCCGCGGGACAGGCCGTCACCCAAGTGATGGCTGCTGGCAGCACTGGGCCGAGGCGAGGCCCCGGGGCTGGAGGAGTGCTTGGTGGGAGCCGGTACCACCTGCGTCCACAAGTTGGGTGCTTTTAGGCGTTAAGTCAAGCTGGCCTAAGTCTCAGCATTACCTCCAGCCTGGAGGAGGGGACCTCAAGCCCACCTCACTGGTCCTCAGTGCACTAGGAGGCGTGGGAGTAGGGGGGAGATGGCTCCCTGTGGGCAGGAAGCAGGCGCATCTGAGGCCCGGGATCCTGCCCTTCTCTCCTGGGGAGACTATCTTGCTGTTCAAGACCCACATCCTCTGTCGAAGAAAGAATCTGAACTTGTAGCCTGGCTCTTAAATGGCTAAGCGACCACACGCCCAGACAGAGCTCTGGCCGAGTGGGGAACGGACCAAGGCTAGCAGGGTCCTGCCTGGCTCACGACTTCGCGGCCCACAGTTCACTAAGGAGGGTCCACGGAAAGCCACATGCTCACAGCCCATCCACAGGACGCCCCGTACCGCCCTCCATGACTCTCGCGGCCCCGAGCCCTGAGGCAGCTGGACCACTCTTCCCGGTCAGGCCTCAGCAGCCCAATGGGGAAGGAGCCCCGACCACTGGCCAGCCCTTTGGGACTGAAGCCCCCCAGCAACCCCACGAGCACGCTTCCATGACTCACCCCACTTTACAGATGGGGAAACAGGCACGGGGACTAAGGATCGCTTAGGCTCTCAACGGAGTACGAGCAGGGAGGCCACATGGAACCCAGGCCACGTCCCTCTCCATTCGGCATATTCTAGACTTTAGGACGGCACCCCCATCCCCCAGTGAGCTGGGCGGAGGGCTTCGGGCTACCCTCGGGAAGTCTGAAACAATTTAACTGGTCCTCTTGTTCACGTCAAAGTCTTGAACGATTCTGGAGCCCATTTCAGAGAAAATAAAAATCCTAAAAATACTTGAAATCGTAGCCCTGATAAAGTATAATTTCTAAAGAAAGGAGAACACAGGCCAATGGGTCATAAGTCACCGCATTTCAAAGCAAACGTGTGGAGGTGCGGGACCACCCTCCGGCTGTAGGAACGGGGACTCTGCTCTCATCCCTGCTTCACCCATGCACGGAGGAACCCGACGGCCCGGCTCCGAAACACCAGAGAGCTGTCAGACCCACGGCCTATGGGAAGCTGCACAGTGTCGCAGCGGACACCCGACAGGCTGTTGCAGATCGGGTCACACACGCCACCGCGTGCCGTCATCCGATCAGATTTGCAAACGGCGGGAGGCTGCAAGGTTTTCATTTGTTTCTCTTCTTGGTTTCCCTGGGCCCAAACCCCCAAGTCTCAAATACCAACCCAAATCCCAGAGGGCACGACCAAGGTACAAGGAAGCAGTAAGCATTTCCCCCACAGGGTGGGAAACAGGAGGGCGGCGGCAACGTCCTCCCCAGGGCCTGCTGGGTGGAGAAGCCGCACACAGGCGCTGTGTCGGCCCCACGGCGTCCTCCCGTTACGCCAGCCACAGCTCGCTTCGCGGACAACGGGGGCAGGCTGGGCCCCAGCAGGCAGCGCTGAGCTTGCGGGCGGCTCGGGGGCCCGGGGACCCCATGTCGCTCACTCACCAGCCGGGCTACCAGCTCGCTCAGGCGCAGGCCGTACTTGGCCGCCACGGGCCGCAGCACCTCCGCGACTGGCTTGCTGGGCTTGGCCTTGAGTCCCACAGACCGGTTAATCGGCACCAGATCCAGCCTGGTTGGAGGGGGAGAAACAGGAGCACGTTTGCCACAAACACGTGGCAACTGTCATGTGGACGTTCCGTCTCAAAAGCAGAGCAGCATGGCACCCATGGGCATCACCAAGGCAGCCCCAGGTTCTGCACGAGAAGAGAGCCCACAGGGGGCTTCTTTAGGGTCTCGTGGGGCTGAGCCAGGACTGTCACACCCGACAAGGAGCGGCCCCTCCCCACGGGTCGACCCTGCCTCGGGTGCAGCCCTGCCGTGGTCGCCGGCAGGCGGGGAGCGTGACCCTCTGGCCCCCGGGGTGCCTGGGGCCACGTGCGGCTGCCCCTCTGAGCTCACAGTAGAGCGGAGGCCAGTGGGGCAAGTGGTCAGAAACAGCCTGTGGCTCTGGAAGCCTCATGAAAATGGCAACTGCATTTCTCTTACCGAAATAAAGTGCGTTTTTCTAGGCGCAGGTCCCTAGACTCCAAGATGCTACTGTCCTGGTGCAGCACCAGAGGCTACGAACACATGAAAGGAAGAGAGACGGGCGTCAGTGGGAGCCGGGGCGCACAGCTGCACGGAGCAAAGTGCAGCTTCAAGCGCGGCCCACCATAGCCGGAGAGAAGGCCTCAGCTCTCTGACCAGCTGCTGGGAGCCCGCAAAGGGTTCTGCGCAGCGAGACGGCGCTCTCGGGACCCACCTCCGCCACATGCATGGAGCACAGAGCAGAGTCGGCCGTGAGGCCCAACACAGGCCAAGGCGGCAGGGAACCCGCACGCTCAGGTAAATACACACAGGTTAGCCGGCTCCCCCATCGGCAGGGTCTCCCACAGGGCAGGCGCCCCCAGAGGAAACGCCCACGGTCTCCGCAGCCCTGTACCTTGTCCCCGCCCACCAGGAAGAGGTCCACGGCAGCCCCGTTGATGCCGTGTCGCTCGCAGAGCCCGGCCAGCACTTCCTTGATGGACAGCCCCGCCCTGACGAGCACCACGCAGGCCGTCCCGTCGGGGAGCTGGATGCTGCAGTGCTTGGCGGCCTTGTCCTTCTCGGGCGCCAGGGTCCTGCAGGCCTCTGGCTGGGGGGCAGGGAGACATAGGGGCGGGCGCAGGGTCAGGGAAAGCGCGGGGAGGCCCCGGGGAAGGGCCATGGTAGCTTGCACACGCGTGGGGGGCCCAGCAGTGCGGCTCCCTGTGCACACCCGGCTCCACAATGCAGACACGTTCCGATAAAGGCACAGTGCGCTGTGCGCACACGGCCGCTACGCTGCGGGGCTGCTAGTTGACAGAGAGCGCCACCCCCTCTCAGCTACAGGCACCGTCCTTGCAGTCCCAGCCTCCAAGCTCTGAGTCTAAACTTTTACAAGGGCCATGCTAACTAGCTTTCCTACTACAATAGGGTGGGCCTTCCCACTTTTGTTTTCGGGGGTCCGGTCTTGGCCTCCCTGACCCGGAAGCACGTGGAGTCACCCTGCAGAGCCCACTGAGGCCATCTGGGGACCAGGAGCTGCCTCGCCCATCTCTCAGCCTAGGAGCCGGGGACGGACAAGGCAGGCAGCCTCTGCTGCTTCTGGTCACCTTTCTGGCTCTTTCTGCCCAACCTCATAGGCCCAAGGCCTTTCCGAGAGGAATGGACAGACAGGCAGCAGGTGGGCCGGAGGGAAGAGGCTGGGAGAGGGGCCGGGACGGCCAGGCCAAGGCTCAGAGGCAGCGGCACACACCTGAGGGTGTGAGGCCCCTCAGACCCTGGCCCCCAGGTCACGAGGAGCTGGCGGCATGGGGAGGCCGGGTGTGAGGGGCACGGGGGAGTCTCAGCTCCTTCCTCCGCAGGGCTGCCAGGGGGTGCGCCCTGCAGGCAGCCTGGGGTGCCCTCTGCCCAGAGAACGCCAACCACCTCTGCCCGGCGCAGGGGATGTGGCCCAGCCCACCTGTCCCACTGCCAGGCCCTGCGGCGGGGGGCACGCCTGCAGGATGGGGAAGCGAGCCTTCCAGCGCGGCAGCACCTGCGACGTGATGCCTGTGCTGCGGGTGGACTGGGCAGGAGCGGGAGGCGGCCCCTCCCCACTGCGCGGAGCAGGGCTCCCACGTGCTCGGGGCAGGAGCCGGACCGGGGCCAGCCCGCGGCCGCACGCCCCGTGCCAGACCTCTGGGTCCCTGAGTTACAGCACCGCTTCCTGGCTACAGACGGCTCCCCGCATGCCTCCTTCTAATGCCCGACTTGCCCTGGTTGTCACTTCCTTACCACTCTGTCCTCCAAGGGTCTGAAGATCTCTTTCTCCCAAATATTACTTCAGAAAACTAGTCTGCAGGTGGTAGACTGACTGCAAAATGGCCCCAAAAGTGCCCTTCCCACAGAGGCACGGGCAACAGTAAACGTCCTTTGTCTTAAGCCGCTGGGTTTTGGGATGCTCTGTCAGGCAGCAATGGCTGACCGGTGCGTGGGCCACCCTCACGGCTCTAACTGGTATTGTTATAACTGAAGAAGAAATGACATCTACACTCACTACTGCCTGACCAGCTCAAGTGACTAGGAGGCCGGCAACAATAGGGTTTTCCAAAATTGCCACCAGACGCCAGCTAACCAGCTAGCAGGTCAGCCCAATGCCTCCTCCATCTAACTGGAAACTGGGCCAGACAAGCAACTCAGCAGGGTGTGAGGAGAGAGCTCAGGGCCAGGCAGGACCCGGGCCCCCGGCCCACAGCAGGGGCCGGCGGGGAAGAGCCCCGTCGGCACAGCCCCCAGCGCACAGGCAGACACAGGGGTGTCTGAGCTCACGGGACGTGCAGGTGCTGAGATGAAGAGGAGTACCTGCCTGCTCCCGTGGGCGTCCAGAGAAACGTGCCTGAACGGGAACTAAAGGTCTCAGAAATGAACCCAGAGATATTCTTAGAGCTCAAGGGGCGCCCTCCCCATCCATGCAACAGCTCCCTTACGAGGGACACGGCTTTGCGGGGACTCACCAGGTCCAGGCTCCCGGCCGAGGTCATGGAGCCCTGCGACTCCCGGCGGCCCAGGCCTCCGTTGGCGTGCGCGGGGTCTGCAGGGACACAGGGACTCAGAACCCCCAACGGCACCAGCTTCACGCTTGCTCGCTTAATGCAGAAGCGCAGAAACCCCCCGAGTGTGGTCACGTCCCCCACAGCTCCACACCTCCTTTAGGCTGAACAGACACGCTCGAAGGACAGGAGCCAGGCTCGGAGGCCCTTCGGCGGCACAGCCTCGCCCCTGGCACACAGCCGGAGCTGGGAGCCACCGCCCAGGCCCGCGCTCTGCTCTGCTGGCGGCCGCGCAGCCCCCCGGCTCCTGCTGCCTCATCGCAGGTCAAAACGGAAGCAAGTGCAGGGCCTCCCTGCCCTTCATTTAATCTGGAATTGTCATCTCAACACGTGGCTTCACATGCCAGCCGGTTACGGCATCTTTTACCGACGGCTCACGTCCCATCTTCCTGTAAAGTCCTGAATGAGCTGACAATCGCGCCATCCGATGTCACTGACTAAGCTAACTGTAATCTAAAACTCGCGAGAACTCTGACATAGAAAGGACCTTTAAAAACACGGGGCCTAGGGCCCCGACCATGCCGCTGTGCCGGGGCCTGGGGGTGGAGCAGGGGCCTGATTACACGGAGGCCCCCAGGCCCCACTGACCCACCTGCCAAAAGCAACGGACTGGCAGGCGAGAGAGTCAGGACGCCTGGGGAGCGTCCTGGAGTCAGGACTTAGGGCCTTTCCGGGTGGCTCTCTAAAGACGTGCCGGGTATGGGGACCCCGGTCTCCTGGGGTCCCGCTCGGAGACACAGACCTAGAGAGGCAGGCACTCCCCCATCTCTGGTCCTCGGGGGTCCCTGGCCACACTGACGACACCGCTCCCACCCCCAGCTCCGGCTGCCCTTCCTTGTGGAAGAAGAGCTGTACCGGCCGCCCCAGGCAGGGCCCTGGAGCCTCAGGGCACTGGCAGAGGCCCACAGCCTCCCTACACTGCCCTCTGCAAAGTGGGCATAAGACCTGCCTGCGGCCGGCTCTGAGCAGGAGATGAACCCTCTAAAGTGCCTGGCACAGCACAGGCACCAGCCCCGCAGGTGCTCCAAGCTCCCTCGGTAGGCTGCCCAACCTAAACTCGGGGCCCGGGTCTGGAGCCTGCAGGTTAGTTCCCATAAAATAATCCCTTTCCTGACAGCCTGTGGAGAAAAAAAGGCCGCCAAACCCTCCCGCGTGTGCTTCCCGCGCCCAGTGTGCGCCCCGCCCTTCTCTGCCCTGTCCCCCCACCCCCCGCCACGCCCAGGCTGCTACCTGCCCACCCACCTCCCTCCCGGCGCGTCCCAGCCCTCGTCCCTGTCCCTCTCACACTGTCTTCTCAGCCACATCCAAGAAAGAAACCAAGGGAGAGAAGATCTAGGATGGCAACCTTTAAAATTTACAATAATAAAATTACAATTTTGAAAATGCTTGGTACCCAAACTATGGCGTCACATTTTCTTGAAAAAATTACAAAAGCTCGTGTACCTCTCTGCACATGGCAGAAAAGCAAGAGGCAGTCTGGGTGGACAGAGGGCAGGACACCTGTATTTTCTGCTTTTCACTTGGTTGTATTTTCCAAATTTTCTACCAAGAGCACCCATTGCTGCTCAAGCAACAAGAGAGTGGCACCCGTTGGGCGCCCTATCCTGGGGGTTTAGAATGCACCACGCCCCCTCTCAGAGGGCCCTAGAGGCCCCGCTTCCCCAGCCAGGCCGCCCCAAAGGGCCACGTCACAAGCACAGCCCACACGTCCTCATTTGTCCCCGAGAGGGCCTCGCCCCCGCCCCCCCCCCACCTCACACGACAAACCACGAACCGCTTGGACGGTCGCCTTGGTCCTTCTTCTTCTGGGACCGCCCGGCGCTCCTGGTCCTTGACCAAGAGAAGAACGCTCCTTTTCGTTTCTTCTCGCTGTCCTCATCTCCCAACTCTTCATTCAGGGACCGTCCTGATTTCGATTTTCCATTCAACTGCCGTCAAATGGAAAACGTCGTTAAAACAGCGTGAAGTTAATTTAACATCACATGAAATGCATGGGAAGGGAGCTGGAGCAGGCCACCAAGACACGTGCTCCGCGGGAGGGCCCAGGTCCCTCAAGGCCAGAGCCTCGGACAAGACGCACGGGAGGTGCGAGTGCTAAGAGGGCCTTGCATTCCCTGCAGGTGAGGGGATAAGCCAACAGGGGCGTCTGCTGTCATCTCTGCAGAACAGCTTTCATCTGGGGGGGGGGCCAGCGCGGCCGGGACGGGCACCTTCTTTGGCGTGGACGTGTTTGAGTGGTCGGAGCTGACGCTGTGTTTGGAGGTGGGGCTGCTGGGGACCTGCTGCGCGTCGGGCAGCGGGCGGCCCTCCACCTCCGCCAGGATGCACTCTTGGTACAGCGGCGATTTCAGAAAGCGAGTGTAGCTGTCGAACTTCATCAGGTTGAAGATCTGCCGAGGAAACAGCGCTGTCCAGTGACACACGGAACCGGACACTTGGCCCTGAAGATGCGGGGCGGCGCCAGGCCGCACACGCAGCAGGGCCTGTTCCCAAAGTCCCTCATCGCCCCTGGAGTCGTTGCCCAGGCTCCGTTATGTCTGATCACACTTATAACACGCCAGCCCTCGGTGGCCGTGCTTATGACCAGCCAGTTCCAACAACCCACATAAAGCCAGCGTCTGAGTGGCCTCAGGACAGCCAAGGTGCAATCTTGGAGAATCTTTACTTTGTTAAATAAGAATGAAACCAAAGGCAACTGGAAACCTAAAGGAAGTGAGACCTGTCTTGAAACTACCTTCCTCCATTTTCTTAAACCTCATTCACATGACTCAGCAACAGAAGTAACCCCTGCTAAGGCCAGTGGACATGTGCTCTAAAACACATTAAGTCCAATGCACACTTTTCATCACAGTGATGTCCTAAAACTGAAAAAAATCCAAACGTCCATCGATCTCTATGTATATCACCGCCCATGAACCTGTGATGACACACAGATGCATAAGGGAGAGTGTCAACAGTCAGGTACGCCGCGGTGGGGATGTCCTGCTCCAGCGCCCTGCTGAACCCTGGCTCTGAGATGGAGCCCAGGGGCTGGAGTGGGGCGGGGTAGGGGTGGGGGTCCCACTGGCTCTCTCCTCGCAGTCTGGTGCCTGCAGGGGCTGCTCTCCGGGACCCGAGTCCTCTGCCCGTGCCCCGGGCAGTCACCTGGAGCTGCTGCTCCTTGAACATGTCGGGGTGCGGGGCGCTGAGGATGTCGTCCGCCAGCTGGGCCTGGCTGTCGATGTTGACCGGCGTGGTGGCTTTGCTGCTCAGGAACTTACTGAAGATCTCGCGGGCCCTGTAGGAGAGCTGACGGGACAGCATGTGAGTGGGACATGCAGACCACACACGTGTTTTCTGACACGGGTCCAGGCAATGGAGACACATTTTCTTGGGGCCTAATAAATATTTCTTGCTTGCATAATAACTAGAAGTACCAGCCAGTATGAAACTTTTCAATAAATCAGCTCCTCTCCAAATTTTGTCAAAGCGCAACCTGAATGTTCCAAAGACCGAGGCTGTGCTGCTGCTACGGGGGCATCCAGGTGCGGGCAGCGCGGGTGCTGTCGCATGGTGTGGTCTCGCCAAAGTGGGAGGGAGGTCCGGGCAGCACGGAGCGTGAGAAGCAGAGAAGAGGCCTCCTCCGAGGGAGGGGCACAGGCTGCCTCAGAGCGGGTCACGCCGCGGGTCAGCACCCACACCAGCGGGGCTCACCTGCCCCCGCGCAGCCTGCAAGGGGGGCCGTACGGATGGGCATCCTTAGGATGGCCCAGGATTTTCTCTTAAATCCCCTTCCACACACGGAGTGGCAGCACATGTGCTGAAAGTTTTAGGGCCATTTATGCAAGCTATGTTTAGGCAAAATTAAATATCATATATATTAAGAAACATTCTGAAAAAATTTTTTTTAATCGTGTGAAAATATTTTTACACGGACTTTTCAAACTGCACTATGTGTGAACCTACGCTCAAATCACCCTGCCCTTTAACCACTCCCACTTCCCAGCCGGAAGAAACGTACCTCTTTTTTGTCGTGTGCGGGAACGTGATGAAAATATTCACAGGCCTGCCAGAATAAAATGTTCTCTTCACTGAATTCCTTCCTTAGAAAATCCTACGAAAAACACCACAGATTAACCTTCACACCATCCTCGGAAAAGGGTACGTCAGTAGTGGCGGTGGGACCTCCCTCCTCTTGTGCCCAGAAACCAGGGGTGCCAAGCGCCTCTCCAGAATTTACCTGGGAGCAAACTTAAAAGCCGCCCTCACTGGGACCACCTGGGCCTTCCCAGCTGTTTCCTTAGGAGCTGAGCATGCCTTCCTAGTAGCCGGCCTGGCGAGCAGGCAGCTGCTTCCAACGGTTCACAAGAAGCTCTGATGCCCCTCACAGCAGAGAGAGGCGCCCTCCAGCCCCTGGGCCTGAGCGTCCGGGGTAGAAGCAGGAGGACGAGACGTCTGCCCTGCCCAGCCCTGCCCTGGGGCTGGCTGCAGGAGGTGCCCGCTGCCCATCAGACTCACGGAAAAGTAGCGAACTCCGAGCGGGTCCTGCAGAAGCCGTTCGAAGGACACGGCCCAGCTGGCAACCCTCCGCTCACGCAGGCGCCGGCAGCTCTGCACGCTGGGGAGGCTGGCATTGCTGCTCAGGCTGTGGTTGCTCACGCAGTCCTTCAGGTCGGCGCCGTTCAGCTCTGTGGGGCAGCACAGACCTCACTCACCTGCGGGCCTGTCCCCCTCCTGCCCACGGGGCCCTCACCATCTGTCTTCTACAGGAGGTGCATTCAGCCGACACAGTGCGGCGAGTGCCCACACCGTGGCCGCATCGTTCTGGGCACCCTGGGTACTGGGCCGAGTGGGAACGACTTTTGTGTGTATGTGATCGGAAACCCGCTCCTCAACGTGCGCTGACACACTCAGAGGCAGGCACACGCTCACACATGCTCACACACGCTCACAGGCAGGCACACGCTCACACACGCTCACACATGCTCACACACGCTCACAGGCAGGCACACGCTCACACATGCTCACACATGCTCACAGGCAGGCACACGCTCACACACGCACCCTGACACGCTCACAGGCAGGCACACGCTCACACTCTCCTCTCTCTCCTTGGGGCTGGGGTCCTGGAAGACCCCATGTCTTCACGTGTGATTTGTGTCCAGTAACAGGGGCAACAAAGGACTAAACACCACAGACTCCCATCCCCCCAAATTAACCTCTCCTCCCAACACACTTCCCAGTACACGTTCTATTAGAACCAGACAAACTGAGTGTAAAGGTTCACGTGGAAAACCAAACACGAAATGCTGGAAAACTACACAAAAGCACGGAGGCAGGGCCAGCCCCACCCAATGTTACACTCGTCGCACGCCGCATCCTGAACGATGCCGCTGCAGAAGCAGACGCGCCACTGGGACAGGACACAGCCGGATCACTCAATACACGCTACAGGGTCAACTGTGACCAGCTGGAGAGTGACCAAGTTGGCGGTCTTGCAATACGCACTAGAAAAAATGCCACACGGACCAAAGATTTAAACGTAAACAGTGAAGTCAGAGAAATACTAGAAGAAAGCATGGGACAGTTCTCTGAGATACCTGAGTGAGGGCATCCGGCAGGCTCCCGCCCAGAGCCGTCAGAGACAGACTTGAAGCCTCTGTGTGTGAGAGCAGACGGCTGGTGCCAGAGGCAGTGGGCGGGGTGGGGGGCAATGTGGGTGGAGGGATCAGCAGGTACAAACGTCCAGACGTAAGAGAAAGAGGTCCTGGGGACGGACGGCACGGCACGGCAAGTGTAAGCAACAACACTGCAACGCGCGCGTGAAAGGAGCTAAGAGAGGAGATCTTGGAAGTTCTCATCACAAGAAAGAATTCTGCATCTGTGCCCAGTGAGGGAAGTCAGCTAGACTCACTGTGGCAATCATTTCACAATATATACAAATTTTGAAACACTATGTTGTACACCTGAAACTAACATAATGTTGTATGTCAACTACACCTCAAAATATCAAATCAAATCTCTGTAAAAAATACTGTAAGCTAAGGCAAAGGACAAATAAGAAACTATGGGAAATACATGTAACACGTTACACAGCTGAAGGACTAATTTTCTTTATATTTAAGAGCACCTACGCATCAATAAAAAAAAAAGATCAATAAACCAAAGGAAAGTGGAGGAAGAGTATGATCTGTCACTAAGTAGAGGCTTAAGATGCCCCCAGCCCCAGGGACCCCCACACGGAGCCAAAGAGAATGTGAACCGTGAACCAGCGTCCGGGGCAGCATCAGGGGCCGAGCAGAGAAGCTTCCCTGCTACGTTTCATGCTGATAAACAGGGTCATCCTCAAAAGATGAAACAGTCTATTTTAAAGACACTCGGTAAAGTATGAGCACCAAAACATTTTCCTCCAGCTTTTTCCCCTTAAGGCAATAATGGCTGAACTGAGAGTTGAGGAATGAACAGAACTTAACCGACCTCAGGAAAGCGGGAAAAGCCTTCCACAAGGGGACAAGCATGTGCAAAGGCCCTGTGGCAGAAGAAACACGGCTCACAGCCCGTGTGGCTGTGAGAGCTGGCAGGCAAGGCCAGTGGGGCCGGGAGGTGGGCACCCAAGCTGTGTGGATTTCACCCTGGAGGACAGCGATAAACAAGGGAATGTCAAGATGGGAGAAAATATTTGCAAACAATGCAACCGACAAGGGCTTAATTTCCAAAATATATAAGCAGCTCATACAACTCAGCAACAGAAAAACAAACAACCCAATCAAAAAACGGGCAGGGCTTCCCAGGTGGTGCAGTGGTTGAGAGTCTGCCTGCCGATGCAGGGGACACGGGTTCGTGCCCCAGTCCGGGAAGATCCCACATGCCGCGGAGCGGCTGGGCCCGTGAGCCATGGCCGCGGAGCCTGCGAGTCAGGAGCCTGTGCTCCGCAACGGGAGAGGCCACAGCGGTGAGAGGCCCGCGTACCGCAAACAAACAAAAAACAGGCAGAAGACCTAAATAGACATTTCTCCAAAGAAGAAATACAGATGGCTAATAGGCACATGAAAAGATGCTCAACATCACTAATTATTAGAAAGATGCACTTCAAAGCTACAATTAGGTACCATCTCACACCTGTCAAGACTGGAAAGTCTACAAACAATAAATGCTAGAGAGGGTGTGGAGAAAAGGAAACCCTCCTACACGGTTGGTGGGAATGTAAGTTGGTGCAGCCACTGTGGAAAACAGTATGGAGGTTCCTCAAAAAACTAAAAATAGAATTACCATATGATCCAGCAATCCCACTCCTGGGCATATATCCAGACAAAACTATAATTCGAAAAGATGCATGCACCCCTATGTTCACAGCAGCACTATTCACAATAGCCAGGACATGGAAACAACCTAAATGTCCATCAACAGAGGAATGGATGAAGATGTGGCACATATATACACACTGGAATACTGCTCAGCCATAAGGAAGAGTGAAACCATGCCATTTGCGGTAACATCAACGGACCTAGAGACGATCATACTGAGTGAAGTAAGCCAGATGGAGAGACAAATATCATATGATATCACTTACATGTGGAATCTAAAGTATGACACAGATGAACTTATCTACAAAACAGAAACAGACTCACAGACATAAAGAACAGACTTGTGGTTGCCAAGGGGGAGGGGGCTGGGGGAGGGATGGAGTGGGAGTTTGGGATGAGCAGATGTAAGCTATTATATAGAGAATGGATAAACAACAAGGTCCTACTGTACAGCACAGGGAACTGTAGTCAATATTCTAGGATAAGCCATAACGGGAAAGAATATTTTTAAAAAAGAATGTGTGTGTGTATATATATATATATATATATATACACATACAACTGAATTGCTTTGCTGTACAGCAGAAATTAACATGACATTGTAAATCAACTATACTTAAATAAAAAATATTGAAAAAAAAGCCATCACATCTATGCTAAAAATAAAACATTCCGTTAATAATAATGAAAAAGAAGGGATTTTTGTCCTTCTGGCTGCACGTGGAGAGCGGCCACCGGAGG
Organism: Aethalodelphis obliquidens; assembly: GCF_003676395.1. Lineage (NCBI taxonomy): Eukaryota > Metazoa > Chordata > Mammalia > Artiodactyla > Delphinidae > Aethalodelphis > Aethalodelphis obliquidens. Next base: position 73,697,191 of record NW_020837950.1, read on the forward strand.
TCGGCTGAGGCTGGATGGTGAGGACAGGTCGGGGGCAAACTGCAGACACAGCAGCTGAACCCATCAAGGTGTTGCAGCTTTTACTTGTCAAACAAAAGGTGTGTGGATTCCAACACGCAACAGGCAGAGCAATGTAGACCAGTGCACACAGGACACGAGGGAGGCGGGGGGGTGTGTGGGCAGGCTTCCCAGGCGCCCACCCCTGCCCTGCCCAGCGCTGCAAGTTTGTGGAGGGATTGAGTGAAGGAAAAATGAACGCTGACCGAATACACGTGTTAAGGGAAAGATGACCCGTATATCAATCCATTTTTATAAGATTTAGCCGATATGAATTATTTTTGAAGACTCACAGATCAATAACTGACACTTTAAAAGTCTAATCGATAAAGAAACATTAAATATTACAATTAAAAAAAGAAAGGCCCCCCCCTGGCCGCTCATTGTGGGCTGCTCGGCTCAGCCGGCCAGCGGCAGGCACACCCTGAGGCCTGCCTTTTCTGATGCCTTGGTGGGAGCAGGGCGGTTCCTGCCGTGGAGTCTTAGGGGCACTGGTGTCCTGCACAGAAAGATGCGCTGGGCCTGAGAAGGGGCGGGGGGGTGGGGGTGGGGGTGGAGGGCTGGGCTGGGCTCTGCCTGCAGACAGAGCCTCTCCTGGGAAGAGTCATTTCAGCTGGGGACGCAGGCCCGGGACCCCAGCTCTCATCTGACCCACGAAGTCAGAAAGTTATCGTGCGCTGGCTCCCCGGGCCTCCCCACAGGCTCTTTTGTTTCTTCTGGCCGACACACCCACACTGTTGCTTCTGGGACCTGAATGCCTGCTCCCTGGGCCTCAACTCAGGCACCAGGAGCTTCGAGAGGGGACAGCAGTGACCCTGCAGGAGCAGCTCCAGGGCCAGACCACGCTGCCTGAGGCCGCAGCCCCGGCCGTTTCCCTCCACCTCGGCCAGATCTCTGGGAATGTGCACACTCTTCAGAGTGGGAAAACTAGAGACAATGCCTGGCTGCGTAAAGCACGTCAGTACACAGCTCTTGTCATCGTGAGATCTCCTGGTGAATCTCTAGGTGGCAGCTTCTTGCAGAAGAATGTGGAGAGCCATGTGGTGGGTGCAGAGCCCCTCGGGGATGACAAGATCCTAGCACTTCCGTGTGTCCATGACACCGGAGAGTCACCGGGCCTTGACAGCCATTGTCAAGTTCTGAATTTCATAATTCACGCCACCTTAAACTCACTCTGGAATTGCTCTCGACACAGAAAACAGTGCACATGTGTGGGAGGACTGCCCTTGAACACAAATAAAATTCCTTCGAACGCCAGGATTCCTACCCCAACTCCAAGGCCAGAACAGGTGATGGAAGAAACCCCACTATGTCTAAGCCACTGCCTGAGTCTCTCTGGGGTGTCAGGTGCTTGGAAAACAACACACTCATCCTCCAGCCAAAGAAAAACACGTCCATGGAAGACACCCCACATCCCACCTTACAGCTTCACTTTAGAGAACGTTTCCTGGTTTCTGTTGTCGCAGTTAGTTTTCTTTTTTTCCTTTCAATTCACCAGTTTAAGTCAGAGAAATGCTTTCCTGGTGAGAAAGTTTTTGAAGTCTGTTTCAGATCTGCTGAAAACTAGGAAAGCCACCACCTTTACATTGTCTGGACAAACATGCAGGTTACCGTGTTGCAAATAACTTGAAGAATGCCTTACTATTAACATTTTATAGATAATTCTGTAACTCTAGGCTTTCACCCATCATTATCTCACCAGAATATCTCATCCAAACCATAACCTCCAGCACTTTAAATATTTAAATCACAACTCAAGGTCAGGTAATAGGGCTAACTGCCACCGGCCTCCAAGCGGACGGGCCCCCTCGGCACACATACCTGGAGACCGCGCAGTCTGCCTGCCCCCGCCAACCACGACAAGGCACAGACCAGAGGGACTTTACCTGGGCAGAGCCGATAAGAGCCACTGTGATGCCATTTAACCAAATACTTCCAACCATTCACCGCAAACCACCCCTCTGAATCCATACCAGGGTCAGCCAGCACAGCCCCCGGGGCCCCGGGCTCGGGCCACACACAGAGACATTGTTGCTTAGCTCACGCTCCCCAAAGAGGTAAATTAGTGCACTTTCTCCAGAGATCCCAGGCCACAGGCTGACAAAGGCGAGTCTCTCCCTTGGAGCTCACGGAGAAGGAGCCGCCAGTATACCTAACACAAAGCATCACAGGAGACGCATCCATAATTCAGAGCAGACCTTTAGCCTGCTGCTGCCACGACTGTGAATTATTCAGCAGGCAGAGAAGCTCCAGAGCTGTTCTCAGAGGCACAAGAGCTGAGGCTGAAGCCCCGGGGGCCTCTGGGCGCTTGTTTTCTGTTAAACTAACAGCGGCAAAGGAAAAAAAAAATACTTTTTATAATAAAACTCTTAATTCCCCTATTTAAAACATTTTAATCCCATAAACAGAAAACTTATCTTTTTAATGAGAAGGTGATCACCTTCTCATTAAAAAATTGCATAGTATCAGGAATAAGTATTCGCTAAGTAATAAGCAACTACCCCAAACTGAACCACTTTTAAACCGCAAGGAGCACTTTGAGGTCAAAGCAAAGCATGCACGTGGCTGTCCCATGAAAGCTTTGTTTATAAAAACTGGCGGGGGCTGGATCTGGCTCTCAGGCTGAGCCGGCGGCCATAGATCCTTGGGTGGACACTGCTGCATAAACAGCGACAACTAGGTGACAGTTCTGTTAAAAAGGTGTTAAATCAATCTCAACATTTTCCAAGAAAACAATGCAGGAAAAGTGTTTAACGATGCAGCAGAGCCCCAGTGGGTCCCCCTTTCCTATCAACGTCCTTTCTGACCTCACGTTTCTGAAGTGCAGCCATCTGCTGATGAGGCAGCAGAGCTCAGGGGTCGCAGAGGCAGAGTCAGGCCGGGGCGCGGGGTCCCAGTCCCTCTGCGTCGGGCCCCTCACCTGCCCAGGGACTCAGGCAGTGCTCAGAAAGGCAGAGCCACCAGCACAGCTGATAAACTGGGGAGACAGGACTTTGAGCGAGGTCCGAAAACACCTCCACTGGACCTGAAGCTGCCCCTTTCTTAGAGCCACACGTGCCATCCTTTGGGGGCAGCTTTTAATTTTGACATAAATTAACCTTGCAGAAAATTACAAAAACAGTTAAAGGAACTCCCATACACCCTTTCCCAGATTCACTGGCCGTCTACATCTTGCTCTACCGGCCGTGTCATCCTCTCTCCTCTCCCCTTCACTCCCTTCCTCCCAGTCTCCTTCTCTAAACACACACGCCAGTAACTTTTCCCAAACTATTTGAGATTAAGGTGGAGACAGCATACCTCTTCACCCCTGAATACTTTAGTGTGAATTTCTGAAGTACGGGGACATTTTCTTTCACGACCACAGCACAGCCATCAAAACTGGAGAAAGTGACACAGTCCGAGTTCCAGTTTCACCAACGATGTCCTTTCTGGCTACTTCCCCATCCAGGGTCCAATTCAGGTTCGCTTAGTGGTTGTGTCTCTTTAAAAGCTCCCGGCCTGGGGCTTCCCTTAGTGGTGTGGTGGTTACGAATCCGCCTGCCAATGCAGGGGACATGGGTTCGAGCCCTGGTCCGGGAAGACCCCACGTGCTGCGGAGCAACTAAGCCCGTGCGCCACAACTACTGAGCCCGCGAGCCACAATTACTGAAGCCCATGTGCCTAGAGCCCGTGCTCCGCAACTAGAGAAGCCACCGCAGTGAGAAGCTCGCTCACCGCAACAAAGAGCAGCCCCTGCTCACCGCAACTAGAGGAAGCCCGCGCAGCAACGAAGACCCAACGCAGCCAAAAACAAATAAATTAATTAATTAAATAAAACAAATAAATAAAAACAAACTCATTAATTAATTATTTTTTTAAAAAAGCCCCCAGCCTCTCTTTGGTCTCTAGACCCAGACATGGGCCGGCTCTTCTGTGGACTGCCCCTCAGTCTGGGCTGCCTGGTGTCTCCTGCTGACCTGGTAGGAGCACTCCGGGAGCGATGGGTGCCCCGCGCGTGTCCTCCTTGCACTTCTCTGCAGGAGAAGGGGCGTCAGTCCCTTGCAGCATTGGTGCTGTTTGGTTGGGGTGCCGGGCTCTCCACTGTGGAGGCGCTAACCTGCCCTCTGAGTTGATGGATGGCTCTTGTTCCTCGTCAAGCTTGTGTCCAGTATTTCAGCATCTGCAGAAGACTTTTCTTTATATATATATAAATTTATTTTCTTTATTTTTGGGTCTGCGTTGGGTCTTCGTCGTTGCGCGCGGGCTCTCTCTAGTTGCGGCGAGCGGGGGCTACTCTTGGTTGTGCGCAGGCTTCTCATTGCGGTGGCTTCTCTTGTTGCGGAGCACGGGCTCTAGGCGTGCGGGCTTCAGCAGCTGTGGCACTCGGGTTCAGTAGTTGTGGCTCGCGGGCTCTAGAGCGCAGGCTCAGTAGTTATGGTGCACGGGCTTAGTTGCTCTGCAGCATGTGGGATCTTCCCAGACCAGGGCTCGAACCCATGTCTCCTGCATTGGCAGGCGGCTTCTCAACCATTGTGCCACCAGGGAAGTCCCCACAGAAGACTTTCTGACACCATAATTCCTCCACATTTTACTGTATGAAAGAGCTTTCCCTCCTCGCCCACTTACTATAAACTCATTTATCTACATCAGTACGCACTCAATGGACTTCTGTTTTTATGCTCTGCCTCCCTTCAAGCCGGCACCTGGGGCCTTCTGGTAAGTCCCCATCATGCACTGAGCACCTCCTTATTTTCTGGTGTAAGAACATGTGTGGGACTCATTTTGTACTTTCCGTGCTCCAGACCAGGAATCAGTTTTGCTCCAAGGAACCCAGTTCCTTTCACTGAGGAGTGGTGTTTGGACACCAAGATCTGGACACAAGGGGCACTCATTGCTACTGGGGGTTTTTGTTGCTTCCAGGCCCTTCCAGTGGACAGAGCTAAGAAATACTGATACGCATACCCACACATGCCTATGAATACACAGGTGCACAACTATTTATCTACTTATTTCTACATGCTCACATCCATCTATTAAAACCATGAATTCATACTGACACCTTAAACCCCAACCCCAACCCTAACCCCAATACATTCTCCTGTCCCATATTTGTAACTCCCTCACCAGCAGCGGAGAACTGGGCTCCCACTATTCTTGGTGTATTTGCTCATCTGCTGAAGCCTAGAATACACTGAAGGTACTTTAAGAACTGATAACACGGACTTACCTGGTGGCACAGTGGTTAGGAATCCGCCTGCCAATGCAGGGGACACGGGTTTCAGCCCTGGTCCAGGAAGATCCCACATGCTGCAGAGTAACTAAGCCCATGCGCCACAACTACTGAGCCTACGCTCTAGAGCCCGCAAGTCACAACTACGGAGCCCACGTGACACAACTACTGAAGCCTGCGCGCCTAGAGCCCGTGCTCCGCAACAAGAGAAGCCACCGCGGTGAGAAGCCCGTGCACTGCAATGAAGAGTAGCCCCCACTCACTGCAACTAGAGAAAGCCACGCGCAGCAACAAAGACCCAACGCAGTCATAAATAAATAGATAGATAAATAAAGTTATTTTAAAAAAAGAACTGATAACGCATACACTGCCAAAAACAAAACCACTAACTAGATTTTAATCTTTGTTTACAGTTCTTTTTGAGATAAAATCCACATACAGTGAAATATACAGTCCTAGGTGCAGGATTCCATGAGTTTTAGCATCACGTCATTTACTTTTTTTTTTTTTTGCGGTACGCGGGCCTCTCACTGCTGTGGCCTCTCCCGTTGCGGAGCACAGGCTCTGGACGCGCAGGCTCAGCGGCCATGGCTCACGGGTGCAGCCTCTCCGTGGCATGTGGGATCCTCCTGGACTGGGGCACAAACCCGTGTCCCCTGCATCGGCAGGCGGACTCTCAACCACTGCGCCACCAGGGAAGCCCATGTCATTTACTTTTTAAAGCCCGTACTTGCTCATCAAGTGAACTGGTCCACCCTTCAAACCAGGCCTTGGGAATATCTGCCATTCGGCCATTTCAACGGTAAAATTCAGTTCTGGGGGAAAACCCAGGTGGAGACTCAGGCCCATGATGGTCATTCTGGCTCTGGGTGGCATAATGCAATAGACTGCATGGGCCTGGATATCTTTATGTCTTGGTTTTCTCATTAGGGGAGAAATTAACAATTGCAGGGCTTTGTGCAAGAGTACAAGTTGAGATCTTTACACCACGCATCTAAATACTGAAAAAATATCAAAGAAGCTAACGTGCTGTTAAGTAAGATATATTCTATTCTCCTCTCTTCAAACGCCCTGAAGTCTAGGCTTGAACTTAGAATTCTGGAACTTGCCCGAGTTCTGCACTGAAAGGTGGATGCACAGGGAGGGCTGCCGGGCCCTCCCCCCACCCCCGCCCTACCCGGCTCAGCTGCACGTCCAAGTCTGCCACGTCCTGCCCACACCGCACAGTAGGCTCCCTAAGAGTATTCACTTCATTCCCCAGCTGCAGCCCTGACACGTTTTACAAATTTAAAGCAGCAGGCCTTTTTTTTTTCTCAAAGCAATCGCATATGGAATCCCTGTGTGTGGACTGGGCCACTGGGAAGGAAGAAGATACAGACAAGAACAGGTGGGACAGACCTCGGCCGCGCTCTGCTTGACCTGGTGCAGCCTCGGGCAGGCAGCCTAGCACCTCCTTCATGAAAGATCTGCCACCATTTACAGAGCCCTTCTGACGATGAGAATGAAATGTCTATGGAGCCTGACAGCACCTCCTCGGCACAGAGTCTGCAAACTATTGATCCATCAGCCCATTTTACAAAGGAAGTTGCTGAAGTGTGAAGCCCTCCTATGACCAGCCTGAGATTAGCTGGTGAAGGTGCTGAGACAGCGTCCATGTGCTCCAAGGGACGCTCCCAGTGTCACCGTTCATGAACTCCTGGCCAGATGTCACAGCCCTGGAGAGCAGGCAAACGCCCCCCAGGTCTATAGGGCAGCGCTCAGTGTACAGTATCCTTCCATATACTTCCCAGGGCCACAGGAAATGTGGGCCCAAACACCAGAAACCTAGATGCTGAGTCTTTCCTGGAGTCACCACCAGAGAGTCGATTTATAACTGTTCTGGCAGAGCAGAGCAGAACCAACTTTCCGTGTCTGAAATGACACAAGTCCTTCTGGAGACTGAAATGCCAAGCAGATGGGGGTGAGATGCTGGGAGAGCTCGCGAGGCCGTGTGAGTGGGCAGAACGGTAGCCAAAAAGGGTCAGCGTGGGAAGTAACGCGACACGCAAAGGGGACGTGTCACTTGTCACATGAGCGCTCGGGATTCAAGGCACAGTGCTAGCAACTGTGACCACACGTGGGCTGCCCACTAGCCGGCATCTGACCACAGGGCGCCTCCAGGACTCACCAGAAAGGGACGCGGGACACTTTTCAAAGATTAGCCCTAATCAAATTCATTTAGTATGTTGATTTGAATGAAAAAAATTCACATTATTCACTTACTAATTCCTTAGTGAAATCAGTGTATTTCATCTCAGTGAATAAAATACATACACTCTGTGAAGACCTCGTTTTATTCTGGGGCCAAGAGCCGCACGTGAAGTGTGAACCCTCCAGCTGTGGCCTGACCCTGTCTGGAGGCCACTGCTCAGTGCAGAAGCCCAGGGACCCCGAATGGGGGCTCCACAAGGAAGACTCAAAACTGGCGCTCACCCCCGCCTGCAGCCGAGGCACAGCTGCAGGTGCCAGGCCTGCACTGAGACCGTGCAGGTGGGGGGCCAGGCAACGGGCACCCTCCCCAACAGGACAGGGGGCTCGTGGGCTGACCATGAGAGAAGGAAAAGGATCAAGGGGATGAGATCATCAAGGACGCACGGGGCAGGCACCGCCTTCATCAGGGATGGCACTGGGAGGCCACTCCTGTCAGTGGGAAAGAGGTAATACCGAGACATAGGAAAGGCTTACTTTTGGGTCAGGTATAAACTGTACTTTCTGGCTGTGGCATCCATAGCCTGGGATTCTGGAACAGTTATGATTTCACATAATTTTAATAATGAAGATAATATGTCAGGTGCAAAACTAAACGAATGTAATACCTGTGTCTTTTATGTGACTTCCAAATAAAGCAATCAAATTCAGAAAGTCATTTGTCCCAGACTGGGCTCCAAAATTCTGGTCACCAGGCTGGCTCCTGAGGGGTCCTTACCTCGCCCCCACCTCACCCCCAAAGAAGGCAGGCAGCTCTCCTGCCCCTTCTCCTGCAGGAGGCGGTGCTGAGTGGCGGGGGCTCCCAAAGCCCCACCCCTGGTCTGGATGTCTCCAGTGGGTGGCGCTCAAGGCAGAGGTGACCCAAATTGAGGTAGCATTGACAAACTAGGGGTCTGCAATCTTCAAAAGCGGCGTGAATGCGAAAAACAAGCGAAGAAGGAGGAACTGTTCCATTGAAGGAGATAAAAGAACCACGACAACTAAAAGCCAAATGTAATTCTGAACTGGATCCTTTTACCATAAAGATGACATTTACTATGAATTGGCGAAATGAACAGGGTGTGAGGATGAGATGGTAGCAATGTATCGGTGTTAATTTCCTAATTTTGATGGCTGTATTTTGGTTATGCAGGAAAATGTATTCATTTGTAAGAAATTCACTCTAAAGTATTCAAGATGGTAAGGGTATCATATCAGCAACTTACTTTCAAATGGTACAGGAAAAGTTCTTTGTCCTACAGCTGCAATTTTTGAAAGTCTGATATAGTCTCAGACTGAAAACAAATTACATGGTGCAAAAAATAAATAAAAATAAAGGTGCGCCCTCTCTCCCCCCGCCTGCCCTGAGGATCTGCCAAGCCTGACTCTGCTATGGAATAATAGATCAGGGCTCCACTACACGGGGGAACCCAACATCCTCCATGTTCTCCTCCTCAAACTGGACGGGCCGTTAAGATGAGTAAGAGGTAAATGGGGCCACGCCCTCCTCCTCATTTCTCAACATACATCTGTTGAAGGTCTACTTTGTGGCAAGCCCTGTCCTGGGGGCCAGAGCCTCCGCCCGGCTCTACCTGGCACAGCTGTGGTGGTTCACGGTGTGGGTTCCGGAGTCACACTGTCCTCCCCGTTCTGTAACGCTGCAGTAACAACCGTGTACTCATGCCACAGGGATGCTGTGAGAACTCCACTCCTCACCAAGTCACCTCACCTTTCTATAGAGCCACAGTAGTAACTGTATACTGGCATCCTAGGAGTATTGTGACAAGTGGTACCAGGCACATAGTAGGCATTCAATAATACTGGTTGGATAAACAGATCACGTGTTCCAAATACAAGCTAATGAGATGGCACAGGCTGAAAGGCATGTAACTTCAAATTATAAACATCTTGCAGTTTTAATGCACAATTCATAAAATATTTTCTACTTAAAAATTTTAAACATAAAAAATAAAATCCCTTACTGATCATTACCTAAAATTCTAGTCCTATCTCCCCTCCCTAGAGGAAACCCACCTTATCAATTTGGTGTTGATCCAAATTTCTTGTTATGCTTTTGCAAACATATATATGTTCCTATCAAAACAATGTATATTGTTTAGGAAAGCTACTACTTTTCGTCTTCCTGAACTCCATTAGCTCTAAAAGTCAGGCCTGGCCATGTGACTGATATGCTGTGGGTTTTCTAGTTAGATGAGAATGTCATTTGTAAATAATGATTATTTCGTTTCTTCCTTTACAAGTTTTAAAATTTCTTTTTCTTGCCTTATAGTGTTGGCCAGAATCTCCAATATAATGTTAAATAGTTGCTAAGATATGAAACATCTTTGCCTTATTCCTGGGTCTAATGTTTATTAAGTATAACTTTAAAAAAATGAAATGGGTAGAAGCAGACTCACAGGTATAGAAAACAAACTAGTGGTTACCAGTGAGGAGAGGGAAGGGGGGTGCAATATAGGGGGAGGGGATTAAGAGGTACAAACTACTGTGTATAAAATAAGCTACAGGATATAACGTACAACACAGGATATAATGTACAACATGTTTTATAACAACTACAAATGGCGTATGACCTTTAAAAACTGTGAACTACTATATTGCACCTGTAACTTATATAATATTGTACATCAACTATACTTCAATTTAAAAAAAAAAGGAATGGGGACTTAATTTTATTAGATACTCCTTTGCCTCCACTGTGATAATCATACAGTTTTATCCCTTTAATCTATTAATATAACACAATCTGTTTATGTGACCGTGATATTCCTTTATTGAAGTGTAAGCGCCATGAAGGCAGGGACTTTGCTTTGTTCACCAATGTATCCCCAGTGCCTGTAACAGTTTTTAGAAGAGAGTAGGAGTTCTAAAAATAACTGTCGAATGAATAAATGGTGACTTGAGTGGAAAATCCTCTAATGTTAAACTATCCTTGCACTCCTTGAATAAACCTCACTTCATAAGGATGCATTTAAAAAATGAAAACACTGCTGGATTCAATTTGCTAAAGTTTTATTTAGGAAGTTTCCATATTTGTTCACTAAGTTAAATTGGCCAATAATTCAATTTTGTGCCATACTTGTCCGGTTTTGGTATCAAGGTTATGCTGGCTTGATACGAGCAGGGTAGGGTAGCTTCCCATCTTCTATACCCTGTGTGGTAGACCACGTCAAGTCCAAAATATTTGCTGCCCCTGCTTGTGGGAGGGTTACCGTGCCCCCCACCGCAGTGTCAGGCTTGGCCTTGTGACGTGAGAGAGCGTAGCACGTAGTGCTTGGGAAGGAAGCACTGCCCGGCTCTGCCACAAGACTCACAGTGTCCCACAGAGGAACTGCTGCGACAGCGAAAACACGCAAAGTAAAACAAGGCCAAACTGCAGGGGGCGTATAATGTAAGTAAAAAAGAAATTTTGCTTTCTTAGAGCCACTGTGATTTTGGAGTTATTTGTTATTTGCAACATCATTTATCCCAAGCTGATCGATATACTCACCTATAAATTGGTTTGGGCATGTTGCCTTTTGCGGTGTAGATCTTTGACTTCCAAATCATTTTTGCTTATGTCGATTTATCTAACCAAAGTTTCCTTTTCTTCTTAGGCCAACCATATTTTCCTAAACGTTGTCCAATTGACCTGGTAATCAGATGCATTAGTATAAAGTTATTCGTAGAATTTTCTTATAACTTTAGTTCTCTGTTATCTTTGAAGTCATCTTTGTCTTCTTTCTTCTTCATTCTTAATGTTTTTTCCCTCTTTTTCTTGACCACATGTACTGAAGACTTATTTTTTTGTTGTATTAATCAGTTATATACTGTTTGTTTTGTTTTCCATTTTGTTAATTTCTACTTTATGTTTTTCCCTACCTTGTTTTGAAAGCTTATTTGCTGTATTTCCCAACTTTTCTTTTCTATAATATATACATTTAATACTACAAAATTTTCTCTGAAAACCACTTTGACTATATCCCACTGGTGTTAATATGTAGCACTATAATTACTGAACAGTTCTAAACTGTATTATAATTTCCAGCTTAATTTTCTCCTTGACCCATGAATTATTTAGAAATATAGTTTTAAACTTTCAAATGTACAGTTTATTTTGTACTGTCTTTTTGTAATTGACTTCTATTTAATTACCCTACAGACAGTAGATGTGCTCTGTTACCCTGCAGACAGTAGATGTGCTCTGTGTGCTACAAATATATTTTTAATTTGTAGCAACTGCATTTCTGGAGTAGTATATTGTCAACATTGGTAAATACTTCATGTATCTTTGGGAAAAAAGTGTACTCTCTATTGGATGTAAAATTTTATATATATAAAATTTACGTTGTCTGTTTTATAATTCAACATTCTGTGATCTTACTCTATTTCTTATCACTTGATTTCTTAGTTTCTGAAAAAGGTATATTATAGTCTTCCCCTAAGAATACTTGTCCACTTTTACTGTAGTTCATCTAACTTTGTTTACAAGTGAGAGACTCTATTTTTGGTGCACACTGCCTGCTTTCCTCTTTTTTTATTGTTTTTTCACTTGAATTATTTTGTCTGGTGTTAATATTGCCATACCAATTTTCTTTTTCCTTAGTATCTACCTAAGAAAATAATTAATTTCATTTAATTTTTTCAATCTTCCTGTGTCCATTTGTTTCAAAATTGAATTTTAAACAATCTAAAAGGAGAGTTTTCTCCTTTGATGTCCTTTCTCTTCCACTGCTCTTATAATCTTCTTCAGGACCTGTCCTAGGCTCTTTTCTCTATGTAGTTCTTCTAGGCAATTTTATCCACTCCTAGTACCGTTTATATTGGAAATGCAATGAAAACAGCAACAGTGATATTGACAATAATAACGGCAGCTATCATTTGCATAGCTTTTCATTATGTGCCACGTACTGTTCTAGATGCATCGCAGGTATCAGTTCCTGTCATTCTCACAGTAGCACTGTAAGATGGGTCCTGGTACCCATCTTACAGACAGAGAACTGAGGTGGCCAGCTGGTGGCAGAGTCAGGGTTTAACCCAGTCCATGCTCTGACTCGTGTGTCTTATCACCTCTCACGTCTCCAGCCGTCTTCCAGTTCCCACTTGTCTCATAGGTTTGAGACTTCTCTTTTCTGCATGATCTCTAATTACTCAAGCTTGCCAAGGCACTAAAGTCCACTGGTGGATTGATGACCCTTAAGCTCATGCTTTCCAGGCGCAACCGTTTCTGGCATCCACACTCAGTTACCCCACTGTCTACACCACATCTCCACCTGGAAATTGCGAACCATCTCAAAAGTCACAGGTCCAAAGCAGAGCTCTTGTTATTGCCCTGTTATCTGTTTCTCCCGACCCTGCTCCTTCCCACCCCTGCCGACGTGGTGACCGCCCCCCAGTGGAGGTCTCCTCACCCTGCGCTCTCCTCACAGACACAGAGTCATCCTCTCTCAGGTCTCCACTACCCCGGATGCTCCTTCTCGGCTTTTTCCTGGCTCTTCCCATCTCCCCAAACTCACATGAGGGACAGCCTCTGCTCTCATCTCAGGGCTTGGCTCCGCTGGACTCGCGGGCCTCTGGCTGGAGCAGGCCCTGCCGCCCGCCTCCATCTCTCCCACCACCAGCAGCAACACATCCCGCGACAATCCACCGTCTCCCAGAGGCGAGCACGGCCTGTCCACCAGCCTCTCTCGGGTGCTCGGGTCACCTTACACGCAAGTCCCTGCAAAGTCTTGTACGTTACAAGGCTTTCCCTCCCTTCTCTGAACAACAGCATCTGTTTGAGGGTGACACGTTGGCCTGAAGTAATCTCGATTAATGCTGGTTTTAGATACTGATAGAGGTCACTCATCTAAAAGAAACAGTTTTTTAAAAGGCAAACAAAGCCAGATTTAGTATTTATTCCTGGGGGAATGACCTGAAGATTTTTAAAGAGCAAGACAGTAAGTGGCTACGTAATGAAGATCACAAACGTACAGTCACAAAACAATGAGAAAACCCAGCTGCCCTAATAGCAATGGCTGTCAGTGGCTCGCGCCACACTTCCAGTGAAAGCATCACACACAGATTCCAAAGGTGCTGTATCCCCACCAGCTCAGACAGAAAGAAGCACAGGTGACTCTGGAAAACTGGCAGTGACTCACAAGTTAGCTCCAAAATGTATAAGGAAATGCAAAAGGCCTGGAATAAGCAAAACCATCCTGAGACTACACAACCAGATCTCTGAACGCACGACAGAATGACAGTAATGACGACATAAGGTGCTGATCCAATGACAAAGAGACCAATGGAACAGAAGCTGGAAGCCAGAAATAGACCCACAAATATACGATTACCTGATAAAGGTGCTGCCTCCTTTCAGTGGGGAGAGGATCGCCTTTTCAATAAATGGAGCTGGATCAACTGGGTCCCAGACGGGAAAAATGAATCTTGTCCCCTAACTCACAGCATACACAAATACCAGCTGCAGATCATCAGAGCTTTCAATGCAGAAGATAAAACAACGATGGCTTTACCTTCATGAACTTGGGAAGGGCAACGCCTGCTCTAAAAGGATATAAAAAGCATCACAGAAAGGGAAAATGATAAATTGGATGATACAAAGATTAAAAACTTTTGGTCACCAAAAGAGACCACGAAGAGGGCTTCCCTGGTGGCGCGGTGGTTAAGAAGCCACCTGCCAATGCAGGGGACATGGGTTCAAACCCTGGTCCAGGAAGATCCCACATGCCGCGGAGCAACTAAGCCCGTGCGCCACAACTACTGAGCCTGTGCTCTAGAGCTCGCGAGCCATAACTACTGAGCCCACGTGCCAAAACTACTGAGCCCACGTGCCACAACTACTGAAGCCCGCGCGCCTAGAGCCTGTGCTCCGCAACAAGAGAAGCCACCACAATGAGAAGCCTGAGCACCTCAATGAAGAGTAGCCCCTGCTCGCCGCAACTAGAGAAAGCCCGCGCACAGCAACGAAGACCCAATGCAGCCAAAATAAATAAATTAAAAAAAAAAAAAAAAAAGAGACCACGAAGAGAATGAACAGGTAAGCTGTGGGGGAGCTCACCTGAATACATAAATCCAATGTATTTTTTCAAATTTCCTACAAATTTCAAATTTGAATTTTTTTCAAATTTCCTACATACCAATAAGGAAAAGTAGATGATCTAGCAGAAAAATGGGCAGAAGACTTGCATGAGCACTGAGTTGAAGAGACAGAGATTAGAATCAGGCCAGGCCAGGCTGGAATTTGCAGGTGCCAGGAGGAAAGCTAGTGAAGAAAGAGCTCCAGAAATCTCAAAAGAGACCCCTGGAGTCTGTTGCTGAATTCTAAGGTGTGTGCACACGGGGCGAAACCCATGAGGCCAGGCAAAGAAGAGCTGGGAGCTGCAGGATGAACGTTCCCAGAACTCACACAGGGTTGTGAGATTTCTGAGTCCCCACTAGCTCTGCTTGAATGCCTGGCCTTCAAAGGAGACCCCACATGTGTCAGGCTTCAGTAGTGGGCTAAACTAGCTTACAGTGAAAGCGACTTTAGATTTGGCCTAGAAAAAAAAAGCGTAAAAACAAGCCTCAAAGGGGCCAAGCCAAGCCCCAAGTAGCTGAACTGCCAATTAGAACAAAGCCCTATACTCTTCAAGGGAAGACAACAAAATCCCGCCGCCAGTCGAAAACCACTAGACATGAGAAGATGCAGAAATGTGACCCACGACCAGGAGAAAAATGAGGCAGTAGAACAGACCCAGGAGTGACAGCGAGGATAAGTGAGCAGTGAGAGACCTGAAGACGCTTAAAGATGTTGTAAACACGCTCTAGAGTTTAAAGGAAAGCGTGAATATGTCAGGAGAGAAGTGAAGGGTTCTAAAAGATCTGAAAGGAACTTCTAGAGGTGAAAAATAAACCTCTGAAATGAATAGTCCACAGGATGGAATTAACAGCATATTAAACACTGTAGAATAGATCAGTGAACTTAAACACAGAACAAAAGAAACTATGAAGCATATGGAGAAAAAAAAAAAAAAAAAGGCTGAAAATGAACAAGTCTCAGTGGCCTGTAGGAAAAACCCAAGTCCCCAGAGTGGGAGAGGGGTAAACAGTATCTGACACT
The DNA here is from genome assembly GCF_003676395.1 of Aethalodelphis obliquidens. Classification (NCBI taxonomy): domain Eukaryota; kingdom Metazoa; phylum Chordata; class Mammalia; order Artiodactyla; family Delphinidae; genus Aethalodelphis; species Aethalodelphis obliquidens. Next base: position 73,712,778 of record NW_020837950.1, read on the forward strand.
CAACACGCCCCAAATGGCAGATACACAACAAAACCAACCCAAGATTCATCGTAATTAAGTTGCTGAAAACCAGCGAGAGAGAAAATCTTACAAGCTGAGAAGGCAGGCCCAAAGGCCTCTACTTTCTCTCCTTAGTTTTCTTAATCTGCATAAAAGCTGCTTAGGTAGAGCTCTTGCAAAAAGCCACTGAGCCCTCCCCAACCTCAAGGTCGACTTCTAGACCTTTCCCCTAAATTATTTTGGCCAATCAGATTTTCAACCCAATCTGTGTAATACTTTCTCTGAGCAACTTTATACCTATTCTCCTGAGAGTGAATCTAATAAAATTTTCAAGCCACTTGGCAAGTCCTTAGGTAAAAAGCTTCCAGCATTTAAAACAATATTAATTATTTTAGTAAACTCTTCACTGAAGTGTAATACATACCAAAAAAGGGCTCAAATCATGAGTGAACACTCGTGTGAGAGGCAGAACACGGGCTCTGGTGGGAGCTGCCTCAGGGTGACTGCTCCCCTGACGGGACACACGGCTTACTAGACCAGTCCTTACACTGCTCTGCATGCTACGGTTTCCTAAGAGACGCTTTCCCCCCAAGAATCAAACTAATCAATCCCCTTGGAGTGGAAGGAGACACACCTGCTTGCAGGTGGGGCCTCTGGGGGGAGGATGAGGAACGCACACAGGAAGGGGTCACAAAGGGGACCCCCTTCCACAGTGACTGCAGTGCTTTGGAGGAAAGGCCTCAGGCAAATACGCCCCAACGTTAGCTGGCGTGGCTTCTAGGAGGAAGGTATGTGGTCACTGGTTTATTACTTTTGAACTTCTGTTTGGTTGAAAAAAATTTCACAGTATAAATAATTACTAATAAAAACTCTCTCCAAATACCTTGTAGAACTGGAAAGAAATCAGCACACTGCAAAGAATCTTGGCAGAAATCGAGTCTCTATCCTTCCAAAAACTAAACTCCAAGTCTGACTAGTGTTTACAAAATACTTAGTACTTCGTACCCTATAAATACACTATGCAACTCTGGGTATAATTTTTAGGTTCAAAGCAGACCATAAGGTATGTTACAATATATTAAACCGAAATAAAGACTTCTGGTTAAAACAACCCCTCCCACACAGCAAATAACAAATCAACATTCCATCTCTACTAGTTAGCAAACATTTTTGAAAATGTGCAATTAGGCTGCACTGTTCTTCTGATGAGGAAAATATGGCTTCACCAGAATTCTGTACAAATACCCATGACACCACTCGGAAACCTTTACATTTCTCCTTCCCTTTCATAATTTTACAGGATGCAAATTCATTGCCAAAAATACTAGAGATCATAGTACCTCATATTTTATTTTTAAAGATTTTTTTTTGATGTGGACCAATTTTAAAGTCTTTACTGAATTTGTTACAATATTGCCTCTGTTTTATGTTTTGGATTTTTGGCCGTGAGGCATGTGGGATCTTAGCTCCGCGACCAGGGATCGAACCCACACCCCCTGCACTGGAAGGCAAAGTCTTAAACACTGGACCACCAGGGAAGACCCAATACCTAGTATCTTAAAGAAGGGTGCAGTTTAACTCCCTCAATTAACAGGCACGTAACCCTCACCACCAGGCAGCTGCTGTAAGAGCCCCGGAAGCGGCCTGACGCGCAGGGCCCACTCCTGCACCGCGACCCCACCAGGCAGGCAGAGAAGGTGCCATCAGGCCTCGAGAAAAGACAAGACACAGAGAGAGACGACGGCGGCCTGCGAGCTTCCCTCCGTGGCCGTGGAGCGCACGGTGTGAGCGGATTGGGGGCGGGCGGCTAGCCAAGAGCTGCCCGGGGGGAGTCAGCTCTTTCCAGAGAGTGACCAAAGCAACAGGAGTTTTTCTGTGCCTTGATGTATTCTCTCACACACGATGGTGTTAAAGGAGAGACCCTCTAAACCCCAACCCCCTGAAGCAGTAAGAGTCACTTCTGGAAACCAAAGTTTACTGTGAACTTTAGTAAAGCGCGAGGGAAACAGAGCTGAGAGGCAGACCTGGATGGAGGGCTGAGGGTTGGCCTTAGGCGAGAGGCGGGAGGGGTCCCAAGGCTGGAGGTGGGGAATGAGGACCCTCGGCTGGAGATGGCCCAGATTGTGCTCACCATGGCTCCCCGGGTGTCCAGCAGGGTCACGGAGTGGGCAGAACCGGGAGATGTGGCCCCGCAGCCATGCCCACTGAGCTACGCTCAGCCCTGGCCAGGTGTGTACAAACTTTTGGGGAAGGAGCCCCGGCGGGCCCTGGAAAGCGATCTGCTGGGCCTGAGACCACTCACCGCCCAGCACCTGGAGGAACGGGCGGAGAGGACTGGAGGCTCTAGTCTGTGACCACCTACTTTGCTCTTTTGTTTCCTACTGAAAGTTATTTCAAAACAAGACAAAACAAACCGGCACACGGCAGCTGCCCAGGTAAGTGTGGGCAACATGAAGACGAGCCACCGACTCTCCTCCCCCCACGTCCAGCACAGGCGGGGGCGGAGGAGGGGCAGTAAAAATCAGCCACAAACTTAGCAAAAGCAACCAGAAAAGACGGCACCGTCTGATGCCGTAAGCTTCAAACAAGAAAAAGAGAAAGAAAAGAGAAAAAATGAGAACGTTTTGACAGGTTCTGAGTCTAACCCATCCCTGAGTCCCCAGCAGGTGTCCTGGGGAAGGAAGGTGCACCCACAAAACAGGGAAAGTCAAGGATACACCCTTGTGGGCAGAGCCCAACTAGTGCTGAGGGTGTCAGCTCAGGCAGGAAGGACACGGGAGCTCGGCACTGTGGTCTCTCTGGGCTCAAGAATGTCAGTGCCAGAAAGCACAGTGTTAAGGGCCATGGGGACTGCTGACATCCACAGATGGGAGGATGACGTGATAGATGGGTAAATGGGTGGGTGGGTGGGTGGACAGATGGACGGATGGATGGGTGGGTGGGTGGGTGGATGGATGGGTAGGTAGATGGATGTGTAGATGAGTGGGCGGACGGAGGAAAGAAGGTATAGAATATGCAAAAAGCAAACACAAAGTCTGGTCTGGAAGAAAACACAGCCTAAAAAGCTTTAGAAATTCTTCATGTTCTATGAGAGAAAGGGGAGAAAGCACAGTTGATGAAACAGATTGAGGACAAAATCAATACTATTACAAAATGAATAAAAAGTAAAAGAAGAGGCAAGATATGTCTGAAAAATCAAATTAATAACATAGAAAAAAACCTTTTACAACTAAATTGCCTTTGAGTATAACTGACTGACTTTCTCAAAGAAGGAGAAGAGAACACTCTTGGGCTCTTAGAAACCTCCCTGGTGAGTGAGAGCAAAGAGGCCGAGGGTCTGACCTGCTTAACGGTGGCCACGTGATCAGAACTCCTTCCGAAGATTTGCAAACCTATCTGATAAAGGATTAATAAACATAATATACAAGGAGCTCATACAACTCAATAACAAAAACCCAAATAAGCAGATTAAAAAACGGGCAAAAGACCTGAGGTGAATATATTCTTAGACATAGAAGACATACAAATGGCCAACAGGTACATGAAAAGATGCTCAACATCACTGATCTCAAGGAAATGCAAACCAAAACCACAATGAGATGTCACCTCACACCCATTAGTCGACAGTCTTGCCTATTATCAGAGACAAGAGGTGAGTGCTGGAGAGGGTGTGGAGAAAAGGAAACCCTCCTACACTGTGGGTGGGAATGTACATTGCTGTAGCTGCTGTGGAAAACAGTCTGGAGGGTCCTCAAAAGAATTAGAACTAGAACTACCATAGGATCCAGCAACTCCATTCCTGGTGATTCATCCAGATGAAGCAGGATCTCAAAAGATATATGCATCCATGTTCACTGCAGCATTATTCACAACAGTCAAGATATGGAAACAAGTTAAGTGCCCATGGAGGAACGGATAAGGAAATTATGGTGTGTGGATATACATATATATATATATTACGTATAATGGAATATTATTGTCTTAAAAAAAGAGAAGGAAATCCTGCCTTTGCAACACCATAGATGAATCTGGAGGACATGCTAAATGAAATAAGCCAGACACAGAAAGACAAAAACTGTATGATCTCACTTCTATGTGGGATCTAAAATAGTCCAATTCATAGAAGCAGGGAGTAGAATGGTGGCTGCCAGGGACTGGGGGGAGGGGGACATGGGGAGACATGGGTCAAGGCATGAAAAGTGTCAGCTGTGAGATGAGTAAGTACAGCGCGGTGACTATAATCGTAGTGTTTTGTACACTTGACATTTGAGAAGAGTCGATCCCAGTGTTCTCACCACACACACAAAAGGTGCCTGTGTGAAGTGACAGATGTGTTAATTAGCTTGATTGTGGTGATCATGCCACAATGTGTATGTACATCAAAATATCACACCATATACCTTAAACACATACAATTTTTTTTATCAATTATACCTCAATAAAGCTGGAAAAAAGTAAAATAAAATAAATTTTAAAAGGGAAAAAGAAAGCCTCGCGTAGGAAGCGGTTACTGATATCAGAAGTGAGTCCGAACAACACGCACGGGTGGGTACCGAGCACGACCTAGGGCGCTGACCTCGCCTATAACCGGTTTCTCTTTGGCTGCATCTCACAGCCCAGGCTTATGACGTAGTCCTGGTCACTAAGGGACCATTGGCCCGACACCACATACTCAGCTGCTCTCCACGTTGACTGTAACTACCGATGAGCCTAACCTGCCAGCACACCTCTCAGCTACCAGTTACAAAGGAACTAACTAGCAAGCGCAGAGCCTCCACCAGACCCCCGTCCCCCCTCCCAGTACTGAGCCCCGGGACTGAGCCGGCTCAGGCAAGGCCCAGAGTTCATGGAGCCAACGTCAGTGCCCCAGGCTGGTGACACCCGGGCTCGGTGGCCAGGGCTCCCAGCTGCCAGGTGACACGGAGCCCCACCGCTCCGCCTTCCCTGTCACTTCCTAACCTGCCGGCCCCCTTCCTGACGTCCTATTGCTTGGCCGAAGTTGTACTTCGTTGGAAAGGGGCAGACGGAGAAAAGCAGGGCAGACAGTAGACATAAAGTCAAAGGCCGTCTCCATTCAGAAAACAAACAACAATTAAAGAATGCATGTCTTTCATCTCAGATATTATTTCTGATTTCAAAAGGTCCCGGTTTTTATGTTAGAACAATAATCAGAAATATTACAAAGTACTGCTTATTAATTTATGGCAACAGAGTTTAAAATCCACTCCAGAACGATCTGTCAGACAGAAGAAACTGCACGCGTGTCCCCGTGGACACTTGGGCCGCGGATGCAGAAGCATCCTCAAAGGCCCTGGCCACGCCCAGCAGACAGTTCTGCTGCCGTATTTTACAGAATGGGATTCTACTAAGCTCGCTTGCTTCTTTTTTGAGACGGTTTCACGAAGAAGGAAAAACTGAAAGCCACCGCCCTGACGGCCTAACGCAGGCCTTAGCCCCGAGGCCCTGCTGTCTGCCATACTGTAAATGCCCGAATTCAATATTCACGTGACAAACACCTCCCGTGCCATCGCTGTGCTGAAGCCACCGCGCGAAGGTCACTGTCCAGTGGGTGGAGGGAGCAGACAAGCCAGTGACACCGATAAATAATTAAAATGATGGTACCTCGTCAGCAGTGTCGGAAGGAGATGAAGCCTAGGCTGACGCTCAAGTGAAGGCCGGGGTGGTCGGCGCAGGGCTCCGGGGGGCGCTGCCCCAGGCCGGGGAGACCACGCTGGCAGCGGACAGTGCTGTGGGAGCCCACCGAGACCCCACGCGTCTGAGGGGCCGCGGGAGACTAGGGGAGGAAGTCTGCCAGCCCGGGGGGTGGAGCAAACCGCGAGGGGCGGAGTTTAGGCGGAGGAAGTGGGAGGGGCCGGGATTCAGGGGGCGGAGACGGAGGAAGGTCACGGGGAGACCCTGGGGCCACAGCATGCTTGGGGAGAAAGAGCGAGGTTGGAAAGGCTAGGTTGGTATGTGTATGAAGCAGCTAGAGAGAACGTGCCCCGTGCCCCAGACCCCAGACCCCAGACCCCAGGAGCCAGAGCCGCGTCCCCCATGGTCACAGCCCGACACGTGCCTGCAGGTGCAGGCGTTTATTCGAAAGCTCCCTAATGCCCCAACTTCCCAACCTCAAAGGGCGGGTCCAGTATCGGCAGAGACAGCCTGGCCCTTCCAGGGTGTGGGAGCTGGGTGGGAGGGGAAGTCCTGGCGAAGCTGCTTGGTACTACAGGGTAAAAAGGAAAGAAAATAAGAGAGTAAACTTTAATCACAATAAAGCTGCCTTGTGCCAAACCCCCGGTTCAGGGACTGGAAGGCTCTCTCCCCTCTGCTCGGGAAGGCCTTACAGTGCCACCAAGCTGTGGCCGCCAGCTCCCCAGGGTTCCGTTCCCACACGGGGGGATCCGGGGTGAATAAGCGTTCGGACAATTTGCCACAAGGCAGGTCATTGCATTTTAAGCCTCTCTCACGTGCTAGGATGTTCTTCCTTTTCTTGAGGTAGAATCTGCCTCCCTGGACTCCCTCCTGGTCCTGGTTTGCCCTCCACAGAGACTGACCTCTAATCCTTCCTTCACAGGGTGGTCTCTGGCTTTGGGCCACTCTCCTGAGAATCGAAAAGACACACTTCTGGTTGACAAAGATTGCGAAAGCAGCATTGTCCAGCTTCCTTAAAATAAAGCCACAAAACTAGCGATATGGTGAGAACACACATAATAAAGGTATGAAGTGTGAAATGAGTCCAAAAGTTAAATGAGTCCAAGTGACCTCACGGGCAAGGTGAGCTGAACACAAAACATTCCTGAGTGCGGATTTATTAGTCACCCAAACCAGGCCGACGGCTAGGTGGAGGCCGCGCGGCTTGTGAAAAGGCTGCTCCCCAAAGCCGGTCCTGAGTCACTGCAGGACTCGTTTCCCATAGAAGCAGTTTGTTCCTGGAGCTCCCAGGCCCCCAGGAGCCGGAACCTCCTGCTCAGCACGAACATGAAACATCTCTGTGGACACACGTTCTGAGTTTGTGCCTGGATCCTCTCACCAGCCCCGACCGTGGATGGGGTAAGGTGACCCCAGGAAGCAGGTGTCAGGAACTGGAGGGTCCAGGGCTGAGACGCGGAGCAGGGCGCCGTGAGCCTGGGTCTGCAGTGAGGCAGACCTCAGAGCCTGGGCCCCAGCCTCTTAACTCGGTGTCTGTGTGACCCTCCTTCTGCCTGCGTGCTTCTACCTGTAAAGATGGCTGAGTATAACACACACCTCCTGGAACTAACGTGCAGAATAAATGAGATCGCTTTTTCTTCTTATTTGTAAGCAGAAAAGAAATTGAAGATGGAAAATAATAAAAGCATGGAAAAACTCAATAGGACACACACAACTGTCTGGTGCAGTCCCTGAAATCGAAGGCGTGCTCAAGAAATAGTGACCTTGCCCCCTCCCTGCTCTGCCGCAGAGGGACTCATGAGGGAGGGGCCCATCCTGAGTGGCCCGGGGCCTGAGGCAGGAAGAGAAGTAGGGACTTGGGGGTGGGGAGCCCCAGCAGGGCAGGGGGACCACTGCCACCAGCCAGGACACCACTTCCTTAGAAAGGACACAAGGCTGTGAGTCTGGGACTTCCCACACTTGGGAAGTTTAACTTTCCAAAAATTGTAAAATGAAGTATATAATAAAACTCCCCGGGGTTCCTGCATCTACCGCTGACAGAAGAAAACTTTAGAGATGAATAAAGCTTAATAATTATGATTAAATTGAACATTTTAAATAAACTTCTCAAATGTATAAATGTCCTGCAGAAATGAATGCCTTCTAGCAGAAAAGATAAATGAGCGCACAGGAGAAAGGTGAACATGAACAGAACTCTGTGAAAACCACTCACTTTATCCTGGAGTTGGTTACAGGTCCTATTTCCTTTCATTAGGGAAGCTTTTCCCACTCCTAGCTTAAGGTGATTAAATGACATGATTATTGTTGTACATAAGACAGGTAACATAATTCCTTTTATTAAAAAAATAAATCCCCAGACACAAACTTTAGGATCTGTCTGGTCTCAGCTTCAGGTATCTGCACATTTCTTGTACTTCCCACGGCTGGACTGACCCCAGCCGGCGGAGGGTGACTGGCGTCACCTTCCAGGCCGAGCCCCGCCACATATCTGCCACCCTGTCTAAGGCTCATGACTGAAGTCTGTAGTTGTTGGACAACAGAAACCCTTGGTTTCTCTTTAGCTTACAATAAAGAGGGTAACGTTGAACCCCGTGACTCCCCAGCTCTGGCAGTACTTGGGACCCACAGCCAGCAAATAAATGAAAATAAAGTGCTGATACATTTTGACAAATTATAAAATTCAACTCTCAATAGACAGAACAGAGTAATTAAAAACAAGTAAAAAAAACCAAAACTGTGAGCATAGGACTTTTATGAGTATTATCAGAAATAAGGAACATTTGGAAGAAACTCTCCAAATCATTTTGAAGGGTTTTTAAAACTCACGGAACTAAAATGATAAGGGTTACATCGAGAAATATCTTAAGTGAAGTAGGATATCTCCAGCCATCTGCTTTTCGGGGAAGTCCCATTAAAAGAATCCCCTGAACAAAACCATTTAAAGGCAGAAAGTAAGCTTCCTCTTCATCCCACACCTCTCCAATTATCTACTAAACTTTTCCTAAGAAAGGGAAATTTAGCAACTGAGCGTCTCACCCGAATTTGCTCAAATTCAGCGAGAGCTCTACAATCTCCACTTGCTGGTTTACAAGCTAGTTCTACAAGGCAGGCAGCAGGTCTTTACTTGCTGGCACAGGAATGCGAGGGGACGGGCGAGGGTGCTGTCACACCCAGCACGTCCCTGCGATAAACTGCTTCCAAACCCCAGGTGGCAGCCACTGGGAGGAACGGAGAGCTGCCCCCAAACTGGCCCCGACTAAACCCTCCCCCCACCCAGGGAAGCAGAAAGGCCAAGAAAACATCGTTACGAGTGAGCCAACAGCAAATACACTCCACATTTGAAAACGTCGTTAAAAATAATAAAAATATACATCAGAAATTGTGACTTACCACCATCAGACACAGTTGCAGACTGAAAGAAAAGAGAGAGAGACATGAGTTAATTGGGCCTCATGACAGGTCAGGAGATGATAGCACGTCCACGTGAGGAGCAAAAGCAGACTCTGGCCGTCCCGGTTCTGGGAGCGGGTGTCCAGGAGACCAGCCGCCTCACTGGGGCGCGTCCCTGCGCTTCCTGGGCGAGCCGGGGAGCAGGCCGGGCGGAAGCAGCCCATCTCCACTTGGGGACAAATCCCAGCACGTTTGACATCGCCGTCTTAGTAACAACCTCGGTGAGAACCGTGTTACAACTTCGGTCTGATCAGCCCGGGCTGGAGTCCGTGAGGCGCACCCACGTCCAGGAGGCAGGCACCCTGCCCACTGTCCGTCCAGGGCCAGGCGCTGCCCTGGGCACATCACAGCCCTGCTCGGCGCTCTCACGCCGAGGTCCGGCCCGCGCAGGGGTGAAACCGCCCCGGTGGTAGCAGAGTGGGGGCTCGCCCACAGCCAACCCCGACCACCAGGCCCAGCCACCCTGAGCAGACAGATGCGGACAGGCCAGGACTGGAGGGAGGAGGCCATCGAGGGAGGTCCCGGAACGACAGGCGGGCTGGGCTCCCAAAGAGCTCTGAGCAATCCTCCGATGGGGACAGCTGAGCAAGGCCCCCTGGGGACCCGCCTGTGGGTCAACAGTTCTGAGGTTGCAACCTAGGGAAGGTCACCTGGGACATGGAGGGAGAGGGCTCCGGAGAAGGAGTCGGGAAAGGGAAAAGCTGGGCGGAGGCAGGAGAGGGTGTCGGTGGCACAGACACCAGGGAGCCTTCACCGCGGGAAGGGGAGCAGGTTCAGTGCAGGGCAACCTGCTGCCTTGTTGACATGTCCTGGTCACGGCACAGGCACAGCTCCGAGAGCAGCGGGCAGGAGGGCCCCAAGGCAGGGACGGGGGCCAGCGGGCCGTTGGTGCGGTACCGGGCACCGGAGCGGGCGTGCTGCCCTCTGCGTCTTTGCCCAGCGCTGGGCTGGGCGCAAGGAAACCTCCCAGGCACGCCCTAAGAATAAACCCACTGCAGAACCCCCAGGCCTTGCACACCTTCCTCTCTGCAGAGGGAAGGGAGACCGGAGTGCATGCCGTGGAGGGTGAACGGGGAGCCCCTTCCGAAGTTCTGGGCCCCCCCAACAAGCAGAGGTCATGTTTTAAGACCCCTAAGGCCAAAGCCAAACAAGTGAGGACAGAGGTGCCCCAGATTAGCTGCTTCCGGTGGAAGCCCCATCCCCCCGGGGGAGAGAAAGCATGTATTTGTGGCTGAATTTTGAAAAGAGCCACCACGTCAACTGCATCCCCTACTCACTGTTTGGCCCTCCCGTCGCCAGCGCCAGGGCCCCCCAGACCTTGCCTCCTTGACTTCACGGAAGACAAGGGACGCTCTTGGTCGCAGCCCCTCACCTTGTGGGACTTACACCTACCCTCCTGCCCCCAAGGGTCTGTCCTCTGACAGCGAGAAGAAGAGGCTTCCTGACGGTTTTAGGATGGGGCTCGTCAGCGTTTCACACCATCGTGAGCCCTCGGTCAGAAATACTCTGGAACTATGACCTGGTACCTTATCCGTATATTTTTCAATAGTAAACACACAGGCTATTGTGGGTCCAGCTTTGAAACCTTCATCTTGCCAGACAGGCGGGCAGTGCGCAGGCCCCGGCGAGCCACCAGCCCTCACACGCCAAGGGCCTGGTTTTCACCGGAGAAGCGCGGGGTGCGTCTCCTTCCCAGGGTGGACGAGTGCACTGTGGGAGGCTGTCCTTCTGCCCGTGCTCACAACAAATCACCTACGATCGTGTTGTAAATTAAATAATATCAAAGGCAAATTACTCCCTTGAGATTATGAGAAGAAAATCTGCAAGGCCATACACAGAAGCAGAAATACTATCAATAACAATTTTGAAAAATAAGTCATAAAATGCAAAATCCACAAATGTGAAAGATGTGGCTCACTTCATGTTACAATCATGACTAAAACTAAAGTCTCAGGCTTCAGCAGACTGAACAAAATGCACTAAAAAATCTCACACGTATCCCCAAAATGAACTGAACTCAAGATCCAGGAGACAGGAGTGTGCCTGAAGCCAAGAAGGAGGTGGCAGCTGAGTGCGGGCAGCCCACGGGGAGGCGGGGTGGGTTGGGGAGCGTGGACACGGCGAGCAGGGCGCGCTCAGCGCATCTGAAGAGGCTCCAGCTGGGGGGCTGCCAGACTCCAGCGTGGGGGGCCCTCTGGTGCAGTGTGAACAGATCCAGGTAAAGTTCCCCAAACGTGCTTTTAGAGCAGTTTTAGATTCGTAGACACATTGTGAAGCTAGCAGAGAAACAAACATGCTTTCTAACATACTGCTGCTCCACAGAAGCAAGGGGAACCGTGCAGGAGGGAGGGGGAGGGAACGGAGAGCAGCCAGCAGACGCCAAGGCCGCCAGGCGGGACGCAGGGCTGGGCGGCGCGTGTCCACTCACTCGGACGCTCATGGGGCAAAGAGCCCCAACTCCGGCAGCCACAAACACAAATCCTCCGGGAAGGCCCACAGGAGTTCCACGAGTGTGAGCCTGCCCAGACGTGAGCTCACAATTCAAAAATCCCCCCCCAAACCCAAGGAAACCCCACCACGAGAAAGAGCCAGCAGAGATAGCAATTAACAGAATCTCAGACACTGGAAGGTTCTAATACAGATGTCAAATAACCATGAAATTGTGAAGAAATGAAAGTTGCAATAAAGAAAAGAGGAAGTAAGGTGGTAGATATGAAAAATAACCCAACGGAATGATTGACAATGAAAACTACAACTGCTGAAATTAAACACTCAGTAGAGAGGTTAACAGAGATTAGAGGTTGAAGAGAAAATTTGGGGATTGGAAGACAGACCTGAAAGAAATCACACGGATGGCAGCACAGAGAGGAGGCACAGGAAACAAGCAGCAGAGACTAGGCTGCACTGGGAGGGTGCACAGAGAGGAAATCCTGGCCAGCCTGCAGCAGGGCCAGCGAAACCCCCTCAGGAGTGAGAGCTGCTCTGCCCACAGGCCATCCCTCCAGGAACTTCTCCACGATGCCCACCAGGAAGAGGCATCCTGGGTCCAAGTCTCAGTTGTGCCGCATTTTCCAGGAGGGACTCAAAGTCTACAAGCCACAGCCTCAGGGATGTACTTCCTTCCCTTTCCCCACTTTGGGTAGCTGTCCCAAGAGTAGGCGTCTGTGGAGCCACAGGCTGGTGGCCTCTGTGTGCTGAGGGTTCTCCCCGAGCGGCCGGATATCCCCGCCCAACCAAGGCCCTAAGCTCTGCACAGAAATCCTTGACGAGAGGCAAGTTCGCTCTGGGATGGCTCCTGACACGAATCAATGCAGAAGGATCACCGGAACTAGGTACGCAGCCCTGCCTCGCGTCTCCCACCTTCTCTGTTCGCGACTTGTTATCCTGGCAACTGTCTCCATGTTAATCCAAAAGTAGAGCTCTATGGAGACGCACCTTAATATCACCTGGACACAAAACTACTGTCCCGCTCCAAGTTTCCATACTTTTGGAAAAGTCGATGATGACTTCCTGACCAGATTACTTAATTTGCAAATAATGTATAATTATCATTAACCTAATTCTCCCATTTACTCTCTAATATTTATTCCATTTATAAGCACACACCTGGGAGTGACAGAGCTGGGCCATCACGTGAACCGACATGAGATATCCCCCAAAAGGGCCCGCTGGATCCCTAGTCAGCGTCTGATTCCTTGGCCGTTTTGAGAAGGATACGGAAGCAGGCTACGGAGCACATCGCAGGGGCTTCAATATCAGAGGAGGTGAGGCTGAAAGAGGTGACACAGCGCAGCACGGGCAACAGGTGCTGTCACGGGAGGGGGCGGGGGAGGGGGCCAGCGCCTGGCGTAGGGGCAGATGAGACGGTGCAGGCAAGCAACCTGCCGACAACAGCCTTGGGGGAAAGGCAGGCCATCCCCAAATCGCTTCTATTGACCTTGGGATCGGCACGTCCAATTCTGACCCAATTACCCTTGTTGAGCCTGGCTTGCACTTTTCAAGCACATCCTGGTTGACGGGGGAAGCCTCGAAAATGGCAAACATTCAGAAACCCCCACAGATAATTCCCAAAGAAGATCCCCCACAAAGGGTGAGAAGGACTAACTGCAGCCCAACGTGACTTTTAAAGTCAGGCATCCCCCGATTTCCTGGCCTGCTTAGACCATATAAACATTTTCACAAACTAAAACTTAACTCGCCTAACGTTTGTTCTCATACTCAGTATAATTTGTATCAACGTGTTTTCATTAGCCTGTACTTCTTGGGTTCTTCCCACATTCCCATATCACACGCTCTTCTTATAAGAAGTGCAGCTGCAGAAAACAAGCTGCCGGTTAAAAGGTGCCGGAAAGTGAGCATTTTTCTGTGCTTACAGTTTAAACACATACCATAACTAAACAGCGCTAAAAAGGTCTACGATATGTCTCCAAGACTGGGGTTTACGCTAACGTAAATACATTTGCTTTTAAAAACTTACAAAGTATTTAGACACGTAATTTAAGTTCAAACAATCTCCATGCCTCAGGTCAGCCTCTTACACCTGAGAGCTCAGTGTGAGCTGATTTGGATCCATTCCCAGCAGGAAATGTGTCTGGGCCACACATGTGCACAGATATTTTATTTTTAATTAATGTTTTGAACGTTCTAGATAATTTCTATGAAGAGTGCTATATGATTCTGGTTTATCAAGGCCGAGTCTGTCAGTAACATTTGACAATAGCAGTTATGAGAATATATCATTTCCTAATGATGCGGTACATAGTAATATACAGATATACATTTTCAATTTTGAGCTACTGACAAAATTTCCTACTTTGAACATAAGAAATATTAAATAACCATCTCTGGTTCTTAAAATAAGAGACCAAAGGCTTGTAACTTGCCTAAACGTTTTGAAAAAAGAGATAATCCCAATGATGAAAAGCCTTAAGAATCTAACAATTCAATTTGCATCTAATTTATATTCATTTGGCCTTTTAAAAGCTTGATCCTCTAAGTTGTTTTGTTTTTAATATTTATTTATTTGATTTTTATTTGGCTGCACCGGGTCTTAGTTGCGGCACGCGAGATCTTTAGTTGCGGCATGAGAACCCTTAGTTGCGGCATGTGGGATCTAGTTCCCTGACCAGGGATCGAACCCAGACCCCCTGCATTGGGAGCGTGGAGTCTTAGCCAATGGACCGCCAGGGAAGTCCCGATCGTCTAAGTTTTAAAGCGACTGCTCGCTGGACGGAGCACAGAAGAGAGCAGGGGGTATGGGGCAGGAAGACCACAAGGGGTGGGATGAAGGGCCATCGGACAAGGGATGGAGGGCCACTCTGCGGGTCCCACCCACACGCCAGCCCGCCCTCTGCTCCTAGAGCTCAAGGGCCTCCACAGCAGGCCAGGACCCTCCACAGAGCCATCAAATCAATTCAGCGCATCGTTAGCAGCATTTGTGAAGAAATGAGATAAGACGGGATAGAACACTGTGAAAGCGAAACACCACGAACGCCCCGGGGTCTCCGCTGTTAGAGCCCGGCCTCAGAGTTGCACGTCTGCGTGCACGCGAGCACACACACCCCGTGTGTCCTGATGTGACACGCATCCCCTGCGCGGGCTGTAGTCCTGGGGTGGTGCGTGGAGAGCACCTGTGCAAACGTGGGGAAGCCGTGTGTGAACGGCTCTGAGAGCAGAGAGGCAACCTCTCCCTCCCCTTGGCCTGGAGCACCCCATCCGGTACCTAGCGCTCACCTGCAGCCTCACCTGGAGAGCCCACTACCTGGGCTGCAGCTTCACCCACGCCTTCTCCAGAGAAGCCTTCCACAGCCATGACGCCCTGTACTCCGGTCACATACGGGACACGGGGTGACCTCCCATAGACCTCGAGGGGCCCGAACCAAAGGGGCAGTGCCCGCGCCCCAGCCCACCCCGGATCCACAGCATTGCACACACACTGTGCACACACACCCCGCACTGTTCCTTCCCAGCAGTTTCAGCCAGAGATAGCTGGACACAAGGCTCACGTGCGGCAAGGAAGAGTTCTAGGTTCAAACCACGACTTCACAGCAGAGGGTCTCTGCGAGCCAGAGGCTGTGGTGACAGCAGGACGACAGCACCACAGGTGTGCTCAGTGCTGCCCAGCGACCAGCGGGGTGGCCGGACACAAGGCGGGCCGGGGCTCACCAGGCAGCTCACGGCGCTTCCTGGGAGGGGTGGGGACAGGCAGTGGGGGCCTGCAGTCAGAGGGCGCAGGGGCCCCAGCTCAGAATGCAATCTGTGCGTCTCCTGTGTATGTGTGTGTGTGTGTGTGTGTGTGTGTGTGTCCCAAAGAGCTCTTCAATCTCCAGTAAAATCAGAAGAAACCGAAAACCCACAATCACAGCATTTTCCTAAGAATTTAACAGCTAGTATTTCCACTGTGCCCTTGGAGAAGCCTCAGATCATTCATTACAAAAACAAAAGCCCAAAGGAACACGGACGAGGTAGCACACGGGCGCCACACCAACGCTAGGGGTTTGGGGTGAGCATCCAACTTTACACGAGAACCCTCTGGCCTCACTGCTGAAATGAAGACGAAGATCCCCTCCACGCTGGCCAGCCCAGCGGAAGAAAGACCCACATCCCCACTGTGTAGACAGGGCGGAAGTCTCAGAGGGTCTGGGACAACTTTCACGTCTGCATCCCCACAGGACAGCCGGACTCCTGCAAGTCAAGTTATTGTAAACGCTGGCCTCCTGGGATGTCCTGGGCAGGAAATGGCACTGAGTATAGCCTCAGACAGGCTCGCTCACCGGGAGCTCCTTCTGGATAAAGAGTCCACAGAATCCAAAGCCCCGTCTCTTCTGAACTTGGAGCCCAAACCCAGGAAACGTTTGAAACGTTTTCTCACGGAGGCCGAGGTGCAGCCACCGCTTGAAAACCTCTGCTCTGCGGAGCTGGAGCCCCTGCTCCCCAGGCGGGCCAGGGGCAGTGGCAGGGGGCGCCGGCCCTGGGGTCAGGGAGCGTGGGAAGTGGGGAACGCGCTGGGACGGCTTCCACTCACTCAACAGAACGCGCGCTCCTCCAGACGCAGGGTGCCTGCCACAAACCTGCCACCCAGGAGCTTATGCGAGGGGCTGGAGATCAATCCAGAAAGTCAAGTCCCCGCCGTCCCGGGGAGGCAGGTGTCGCGGAGCGCATGGCACAGAAGGGGGCCAACGTGGGGCAGAGCGAGCGGGGCCCCCAGGGCCCCAGGCAGGACAGCCAGCGGGCGAGAAAGTATAAGGTCAGACAGATTTGGAGGGTCTCGCCCAGGGGCCTGCTGACCACAGGGCTCCGGGGTCGGGGACCCCGGCAAGAGCAGGGCTGGGCCCTTCCCCCAGACCTCCCACACGTCCTAAGGGACGCATCTCCAGATCTGCAGAGGTGAGGCGAGGAGGGCAGCCTCGAAGTAGCAGCGGGATGCTGGGACGCAGACAGGTCCTGCTGTTTCAGGAGAAGGTGGGCCCAGCTTCCACACCTGCCAGATGAGAACCGTGTGCTCAGAGTCGAGGGGAGAAGCGCTCTCTGGGGGGACCCGGGAGAAAGGAGCCGCCTGCGGCCACGCAAACAAACAAGAGAAAGGAGGGACAGGACGCAGGGGAAGCCCAGTTCCAGGTGACCCAGCCCCTTACAGAAGAAAGGGAAGATGTGAACAAAAGGGAAGATGATCGTTTCCTTCACGTATACTAGGAGGCCTTCTTCTTCTACAGATAACAAGAATCAGAGCGTTAAAAAGGGAGAAAAGAATTTGTGCAGCCCACAGATCAAGTGGGGTACAGTGGACGGTCCTGGACAGACTGAAGCCACTGCCCCATGCAGTTTTCAGGTGAAGAGGCCTGGGGCAGAGCAGGCCTGAGCGACTGGGGTGCACCCAGCATGACGGGATGCCCGCTGGCAAAGACCGCTGGACACGCAGCCCGGTGCCACCCCGGCTCTGGTCAGGACCACCCAGGGCGGCAGAAGCAGAAGCCGACGTGGGGGGAGAGGCCCGTGAGCACAAGTCAGCTCATCTGAGCTAAAAAGAAACTCGGTCAACTGAAGGGCTCCCTCACAGCCCATGAAGCTTCTCCCGGAGAGGTTCAGAGAGAGCGGGCCCCACGCCTCAGACACGCCAGCCCACAGAAGGGCGCGAGCTCAGATCTGCCCCTGCCCACGCCGCCCGCAGCCAGCAGAGGGCCAGCCGGGGTCCTGGCGTGCGCTCTGCAGGGAAGGGAGCAGCGGCCCACGCCTGGCCACCCTGCGCCTCCCGCTTTAGGTCCCCACTGCCCCAGCACACGGAGCTGCCTTCCTCCGGGGCTCCTCCCTGGGACGCACTGCTCAGCGTCGCATCCCCTCAGCTGCGCCTGGACCGCGCCATCCGCTCAGCGGGCGCCCGCCGCCTTGACCGCCATGCAGCCCGCCCGCTGCGGCCGGTCCTGACACCTCCCTGCTCAGCGCCGCCCAGAAAAGACTACTGTACCGTTTTTTTACAGGGCAGCCTTTATTTTCAAATCCCACCCAGAGCCCAGCGCACGCAGGGGTGAAGCCCCTGGTGTCAGGCAAGCTCTCTCCCCGGGACTCCAGAGCCCAGAGGCACCTGCCTGGGCAGAGGGAAGGCCGCACGGAGCTGCCACACCCGACTCCAAAGACCGCCCGAGTGCGACGTGGCAGAACCTGTATGCACGCCCGGGACCCACAGGGCTGAGCGCCCTCCCGGAGCAGCCGGGCCACCGGAGCGGACGCCCAGGCGGGCCGGACATCTCCGCCCGGCGGCACTGGGTGCTGTGCACACGGACTGTGGGTCTGGCGCAGTGAGAGCAGAGCGGGGACGCAGGGTCAGGTCGGCCGAGGTGGTGCCCACGGCGGTGCCCGGGGCCCCCGACCTCACGGGGGCTGCTCCCACAGCCCAGAAGGCGGTGTGGAGCCTGCCGCTGGCTGCGGTGGCGCGGGGTCACCAAGCTCTCCGGCCCGGCCCTCTGCTTGGCAGGGCTGCCTCACCGGACGGCACATGGCCAATTCTGTCGCAGCCCTCCTGGGCCGCGGCCCGGCCACAGCGCGGAGCACCGCCGCGGCCCCCCACCCCAGTGAGCCAGTCAGACACGGCAGGGGCGCTCGGACACCGCTCCAAGGTCCGCAAGGGGTCCAGAGAGGGAGCCCACTAAGCCTTCCTTCTTCCCGCAACAATTTCTCGCGCCTCCTCAACATGCGATCTTACTAGCCCCTGAGGCTGTAACAGCCCATCGCAGTGTGGTTTAAATATGATGATCGCGTTGTTTTGGCAAAGGGGCAGATACATTTCAAAGTCTACTTATGTTGGACCTCATTCCTAAAAGATGGGGAGGGCTTCCCTGGTGGCGCAGTGGTTGAGAGTCCGCCTGCCGATGCAGGGGACGCAGGTTCGTGCCCCGGTCCGGGAAGATCCCACATGCCGCGGAGCGGCTGGGCCCGTGAGCCATGGCCGCTGGGCCTGCGCATCCGGAGCCTGTGCTCCGCAGCGGGAGAGGCCACAACAGTGAGAGGCCCGCGTACCGCAAGAAAAAAAAAGATGGGGAAACCAACAGGTTCATCTGGCCAGTGAGGGCCTTGCGTTCCTGCCGGGTCCGCATCCATCAGCTTCCCTGTGCGCTTCTTAGATGGCTATGGGAGATGTATTCTCTCAAGGCTCACGGGTTCTCCTCTCCAAGATGAAAGGCGCTACAAGAGACACAGCGCCCTTCACAAGTCATGGCTTTCCTTGAGCACATGCACACTGTGGACGGGGCCCTAGGGCTCCTGTGACACACCCATGGTAGAAATGGACAATCTGAGGCTCAGGGGAGGCATAGAGCTGGCAAGGGGAGGGCGGCCTTCCCACACGGGCCCCCCAGCCCTACTGCCCTTCACCCCAAGACGTCTCTCACTAGGACTGACCTGGAGGCCACGGCGCTTTCTGCCCCCTTTCCCACCGGCCCGCGGGCAGAGCCGGCCAGACCCGGAGGACTGCACACTGCCCTACCACCTTCCAGCCCATTTCCTATTGCTTAAAATATGACCTTACCAACGAGATTTTGTTATTTGCTGGGTTGAGCATTTGCAAAATTTCAAAATGAATCCAAATCGTTTATGTAGGCAAGTAAAAGGCAGATTTCTAGTGATTTTTTTTTTCACTCAAAAAACATTTTCTAAAACTTGCTTCTATATACCATGGGAACGAAAATGCAGCCTACATATATGTACAAGTTAGTAACTGGTCAATTGGTGCATATATCGGACACAGTGTATCCAAAGTTCCCTCTTCCACCAGGACGTGAAATGGAATGGACAGGAAACGTCAGTACTCCTGCAGAGAGGGCCAGAGGCAGGCAGGCAGCAGGCTCTCCCGTAAACATCGAAGCCGCCAGCCCACCCTCTCAAGTGAGCTTTATCAGTACAAGGAGTTTTCAAAATACATAGTAAATATTTTTAAAATCCATTAAAATCTGCACTTCCTTCACAGGCAGGACTCTTGGCCTGTCCAGCAGACCTACTTCTATTTTCTATTTAAAGGGAATGATGCAGTCATTTTCCTAAACCCAACACCCAAACCAGTCACTTCTGAGCAAGGAGTTCCTCCTGCTGTTCTCTACAGAAGGCTCTAACTAGACATCAGGAGAACATTTTAAGATGAAACAGCTCTCAGAAAAGAATGAATTTAAACTGGTGCCCAGTAACTGGGAACAATCTTTTGTAAATAATTTAAATTTATGTTTGCCTTTACACCAACACAGCACAGCCACGAGAGGAAAGTAAAAATTATTTTTTTAATTTAATCTCAAATCTTTTAAAAACATTTTAGAGTAAGTTCAACTCTATAAGCTTAGATACTCATCAATCCTTCCACACGATTGCCAGTAAGTAGTTCCCCGTGTATGTTTATGAAGCAGAACCAGCTCATTAGTTTAAAATGCGAGATCTATGCAACCAGACCACTTTGCTGTACAGCCGACACTAACACGTTGTCAATCCATTTTAAAAAAGAAACTACACTTCAATTTTAAACAAGAGAAAACGTTAGCTATGAAACAGTAATTTAAAGAGTAAGAAAAATTGTAATACAGGTATCTGGTCGAAACTGAATATCTCAACACAATTAATTCACTCATCTTCAAAATCTATCACAATCACGATGGTAAGGGCAAGGAAACACGGATGCTCTCTGTAAGGCTGACTTAGGACGCGGGCAGCGTCCCCCCGAAAGGCTGGGGGGGACCGGTGTGACCGACCCCCAACTCAGCCTCGCTCTGGGCGTTGGTCTGTGGTCCCAGAGCCAGCCTTTTACCTCCACGGGACTCACTTCAGGCTCCACGATGTAGACACAAGAAAGACATTTTCAAAGTTTACACTTAAAAGCTACCATTCTCTAAACAGGCTGAAAATAAAGCAGTAACCAAGATGCCAAGTTTCCTTTAAACAATTCCGTTTAAGTGACGAGAAACATCTGGAGTTGCTTACCTGCTGACTGTTTAAAACGTGAGTCTCCTTTGGCAACCCTTTTTCCAAATTCATCTTAAGACAGGAGAACTTCTGACCCGCACCAGGCACGCAGCTCTAAAACACACCATGCAGCCCCGCCGCACGCCTGTGCACGTCAGAAAGTTTAAAGACATTTCAGATGAAGTTCCATCCTGCTCCCTCCGTAACCCATGGCAACAGGACACTGCAGGAAGCTGTGGTTTGCCAGGGATTCAGACTCTATCTCAATTGTCTCGTACAAAGAAAAAAAAAATCCGTTTACATAAATCACGCTGTGAGATCATTTTAAAAGTATTTCCTCTACCAAATCAGAAGAATAAACCTTCAGCTGATAGGGGTAATCGCTCAGTCGGCACAGCAGCTGCAGAGAATTTGTTTTTAGCAGCATGGTGCAGTGCGCCGGCTAATTACAGAGGCTCACGAGTCTATTGTGAGCTCCACGTGCACACGTGTGCAGGGCCAGCCCTGGGAACCTGCCGTGTTCCTAAGACCTGTCTCGGGGCCTCGGCCCCGGCTCCACGATCTGCCGTCTGCCTCCCAACACCTGACACAACCTGAACGCGAGGGGGCCATGGCAGGTCCTGGTTTTAAAAGGCAAGAAGGAAAGAAAAAGAAAACTGTTTCCAGAACCTAGGTATCACTGCAGAGCTACCTGCTAGCTTTCTGGACATTCGGGATAAACTGCTCTCCCCAAGGTGCTTCCCTGTCAAAACCTCTCCGCAGCAGGTGCCCGGGGTCTCGTCTGAGGGGCTCCAGGAACGGCCCTCGCTCCTGGCGTGTTAGACCAGGAGGACCTCGGCACGCATCCTGTCCAGGGCTGTGGGCGCAGTGGTGCCCATGGGCCAGCGGGCGGGGATGATGGCCTGGGGCTGGGGGTCAGGCTGCCAGCCGGAACGCGCCGAGCCCACCGTACTCTGTTTCCGTGGGAGAAACTCGCACACGGCCAGCGTGAGTGTTCTGTGCACGGGCAGAACTCTCAGAGATAACCAGCGGGCACTGGCTCGGGCTTCCTCAGACAGGCTTTCTCACACAATAAATGTACGGAAGCAGGAGAGGGGAAGGAGCAGAGGCTGCCACGGTCACCCTCTCCGCCACCACGGAGTACAGGAACAGGCCAATGGGGGATGCCGGGGGCTGTGATGAGCCAGCAAGGGGGGTGGGGGAGACCTCGCCGGCTGGCGGACAGCGGGGGAGGGCTGTGTGGAGGGGCAGGGAGGGGACCCGCAGCCCCACCTCTCCCTCTGTGCAGCTGCCCCTGCCCCGGGAGGGGGGCTCCAGGACATAAGAAGCCACTCCTTCCAGCTCCCGGGGTCCCCGGTGCCCGCCTGGCCTGGAGGGGCTTCGAACCCTCTCCTTGGCAGGGCCTCATCTTAAAGAAAGGGGGGCGCCCTTACAAACGAGGCCCTCTGGGCACACAGACACCACGGCGGGAGGAGCTGTGAGGTACACGCTGCAGGCCTGCAGGGCTGAGACACGGCGCTAGACACAGCGACATCCTTTCCACTGCCCAGCCTCCCCTTCCAGCACGTACACACGCACACATGCACCCATCCACGTGCACACCTTCACACGCGCACACACGCACCCATCCACGTGCACACCTTCACACACGCACACACACCCATCCACATGCACACCTGCACACACACACCCATCCACATGCACACCTGCACACACCCATCCACGTGCACACCTGCACACACACACCCATCCACGTGCACACCTGCACACACGCACCCATCCACGTGCACACGTGCACACAAGCACATGTCCAGAGAAAACCCGCTGGAGGGCTCTGGAAAGACAACCATGGGGTTTTCAGTGATCAGTTGAGCCCGTGACTCTGTGACCTGATCATCCTCCTCGCTGATTTCCGAGGGGCCTGTACTAATTCACAGGGTTTCGGCGGAGGTGCTGGCCTCCCAGCCAGAGCGGGGGCCAGCAGCATCCTAGCCCCAAAGGCCCACCAGACAGACCCTGGAGATGACCACCAGGGACCAAGACGGGAAACAGACTGCAGGACAGGCCACGCCCACAGGGCAAGCAAAGGACCTCCTGGGACCCTGGGAAAACCTAGCACCCAGGTGCTGGGCCGCCCAGGTTACCACTTCGGTGTCAAACTTGTCTTTATTTTAATCATTTCAGACAGAAATATATGTGTCCCTGCAGAAGCAGAACAATTTCACTTTGCGTGTTTATCACGTTCAGCCCAAAAAGCAGCCCAGGACCATCAGGGTCCAGGTGCAGCTGTCCCCTCTGGGTTCTTCTGTCCCTCAGGCTTTCTCTGTCTCCTCCTTTGCTGTCCGTAAGGCAAAGAGACGAAGGGGTGGGGCGAGAATCTGGCCACAGACTCTCCGGTACTAGATGGTGTCCTGGGCATCCCAGAGCCCAGCTCACTTCCTGGGGAAAGAGAGGTGCCCGGAGCTCCTGGAACAAGTGACCAGGACATTCTGAGCACCAACCACACCCACCATCGCATCCTCCTTATTCTGGTGGGAGTGTTGACCCGGGGCCACAAAGCCCAGCACAGCCCCCGACAAACCCAGCAAGTGCTGGTTCGGGCAGGAGAAGAAAAGGCTGGTGGCAGCAGACGGCGTGGAGCTGCCCAGCTCAGCCTTGACAGGACAGCCCCCTCTGTGAGCTGAGGCCAGCCACCCTGTTGGCGCCTCCACAAGAGAGCAAACGGCTGGAAAGCAGGGGGGTCTGGGGGGCACCCCAGCCTGGAAGCCCGACGACAGCACCCGCGGGCGAGTCCTGCAGCTGGAGGAACACAGAGGCCTCTATTCCCTGGGGCCGCACCTGCCCGGGGGTCCGTCCTGAGCTAAAAATGGCATGAGAGTCCCTGTGGGGTGCGCAGACCCGGGTCAGGGCAGCTCAGGGAGTATGCTGGGGAGGTGTTCCGGCCAGAAGGGACAGATGAGAGGGAGGGGAGGGCATCCAGCGGGAACTGGGGACCCTGGCGAGCTGCATCCCCGGGCCAGGGGCTGCAGGTGGGGTCTCAGGGCCAAAGAGCTCCTTCTTCGTTGTGGGTTCCTTGCAGAGTCACCTGTCTCCCCAGGAGCCTCTCACCAGTCACCATCCCCCGCCCCACACCAGTGCTGGAAAAGGGAGGGCACATTCTCCTTAATACCCTGGACCCACCAGGGCTTCCCGAGGCTTCCGCCCAGCCCCGGGCACAGTTGGGCCTGGAGGGGACAGACACGCGCTTTACTCAAGGTTCAAAGTAACCAAGGGAGATGAGCGCAGACAAGCTCAGAGACAGGCCTGCGTCAGCCTGCCCGGCCCCTCGCCCCTTCACGAGGGCAAGGAGGCCGGCGAGGGCCAGACCACCCTCACTTGGGGATGCCCAGGCTTCCCAAGGAAGAGGCTAAGTGTGTAAAAGGCACAACCGGAGGAGGGTGCACAGCGACCGTGGTGACCGCCGTGGGGAGATGCTCAGGAAACGCGGCCTCACCTGCCATCCCAGCTCCTCAGCCCAGGCCTCCCACGGCCGCCTCAGGGCCTCGGCTGTGACCCCTGTGGGCGGGGACCCTCGAGTCTCCCCACAGCGCTGCCGAGGTGAGAAGTCTGACCATGCGCCATCTACCTGGCCCAAGCCCCCCACTCCCCAACCCCTCCCCTCACCCGAACCACCATGCGGCCCAAAGGGTGACCCTAACTGTCCCCCCTTCCTGCCCCGACACCCCTACTGCTCATTCTCGGCTTAGCAGCCGGAGGGACCCTTTCCAAACCCTGAAGCTGCCCTGCCCACCTCCTACCCATCCACAGCACCTGTGCCCCACCTCCCGCCCCTCATGTCCATGCATCCCTGCTGGGAGGCCAGCTCCTCCGGGGCAGGGGTTGGTGTCAGTTTTGTCCAGTGCTGTCCACAGAGCCAGAATAACGTCAGCACACGGTAGGCGTTCAAAAACCAGTCACTGAATGAGGAGACACTCAAGGTACTGAGAAAACCTAGTATACGTCCCTGAGTTAATAGGATCTTAAAGAGAATTAAGATCATTTCCTATGTGCATAGTTTAAAGAGTAGACTAGCATGTCAAAAACCAAAAAAAGCAAAAACTGGCGGTCCAGTGGTTAAGACTCCGCGCGTCCAATGCAGGGGGAGCAGGTTCAATCCCTGGTTGGGGAACTAAGATCCCACATGCTGCACAGTGTAGCCAAAAAAAAAAAAAACTAAATAAAATTTTTAAAAAAATAAGCAAAAACTTCAAAGTTAAATTCCCCTAGAAATAGGAAAACAGCAAAAGTAAGAAATGGGTAAAAAGAGCTTGTTTTGAAATGTCTGAGTAGATTTCACCCTGGATAATGGGACTTCTGGAAATCGCCCAGTGTCCCAGAGGTGAGCCAGAGGTGGGAAGGAGTGAACCAAACCAGACAAGTGGCCACAGCCGGCAACTGGGCTCTCAGTCTCAGGTCTGAGGCCCAGCTCGGGGTCCTGCTGCCTTTGCTGTAGGGAGTCAGTCTCAGGGGCCAGCCCAGCATAGCTCAGGGAGCTGGTGCAAAGCAGCTCACTCGACCTCAGCCTCAGCATCAGAGGGACCAGGCGAAGCCCCCTACCCCCCAAAGCCCCCTGTCCCTCCAGAGCAGAGAAGTCTGGACAAGTGGCCAGGGAGGGAACCGCGTGGCCTCAGCGCCCCCTGCTGTCCAGTCCGGGCACTGCCAGTCCTGCTAACAACCCCTGGGCCTGCTCAGGTGAGAGCAACCAGCACAGGCTGCCTTTGACGGCCGGAGCAGGCAGGCACGGAGAAACTCCTGCCAACGGCCAGCAGTGGCTCAGCCAGCTCCACGCACAACATGGGTCAACGGCCTCCAGTGGGTGACGGGGAGGGGCAGCTCCCAGAACCTGGGCTGGGGCACTGTTCCCTTTTAGGCCTGCACTGCTCAGCTTGGGACCCCTGCACCCGGGTCCCACTTCGAGGCCCTGGGAGCCTTGAAGATGTCCCACAAACGCGCAAGACGCACTTTCTGAGACCGGCTCTACACACTGCAGGCAGAGGCGGGCCTGCAGTGCAGACTCCACTCTTCCTGCCCCGCCTCTCGGGTCCCGCCCTCCTTGGCGACCCTCCAACGTTAGCAGGACCAAAACTCACAGAAACCCACCCGACGCTTGCACACCTCCCGTCTCGAGAGCCCTCCAGGGAGGACGCCCCCCACGGCCCCCGCCTCCCCCCACCTATCACCAGCTCCCTTCCCCTCCCTCCCCCTTCGTCCCCCACGACGCTGCCCCACCAAGTCACAGGGAAAGCGTAGCCATATCGCTGCTTCTCTCCACGGTTCTGCACTGGACATGCCACCACGAGCCACAGCCACACAGATGGAACTGTGCAGACACGTTCTCTGGTGTCCATCTGCTCCCGTGACACCTGCACACCACGAGGCAGCCACAGGGCGTTCTAGCACAAGCCAATCACACTGTGGGTAGGAGAGGTGGCCTCGTCTGGGAGGCTCACGACAACGCCGCCTTGAATTGCTGCCCGTCTCCTGGTCTACACGGTGCCGTCTCAGACACGAGGGATGCTGAGTCTCAGGCCACCTGTGTCTTCAGTGTCCCTAGTGACAGCAAACACTCCCCCGTGCCTGGCAAGAGTCTGGCTGCTTCACGTCTGCACCAACACTCACGCCGTCCGCCAGTCTTTTCCACTCCAGACCTCCTGGGATGTGGACCTCACTGGCTGCAGCTTGCCCCCCTGGTGACTAATGTGGCTGGAAGCCTTTCCAAGGCCGCATTTGCCGCTGTGGATCATCTCTCATCAGAGGCCTGTTCGAGTCTCTTGCCCACTTTGCTTTGGTAGGTGTTGTGAGGAGCCTCCGTGGGTCACCGCACTCATGTCCCCCCGCCCCGTCCTTGCCCTCGAGGGAAGGTGCGCTTGCGTGGACACAGGTTCCGAGTATTCGCTGAGTCAGATTCAGCCTTGGTCTTTATGGTCAGTGCTTTTTGTGTTCAGCTTAAAAAGCCTTTCCCTCCCCAACACCACGGACATGCGCGTCTACTTTAACCCCTACTAACTCGCGTTGTGCCCTTCCCAGGGAGACCTGCGACACAGCTGGATTCACTGCGTTTGCACGGCGTGAGGGAGAATCAGGTTCTCTTTCACTTTTTCCATGTAGACCCCTACTTACCCCAGCACCACTGAAAAGACCACACTCCCCCCTGCTCTGCACGCACGGCCTGACGTCCACAGGTGCTGGGTCTGTTTCTTGCTCTCTCTCCTACTCCGCTGTCTGTCTATCCATCTATCTGTGTGCCGCCACTTCCACAGTTTTACGTTTCTCTAACTTTATAATAAGTTTCAGCAGCTCATAGAGGAAGTCTTCCTACCTTATTCTTCTTCAAGAATATCTTGGCTACACTTGGCCCTTTGCATTTCCACAAAATTTTTAGAATCATCTTAAGTTCCACAAAACAGCTGTTGGGATTTTGGTTAAAATTACATTGAATCTACATGTCATTTTCAAACTGTGTCCACAACTGATTTTTGTATAGTGATCATATATCCAGCAACCTTGCTAAACTTACTCATTAATTTTAAGAATCCATAGATTCTTTTGCATTTTTCCATGTTACGATCACATCATGGGAGAATAATCACACTGTCATTTTCCTTTGCACGTTTTTTGTTTGTTTGTTTGTTTGTTTGTGGTATGCGGGCCTCTCACTGTTGTGGCCTCTCCCGTTGCGGAGCACAGGCTCCGGACACGAAGGCTCAGCGTCCATGGCTCACGGGCCCAGCCGCTCCACGGCATGTGGGATCTTCCCAAACCGGGGCACGAACCCGCGTCCCCTGCATCGGCAGGCGGACTCTCAACCACTGCGACACCAGGGAAGCCCCGTTTTTTAACTTCCATTGTTCTACTTTCTTAGTACACTGACTAGGACTTGCAGTAAACATTTAAATGGAAATGGTAACAGCAGACATCTTTCCTCGCTCGATCTCAAAGGGAAAGCTTAAGTCTGACACATGCAATAGGCTTTTTTATATCCTTATCAGGTTAAGGACGTTCCCCTTAATCCCTATTTTGTTAAGGTTTTTTTTTAACCATGAACAGATATTGAATTTTACCAAATGCCTTTCCTACTTCTATTAAGATGATATATGATTTTTCTACTTTGTTAATGTGGTGAATTACACTGACTGATTTTCAAATGTTAAAAAAACACTGTCCTTGGAACAAACATGAACAGCTGGATCCAGGAGACATGATGTAGTCTAGGACCTTCCACCTCTCTCAGCAGTGAGCTGCCCCATAACCCTCCTTTCCTCTAAGGCGTCTCTCAGGTTTCGGAGCCAAGGTTTTGGAGGCCTCATAAAATGAGTTAGGAGGTAAAGCCTCTTTACTGATTGTTTTGATAGGTTTCTGTTTCGTTAATTTCTGCTTTGACCTTCATCGCTGTCCAGCTTCTACTTCCTCTGCGTCTGTTTACAGCTCTTTTCCTAACCTCTTGAGGTGACTTCCTACTTTCCTTCATGTCTAACATTCGCTCATAAAGCTACAAATATTCCTCTAAGCTCAGTTTTAGCTACATCTCACAGGCTTAGATGTATTTTCTTTATCATTCAGAATATATTCTAATTTCCACAGTGATTCTTTGAACTCTAGATCACTCAGCCTCTCACGCTGGACGTGAGTGCGGTATCTCCTCTTTGCCACTGGTTTCTGCTACACCTGCCTGTGGCCAAGGACAGACTCTGGGTGAAGAGATGTCCATACCTGTTGAGACTTGCTTTATGGCCCAGCACATGGTCAGCTTCCCTACGTGTTCCACGAGGAGGAAAGGATGAATTTACTGGGTGCCGCACTCATGAGTCCAGCAGGTCAAGCTGGTCAGATCCCTTACCTCTTACTGAACTTTTCCTGCTCAGTCTGCCAGTTACTGAGCAAGGAGTTAAAAAATCTCCTACTGTGAGTACAGATTAGTCCAGTTCTGTTCCTACTTCTGTCAGTTTTTGCTGTAGACATGTTGAGACTGTGTAACTGAATGCAAACAAAATTTATAACTGCAGCTCCCTGCTGCCTCACTATGACGAAGGCTCCTGTCTATCTGTGGGGCGCTCTGCCTGGGAGACCACTTTGCGATCAGTGCAGCCCCACGACCAGCCTTCTGATTAGTACTGCACAGTGTCTCCTCTTCCGTTCTTCCATTCGCGTTTGATGTGTCCCTAGCAAACAGCATAACCAGACTTTTAATGCTGCCCTGACAGTCTCTCCTTTCTAACTGGGATATTTGACCCCTTTACTGTTATTGTAACTACCAGCACAGCTGGACTGAACCCCCTCACGGAGGCTGCCTACTTGTCCTTCCTGCTCTCCACCCTTTGTCTCTCCTCTCCTCCTGTCTCACCTTCTTTCAAATTCAACATTTTTTATTATTCCATTTCTTCCTTCTATTAATTTAAAATTTACTTATTATTTTATTATCTTAGGTTACCCTGGAGATTACAACATGCATCCTTACCTTATAAAACTCAAATTTTCATCACACCTTTGTCCTCTTCCTAGTGGAGATAAGCTCCCAGAAACAGCTGACCTCCATTCCCCTCTGCCAGTGCTCATCCTGCCGTGCTGTAATTTAATTTCATGTACTTTCAAACCAAACAAAACACAATTCCTCTTGTTTTACAGTCACCACTCATTTGGAGTGACTGATACATTCACCACTTTTGCGCCCCGTCCTGTGCGGTCCTTCCTGGGTCCTCCTCGCCCGGCGTTTAGAGGGCCCTCCATCTGAGTCTGCTCCAGGAGGCTCAGCCTGAGACACGGTGTCCCGAGGGCCCAGGAAATGGACTCGGAACCGGCCTCGTGCAGAGGAGCCGGGCTGGTGGCAGCCGCATGCAGAGGCCCCGGCAGGGACAATTAAAGGCAAGATGCGAAAGCTGGTGCCTCTGGGGAGGGGGCCAAACAAGGGTGTGAGGCCCAAGAACGGGGATGGCCCAGAGGCCGCCTAGCACACCTGCCGAAGAGTGTGGGACAGAGGGAAGAACAGACAGACAGGGAGTTCAGCAGGCCTCCCAAAGGCGAGTGTTGAAGTTATTTGTGCGTCTGCATTTTGAAATCTTCAGGCAAAAAGGTCGCAGAGATTGAGTCCCATGTCTCTAACATACTATTTTGACAAAAGAGGTTCACAGGTGATAGAAAGATCGTGTGCCCTGCAGTCCGTGGTCTAAAGAACACTGTGCCTGCGCGTGGCTTCTCATCTGTGAAATGGGGACACTCAGAGGGAAAGGGGAGGGGAGGTCTGGCCTGCTCTCAGATAACAGGAGACCCCTGGTGTCTGTCGTGACGAGAAGTAAGCGGTGACCGCAGGGCCTGGAGCGCTTGTCCGGAAGCAGACCTCGAGCCACCACCAAGCCACACGCGCTGGCTCATGGTCCCCGGGGGCTCAGGCCCCTGCAGAGACCCTTCTCCCAGGACGATGCAGAGACGACACCTGGCCAAACTCCCAGAGGGAGAATGCAGGCTTGGGGGGGACCCCCCTTCTTGGGACCCCGGAGCCCCGAGGCCCTGAGCAGGGGCCTGTTCCGGCCTCAGGGCCCCCGGGGGCTGCCCCACGGCCACTCCCGCTCCCACCTCCCAGTACCATGTGCCCCGCTGCCCCAAAACCCACCCAGGGGGCTTCCCTGGTGGCGCAGTAGTTGAGAGTCCGCCTGCCGATGCAGGGGACACGGGTTCGTGCCCCAGTCCGGGAAGATCCCACATGCCGCGGAGCGGCTGGGCCCGTGAGCCATGGCCGCTGGGCCTGCGCGTCCGGAGCCTGTGCTCGCAACGGGAGAGGCCACAACAGTGAGAGGCCCGCGTACCGCAAGAAAAAAAAAAAAAAAAAAACACCCAACCAGGACTCTCTGAAAACCCTCTGGAATCAGTCCCCCTTCTCATCTGGATAATGAGGTGATTTCAAGGCCCTTTCTAGCTCTAACAGCCAAAGATTCCAGCTTAGCATCAGAACACAAACTAACTTACTGTTCTAAGCAAAAAAAAAACCCAAAGTCAATTTATTCCAGATAATTGTTATTGAGTTTGTAAGAAACTATGGTTAATTTTTAAAACATTACTGAACTCAGATGTTTGCAAACTCATGCTCACAGCAGCATTAGCCAATTAGCCAAGAGGTGGGAGCTACCCAAGGGTCCATCATCAGACAGACGGATAAACACAATGTGGGCCATCCATAGAGTGGAATATTATCCAGCCTTAACAAAGAAAAAAATTCTGACACCTGCTACAGCATGGGTGAACTGCAAAGATACTCTACTAAGTGAAAAAAGCCAGACACAAAAGTCAAATTCCTGAAGGCAGAAAGCAGGACAGTGTGTGCCAGGGGCTGAGGGAGGGGAGGGGGAGTGAGTGAGTGAGTGATGGGCACCGAGTTTCAGCTGTAGGAGGTAGGAGCCTTCCGGAGTTGACGGGTGATTTTTGCAAAATGATGTGAATGTACTTATTGCCCCAAACTGGACACTTAAAAATGGTAAATTTTATGCTCTATTTTACTACAATTAAAATATATATCTCCTGACACCCTAGACAAAGGCAGAAAACAGCCACAAAGAAGATATTTTCAAAACCTTTATCTGACAAAGGATTTGTATCCCCAAAATGTAAAGAACTACTACAAAATCTATTTTAAAAATAATAAAATAAATAAAATAAAAATTTTAAAACTACAGGAAGGACATGAATAGGCTACTAATTCAAAGAAGAGAAAACCTGGGCTTCCCTGGTGGTGCAGTGGTTGGGAGTCCACCTGCCGATGTGGGGGGCGCGGGTTCGTGCCCCAGTCTGGGGGGATCCCGCGTGCCGCGGAGCGGCTGGGCCCGTGAGCCATGGCCGCTGAGCCTGCGCGTCCGGAGCGTGTGCTCCGAAATGGGAGAGGCCACAACAGTGCGAGGCCCGCGTACCGCAAAAATAAATAAATAAATAAATAAAAGAGAAAACCTGAACAGCCAAAGAGCCCGTGATGGAATGCTCAGTCTCACTCACAATCAGTGAAATGCATATTAAAATGAGTTGGCATTTTATTGAAACAGGGAAAATTTCAGTTTGACAGTACCAAGTGTCGGTGAGCAGGGTAGCAAGGCCCCTGGTCCTGCTGGCGGCCAGAGCCTGGGTGAGGCTCGGATGAGACTGTCACAGCAACTGACTCCCCAGAACACGCTCTCACAGCCCCGGCTGTGCACACGGGCACCTGCATGACACTGTCCGCTGCAGCTCCTCTCAGAGAGGTCTGTTCCCAACCTTCTATCACGTGGCCAGCAACAGCAGAATGGATAAAAATTTGTGACATATTCATAATGGAATGCTACATAACAAGTAAAATAAACTAAAACTACAAGGTAAAACTTGAAAGTATAATACAATGTTATAGAAGTGGCAGAATAAGACATGCAGTATGATTACATCTGTGTATAAAATTTTAAAACACACAAAATGAACCAGTGAAAGGACCACGGCTGCCAAGGTCCAGGGTGAGCAGGGAGGGACGACCAGGCGGGCACCTAGGATTTTAGGGCAGTGAGATGCTCTGTGTGACACTGTGATGGTGGCTGTGTGACCTCAATCCATCTGTCCAAACCTTTAGAATGTACAGCACAAGGAGTGGCCTCCATGCACGCTATGCAACCTCAACTAATCATGTACCCAGCATGGTGGCACATGGGAACTCTCTGTACTTCCTGCTTAGCTTTTCTGTAAACCCCAAACTGCTCTGAGAGTAAAGTCTATTAATTTTTTAAGGATTACAAATCAAAGAAGAGAACCACACAAGAGGATACTCTCGATATGTGTGGATCAATATCATATCTTTAAAGGGGGTATGGGGCTTCCCTGGTCGCGCAGTGGTTAAGAATCCGCCTGCCAATGCAGGGGACACAGGTCTGGGCCTTGGTCCGGGAAGATCCCACATGCTGTGGAGCAACTAAGCCCGTGCACCACAACTACTGAGCCTGCCCTCTAGAGCCCATAAGCCACAGCTACTGAGCCCACATGCCACAACTACTGAAGCCCACACTCCGCAACGAGAAGCCACCGCAAAGAGAAGCCCGCGCACCATAACGAAGAGCAGCCCCCGCTCGCCGCAACTAGAGAAAGCCCACGCGCAGCAACGAAGACCCAACGCAGCCAAAAATAAATAAATAAATAAATATTTTTAAAATAATTAAAAAAAAATAAAGTGGGTATGAAACAGAGCAGGACCCTGGGGGGCCTCCTGGGGACATATCCCCCAGTACCTCCCCCTCCCTCTTGTTTGTAGCAAAGTTTTAGCCTCCTAGGCCCTCCCCAAATTCCAAACTGCAAATTTAACCAGAGAAGTGAGAAAATGCAGAATCAAAAGAAAACAGTCGAGCAAGACAAAACAATAACAGTTTAGCCACTGAACAGTGTCAAGGACCTCTAGTTCCTCCTCAAGGGCTCTAGATAGCATCTGAGCTGTGTCCTTGATTCTGCAGATACTAAAATCCCCACCAGGTGGAAGAAGTTATGCAGGCTGCCCACCAGCATGTAGACCCCCAACCGGCTGGAAGGTTGATGGCTGAGATTCCTGAAACATCACCCAGTTACCTCACCACCAACCAATCAGAGAACTGTGCACAAGCTGATCACATCCCCAGGACCCCCTACCTCACACTGTCTGTAAAAGCCCTTCCCTGAAATCCACTGGGGAGTTTGGGTCTTTTGAGCATGAGCTACCTGTTCTCCTTGTCTGGTGCCTGTACTTTCCTTCCCCACAACCCAGTGTCAGTAGATGAGCTTTTCTGTGCGTTGGGCAAATGGACCCAAGTTTGGTTTGGTAACAGGCAATGATAGGCCCCCGAGGGTTCTTGTGTCTAGTACGGCATCTGGCGCGTAAGAGAGGACGGGACACACCGCGATGCGTTGTAGACCAAGGAGCAGAGGAAGAGGGTCCGGAGGGGGCAGGGGCGGGTGGGGCAGGGGAGGGGCTGGGTGTGCACAGAAGCCCCACTTGAAGACTGAGTTTACAGGAGAGGGAGAGGTGGTAGAACATGGGTGGGATTCAAAGGAGATTCAGATGTATCATTTTTTAAAACCTGGAAAATGAAAGAAGAAACCCTAAAATGAAGTTACCTCAAGATCATCGAGGGAGCGGGTGATGCTCAGCCTCCTGGACCTCCCGAAAGATCTCCGGGCAGAGGTACGCTGAGCCGGTGGCAGGAGTCCAATGCCCCGCCCGAACTTTGAGCCCTAAAACAAGAAAAAGACGTCGTTACCCTCTTGGGAGGAGACACTAGTTCTGCCTGACACACCGCCTGGAGAGACCGGAGGAGAGGAGGCCTCAAGGTCGTCCAGGTCAACCTCACATTACGAACGAGTCACCACAACCAAAAACGCAAAGTTGAAAAAAAGAGTCATCCCAGGGCCCCCGAGCGTTTGCTGTGCCACTTCCAACTATGTGTCCAGAGGACAACCCCAGCCTCAAACTCCTCGCCCAAGGGCAACGGAAAAACATGTGCGCATGTCTGGGAAAGCACAAGTGGGCGGAGGAAATCATTAGTAATATAAAGGCTGGTTTTCAGCAAGCTCGTGCTTTCACATAATTTTAGAAGCATTTTAGGAAATTAAAGAATCTCTAGACATTCAGCTGGTGTCTGAAGACCAAACCAACCCAAATGCATGAAATAACCAGCCATTAAAACATCTTATTCTTTCTCTGGGAAACGACCAGAATTAATTCGCTGTCATCATGCCAGACATCTCCCCAAATGTGGTTCCAGCAAATGTCATCACATTTTAAAAATAAAAAGCATCACAGCTGAAAATCTTTGACTTCCTGGGTACTCAAAATCCTAAATGACCGGCTTCAGGCATCAAGGAAGCTACAGGTTTCTAAGGACTGCGAGGCCTCAGGCACTCTCTGCTCCCCACCTGCGTAGGGACCCGGGCATCTTGCAGAAAGACAAAACCTTGCAGCACTCCCTTATAAAGCTCTCGGGGCTAAGTTTCTGCACAGCCAACCTCGCAGACACCACCCCCCGCAGAGCAAGCGGAGGGAGAGAAAGATCCAGAAGAACTAACAGGGAAAGAGAGGGAGGGAGGGAGACACAGAGAGCGGTAGACACAGGGAGAAAGGAGCTGACTCAGGGAGAGGAGACGCAGAGACAAGCCAAGGCTCCATC
Source organism: Aethalodelphis obliquidens (assembly GCF_003676395.1). Classification (NCBI taxonomy): domain Eukaryota; kingdom Metazoa; phylum Chordata; class Mammalia; order Artiodactyla; family Delphinidae; genus Aethalodelphis; species Aethalodelphis obliquidens. The sequence continues at coordinate 73,747,475 of NW_020837950.1, forward strand.
TCAGATGCGTCGTCACCACCAGCAAAGGGCTCCCCGGGCGTAGTATCGCGTCACCACATGTGTTCAGCAAACCCTAGCATTCCAGCAAGAGCCCAAGAGAGAAGCCGTGTGCACACTGTCCCAGCAAACGCATCCTCCGTCTCTGCGTGTCCACACCAGGCGGTGATGTGTCGCCAGCCTGCCCACCCGCAGTCCCCAGGCCGGTGGCGGAAAACAAGGGTGACACAGAGGGTGCTGGGAGCACAGAGGGCAACACAGACGCCCCACTGGGCTGCCGTGGAGCTGGGGCTAAGGGCAGGCGGGGGCCACTGGAGGGAAGAAGGCAGTGAGGGTGCCCGGCCACAGCCAGACCCCCACGGGCTCGAGAGCGTCACTCTGAAAGGGACAATGGCCACGGAGCCGTGCAGAGGTGAAGCTGCACCTGGGCTAGGGCTCGGCCGGGATGCCTCTAAGAAATCAAGTTGCACAGACGACCTGCCTGTCCCCAAATGGGCCCGGGGGACCGGGCACACTGCCGCTCGAAAGCTGAGGAAAAGCTGGCCTCCGAGAACCCCACCCCTGCCCCGAGCTGGGTGAGCCCGTGGTTCCAGTTGTGCCTCTGCTCCCGGGGACAGGCGCCCAGGCCCCGCCCCACAGGGCTGCTCTGTGACCACTGGCAAGCCCACTCAGGCCTTGTCAAGGCCCACACCCTTCCCCGCATCTGTGTCCAAGTCCCCCTTCTCCGCCCCCACCCCACCCCCGCGAGCAGCACCCTCTGCTCACTGCAGGGCCTTGTTAGCAAGTTACTAAATTTGACATATTCTCGAGAAAGATTTGTCTAAGAAATATCTTTTTCAAAAAATATGCCCAAAGCTGAGTCTATGTGTAAAATGTACCTGGAGCCCAGCGATCTCTCTAGAGACCCTCACCCCTGCCCCAGGGCCCCTCCTCGCCGCAAGGTGCGCCCCTTCAAGAGCCCCCTTCAGCCCCTTGCTGGGGGGGGGGGGGTCCCGAGGCTTCCACTCTCAGCAGGAACTGGAACCACAGAGCCCCAGCACCACCCCCCTGCACCATCTCCCCAGCTGCCTGGAAGCCCTGGGAGCAGCAGGGGCCTTTGCTCTGTGTGTGCTCCCTTCTGGGACCACCTGCCTGGCCGGGTGGCATCTGCTCAGAGAACACACAAGAGCAAAACTGCGTGGGGGCCTGGGTGCCCAGTAACAGGGAGCCCATCACTGGGGACAGGGGGTCCACGCGGCCGGAAGGAAAGCAGCCGCCTACACGTGGCCGTGCACGGGCGCGTTGCGGGACTGGGGCCTCAGAGGAGGAATAACGCCTACAGAGGTGTGAATCGACCCCGTGGTGACATTTCACCAACAGGGAGAAGCTTCAGCTCTTCTCCGGCTGCTCCTCAGCGAGAGTCCCTGCCCCCCACCGCGGTGTATGAAGATGGCTGTGCATCAATAAACTGCTGGAAAATCCCCGCTGATCTGGCGCCCCCTGCTGGCACTACATCACTCACTCTCCCCAGACAGAACTAAACAGTAGCGATTAGGCAAAAATGGCTACAAATCCGCTTTCTTCAAAGTCAACTCCACTTCTTAAATCGCAAACAACTCATCTTAACTGCTTGGGAAGGCGAGGGGCTGAGGGCTGCCCCAGCTCCGCCTCTCTGCCCGCAAGCGCCCCGTACGAGGGCCAGCCGCCGGCATGGACCTCAGCGTGAGCCCTTTGCGCTCCGGTACCCTGCTCTGGATGGTCAACTCAGAACAGGAGGGCGGAGGGCCCCTGAGGGAAGCCTTCGAGAGGAGAAACAGCCAGCAGATGGAGTGAGGGCAGAACTGGGCCGCTGACGCCTGCCCGCCTGCCCACCACCCAGGGAGAGGTCTCATTTTAGCACAAGCAGTGACCTGGACCAGCCAGTCCAGCCTCCTCAACCTACAGATGAGAGCCCAGCAGCCAGTGAAGGGCCTGCTCGGGCCCACACGGCCAGCAGGGCCCAGACCCAGATCTCGTTGCACCACAGTCAGAACCAGAAACTCCTAACTTAAGGGTATAAACACTAGACCAGAAGCCCCAGTGGGACAAGGGCTGTGTCCCCCCTCAACAGTGCCTGGCACACAGCAGGTGCTCAGTAAACACTTACTGAACAAATTAACCAAGGATGCCATTTAGCTTAAAACAGAGACCAGACCATCTGAAGACCTGCCCAAGAGAAGCCGAGGAGTAGGATTTCCAGCTGACATACTTACTTCTCCCGTTATATCAGTCAGAAAGCAAAACCACAGCAACTGGTCAACAGAGAATTTCCCACAAAGAACTGCTAACCAGGAATCAGAGAACTGAAAGGGCAGAAAGAGACTCCAAGATGCCAGGACGGGAAGCGGCTGCACCCCCGGGGCTGGGACAGTATGGGAAGAGGAGGACTTATTTAAACTCTGCAGCCAAATGAGGGGAAGGTGGGACCCGGACCTCGGACCTCAGAGGGGGCACAGGCAACGGCTGGTGTCTGGGGGGTGACAAGGCCCCGGACAAGGTGGGGAAACCACAAACTGGACTCAGCGGCAGCGGCAGGAGGACCCTCCTCCTCTCGCCTGGCCGCTGGGAGCAGAGCCAGGTGGGGACCCAGCTGGCAAGGGGAAGAGGGCACAGACCCCCTTCCCAGAGCCCATCACAGAAGGCGGGCTTGGGGCTGAGGGACAACAGCTGAGTAACAAGCACAACTTGTGAGATCTGGTTGCTACAAAACTCTCCATATCAGGAAGAATTCTAAGCCCCAAATCAAATCAATTTTAAAATCAACAAAATTCCATTTCCAACACAACACTGGACAAACACAGAGCGGTGACTCTGGAATAACGTGTGGGGGCTGAGGAAGGGCTCCTGGTCACAGTGAATCACCTTCTCGAGAAAGAAGCCAAGACTGGATGTCCTGCTCAAGGAAGAAAAGGGTGAATATGTAGGAAAGGACATCCAACTCGAGACAGAAAATTAAGGAATATGTTTGTTTATTCAATAAATATCTAAGAGCCAGGCAGCCATCAAGAGTGAAAACCTTAAAAAGACAGAAACAAGGTGTGTGGCAAAACGTCCAAGCCAATGAAGGAGGCGATGAAAAAGCAGGAGAACCAACAACAGCCTTGAAAGCAAGACACAAACAGAGGCAGGAAAGGAGCAGAGAGCCTAGGAAAAAACAGACTTACAGAAGGTGCACAGTAACACCATGGAACCAAAACTACACATGCCAGTAATCCCAATAAATATAAATGGACTAAATTTGCCAATTTATTACAGTCTTACTCTTGAATCTCAGAATGTCAAATTGGATCAGGAAAAACATGCAACTACCTGCCACTCATAGTAACAATCCTAGAACGTGGAGAAATGGAAAAGTTTAAAGAAAAGGACAGAAAATGCTGACTCAGAGAAAGCTTGTGTAGCTATGTTAATAACAGACAAAATAGATCTCATCTCTAATAGGGTTTTTAAATAAGAGATTCAATACACCAAAAAGGAAGAAAGTGAGGAAGAAGAGGAGGAAAAGGGGGAGAGAAATGCCACCATTGATTTTATAACTTTATGAGGTTAGAATAAACTTGATATCAAAACCAGACAAAAACAATGAGAGAAGGGAACACTATCAGACAGTTTTACTCATAAACACAGATTCAAAAATTTTACAAAAATACTAGCAGACCAAACCCATTAGTGTATAAAAAGATAAGCACAAGTTAGGCTTACCTCAGGAATGCAAGCATGGTTCAATATTCAAAACTCTATCAGTGTAACATACCACGCTAGCATTTTAAAGGAGGAAGCCCATTTGATTGTCTCAACGAACACAAAAAGAACCAAAAAAGAAAGGCCAAAATTCAACACCCATTCATGATGACAAGTATTAACAAATACGAACGGAAGTAATCCTGGCAAGGCAGCTGCACAAAGAAAGCAGTGAATCAATTGTACTTTTATATATCACAAAAGTTAACATTTACAATTTTTAAGTAGGCACCCATTTACAATAGTAATAAAATATATAAGGTACCTAGGAATAAATCTGGCCAAATAATCTAAGAAAAAAATCTAATTAACAACATTTATGAAGGTAGCTATAAAACTTTACTGAAAGAAAATAAAGAAAACCTAAATAAATGAAGAGAGGTACCATTTTCATGGATAGGAAGACTCAATATCCTACATATGTCAGTTCTCCCAATAAAAAAGTCAATAGCATTTTATTTTTTGGAGAATTTATTAGCTGATTGTAAAATCTATATGAAAGAGCAAGGCTCAAGCAAAGCCAAGATCAGATAAGGTGATTTGGCCTATCAGATACGAAGACTTACTACAAAGGTACAATTTTGAAGGTAAAGTGCAGTTGGGGTATTGGCAGTGGAGGACAGAGAACTGAGACCCACGTATGTGAACACACGGCACACGGCAGAGGGCACCACTGGGCCTCGTGAGAGCCTGAATTTAGTGCTCCAACAACCGGTCGACCACATAGAGGAAAAAATGGACTTGCCACCCACCTTATTCCATTCACAAAAATCAACTCCAAAAAAGTTTAGGGGAAAAAAAAAGGAGAAAATCTTTCTGTCCTCAGGGTAGTAGTGAATGTGTTATGTCAAAAGTGCAAGATAAAGGCTGACAAGCTGGATGACATTAAAGTGAATAACTTCTGTTCATCAAAATGCCACAGCAGGGCTTCCCTGGTGGCGCAGTGGTTGAGAGTCCGCCTGCCGATGCAGGGGACACGGGTTCGTGCCCCAGTCCAGGAGGATCCCACATCCCACGGAGCGGCTGGGCCCGTGAGCCATGGCCGCTGAGCCTGTGCGTCCGGAGCCTGTGCTCCGCAATGGGAGAAGCCACAACAGTGAGAGGCCCGCGTACCGCAAAAAAAAAAAAAAATGCCACAGGACACGGAACATGGAGAGGGCATTCACGGAACGCTTGTAATCGGCAAAGGTTAATAGCCAAAATCTGTAACTCCTACCAATTAGAGAGAAAGACAACCCAACAGAAAAATGGGCAAAGTTTTCAGTAGGTCCCTCACAAAGAGGAAATCAAATCTTTGTGCTCAAGGAAATGCAAACTAAAGCCGCAACAAGATACCATTTTACAACTAATAGATTGGCAAAAATTGGAGGAGTCTGGCGAAGGCAAGCTTCGGCAAGGATGTGGAGCGATCTGAGTTCTTACAGTAGCTGGTACGGGACTGCCAGGAAAACAGCATGTTTCTGCACGGTTACAGCATTCTGAGCAAATTTTACTGAGACTTGGGACCTGTACTAAAAGTTTCCACGTCCTGGGACTCAGCAGTTAAATTATGACCAAAGGGATGGTGAGAACTCCAGGTGAGACTGACATTTCAAAGGAACGAGGCCTGGAACACCTCCCAAAGAGGCTGATCTTATGTCCCTCCTGAAGACACCCACCTGCACTGCAAAGGGTGAGAGGAGAGACCCGGGATTTTTCCCCTGTCTAGAAAGAGGATTTGCTTAGAGTAACGGTTTCTCTCCCCTTAAGGAGGGGAAGGGGGCAGCACGTGTATAATCTCCTGGATCCCTGTTTGGGGAGTTGAGGGGTGATACCTGATGTGGTTCTCATTGCTCCAGTCCAGGGCAAGGACTGGGCACGGGGGAACCACTGTCGTATTGTACATCAGTAATTAAAGCTGTGTCTCTCCAGAGACCCGTCTACTGTCAATATGAACGGATACAGAGACCAAAAGCTTAACACCCGGCCCTGAGACAAACCAGCCATTCCGTTCTTTGGACAGACCCTGAGAAATGCCTTCATATACATGCCTGGAGACGTGTGCGAGAATGTTCACCAACACATCATCAGTCATTTTGTTAATGGCTCTGTGTGTGTGTGTGGGTGTGTGATGGTGGTATACTCACACAATGGAATGTTACATAGTTAGAATGATGAACTGCAGCTGCAGATGGTATCATGGATAAATCTTTGAAATGATATTCAGTGATTTCAAAACAGGTTGCATGAGACTGTGTTATAAAGCCATTTTTACAAAGCTGAAGAAACAGCAAAACTAATCAATAAGGGATTCAAGCACTTCAAACACTTCTGATTCTGGCAGTGGCCACTTAGCTCTGAATATTCTCCCTTTTCCTGGAAACTATACAAAACCAAAGAACAGCAAGGGGTGGCATTGCTTTGTGTCTCTGCTCCTTTGCTCCCATTTCCTTCACCTCAGTGTCCCCTACTCTCGTCCTACAGACTGCGTCCAGCTCTGGGAAGCCCTGCCCTGCCTATTCCAGGAGGGCCCAAGCGCTTCTCCCCTGCTCCCCCTAGCGCCTCCACCGGCCTGGGTCTCAAGGTCCACACGCAGCACCGAGCCCCCGAGAGAGCGCTCAGTGCACGTGGTCAGAAGGAAGGCCTTGCGCAGAGCGAGCCCATAGGGAGCTAAGGAGCCCAGAGTGCCCTTCCCAGCCCGGCCCCCGCCCCCGGCCCGGGCCCCTCTGCCCGGTGGTGTTATCTCCCCAGACCGGCTGACTCTCTCTCCGTTGTTCGCTTCCTTTCCTCTTGCTTGGGCAGAGAGTGATGCAATGTTGCCCAAGGGCATGGTTTACAAGGAGTGAAGATCAAAGCTGCTGTTTTTAGAGGGAATTATATCATGGGGCCCTAACCTGGCCTTTTTAGTATTCTCCAGAATTTTCTTAGAATCTATTTTAAAACTTCCTCTCATTGTACTAGAAAAACTGCACAAGATCTGTCTGTTGAATCCAATACTCTCCTGGCTGGATAGCTGATGATGTCATTAGCAATGCCATAGAAATACCACTACAGCTTCCAGTACCAATCCTCACTTTGCTCTCATTAAAAGAATTAAGAAAGTAATTTTCATTTGTTTCTCCGAAGGCATTATTTTTAGTAAGTAAAATATGTTCAGATTCCCATAATAAAAAAATCAAAACAACACAAAATAAAATTATAGTGTCCTGGACGCTTCCCAGTTTTCACTTACTAACCTGAGGTAACTACTACTATCTGTTTGGAGTGTTTCCTTTTAATTTTTTCTATATACTTACATATAAATATATGCATGCTTTAAAATGTCATAGGTTTATTTGGAGGGTATTGAAATACGTTACACAAAAGCGGGATCATATTAAATACGTACATGTGACCTGCTTTTTCGCTTCGGGCGTCTTGGGGGGCTTTCCACGTGGGTAATACCCCGCGCCACCCCCCATGGCAGAGCCCAGAGCCACAGTCCCCTCTCAGTGATGGCCATCTGGGCTGCACACCTGTCTGTGCAGCCACACTTCCCAGCCCCCCCTGCAGCAGGGTGCAGTCACGTGACGAGGCCTGGACAATGAGAAGCAGCAAGAGCTTGTGCAGCTTCTGCTGGGGCTCCACTGCTCCCTCCCCCCTCCTGCAGGCTCCCCCCTCCTGCCAGCCCCCCCCCACCTCCTGAGGCTCCCCCCACCTCCTGAGGCTCCCCCCTCCTCCTGCAGGCTCCCCCCACCTCTTGAGGCTCCCCCCTCCTCCTGCAGGCTCCCCCCTCCTGCAGGTTGGAATGTAGCGGAAGCTGTGTCTCCGTCTGACCTTCAAGTGGAGGCACAGCCGGGGAACCTGGCCCCTGATGAACGGGGAGCCCCCACACCAGCCCTGGGCAGCCCCACCCAAACTCTTAACAAACTTAATAAAATGGAAAAGCATCCATTTATAAACATTATTTAACTCTCGTCAACAATGTCATACACTCAGCTAAGTCTCCGGGTGATGCCCTCCCAGCCCCCAGCCCAATATCTCAGGGCTCCCCAAGGAGGAAACAGTTCAGGAGCATTGCCCGGGTCAGCGCACTAGGAGTCAGAGCATTGGATGTGACTGGGAGGAGGTCAAAATGCCGAGCATTCCCTCTGTAAACCTCCCACTTGACCAGTGTAATAAAAGAGCCTGAGAGGCGGAGACGTGTCCACCTGAACGAGCAAGTGTGGGAGAAGTGGGCCTTCTCCTTGGCCGGTTTCCCTCCAGGCTTCCACAGGAGTGAGGGGTCCCAGAAAGCCGGGATCTGGACTGCGCTAGGGTATAAAGGACCAAGAAGACAGTGACAAAGCCCTGGTAAAGGAGCATCCTGCAAAGACGGCTGACTGGACAGAGAACTGGTAGGACTCAGAGACCAGATGGGGACTGAACGCGGTGGCGTAGCCCCTCTAAGAGCTGGCTGGCTTCGTGCAACACAACAGAAAGGCTGCGTGCCAGACTTTCCAAGGGAACATTTAATACAAAGGGCTGTCAAGTATAACGTGGAAGCAATCATAAACACAGAGACCACGAAAGACCATCCTAGCTGCGAGAGAGACAGAGACAGACAGAAACAGAGAGAGAGAGAGGGCGCTATGGGGAGGGCGTCCTGGCAGTGGCCGCTCCCCAGGCCGGGGATCAGCTGTGCTTGCCCCTCACTGGTCACAAGCAACACGCCTCAGCGGCACAGGCGGCCAAGGCTGGCTTAAAAGGAGAAGCTGCGGGGGGCGCGGTGAGAAGTCCCCTAGGGGTGTGAAAAGCTCCAAGGTTTCCCCAGAACCCACAAGGCCATGGAGGGCTGTGCCCATGCGCAGCGCTGCGGCTGCACCGGCAGGAGTGGAGGCCCAAGCGGGGCCATCAGCTGCCTGGCTGAGCACTGAAGGCTCCACACACACAGGCCCCTCGGCAAAGACCAAGACTGACTGGCTCCAGGCATCGAAGGAGATCTCTGCCCCGTCACTAGCTGACCTCTAAGCGAACCAAGCCGAGACCTCGCGGCCACACACAACAGAGAATGCACCGGACAGAATTTGCTCAGAAAAGCCCCTAAACAAACAGCAACAAACAGCAAGGTGGGGAGAGCGCATCTCCGCTCCCAGGACAGCTGCGCGCTGCGTGGGGCGCCCTGCTGAGTTTCTGGGTTGCGCGAAGATCAGATGTTGTGTGCAGAGGGCGCCAGATGCTGGGCTGAGCCAGGCGGCCGAGTCTCGCCTCTTAGCGCCCAGCGCACACCTCTTTGCCAGCGCCGGACCCTGGAGCTGGGCCTTGCAGACGATGTTCTGTGGCCGGCTCTGCCAGCGGGGCTGCGCTGGTTCCCGTCGGGCTGTTTTCCGGGCGGCGGGAGCAGGCTGTGCCCACATCCTGCTCAGGACCATCGTTCTCCGGCAGCCTGTTCCCCGGACAGCCCTGGCTGCAGCCCCTCGGCCTCCTCCCCTTGGTGTTAAGGCTCCGCCTGGTTGCCGCCCTCGCCCCTCTGCCGCTTCCTCACTGGGGTTCCATTAGCGCTCGCTTGGCAGCGGGCCACCTCTGGTCTGGCTACCACTTCTTCAGGCTAACATCTCCCTGTCCAAATCGCTGGTGTGTTTTCTGTCTCCTGGCCAGATCCTGGCGGACACAGCCTGATTTTGCACAGAGTAAGACACTGAAGCCACTGTCACCACGGAGAGGAACTGACAGTAACTCCGGACACCTACTGCTCGACCTTCCACGGCCTCTGGCCCCTCCCCCTCCTGCTCCTAACGCCTCTTCCTCTTCGCATTTCCAGCACTTCCTTCCTCCATCCCTTCCTGGCCTGTCCTCCGCTCATCCTGACAAGCCGCCAGCCAGCTCGAGCCAGGCCAGGAGGGACACCAGGAGGCCCACCTTAGAACCCTGGAAGCTTCTGCCGCTCCAGCAGGGGCTGTGGGATTAGACTGCACTAATAATGCAGGGGAACCCAGTTAGCAAAGACCTATGGATACACTTGCAGAGATTAGAGCTGGAACGCAATACAATACAATTTATTACTACTTATTTTTAGATAAATCATGTGTCCCATCACGTCACGAAAGGAACGCCACCTGACTGTGGGCAAGTCGCTCGATGTGTATAAACCCTACTCTCCTTGTCAGTAAGATAATGAGCTCATAGGGCAAATAAGGAGATAAAGCGCGCTGCAAACACTGAACGCTACACTGCTACTTTCCAGCGCTGGAAGCATCAGTCCCATGTCAAGCACTTCAATAACAGCCAATACCTTCGTTTTCACTACATTTTTGTTGAAGGTTAAAGAACATTAAAAAGAAGCCCAAGGCCCTCCTAAGCACAGTCCACTGCTCTCTGACAAAGGGGCAAAGACAATACAAGGGGGCAATGATTGTCTTTTCTACAAACGGTGCTGGAACAAGAGATATCCGCATGCAAAAAAAAAAAAGTGAATCTAGATACAGACCTTACACCCTTCAGAAATTAACTCAAAACGGATCACAGACCTGGATGTAAAATAAAAAACCATAAAACTCCTAGAAGATAGCAGAGGAGGAAACCCAGACGACCGTGGGTTTAGTGATGCCTTTTTGGTACAACACCAAAGGCACGAACCACCAAAGAAAGAACTGACAAGCTGGACTTCATTAAAATTTAAAACTTCTACTCTGTGAAAAACAGTATCAAGAGAATGAAAAGACAAGCCACAGAATGGGAGAAAATATTTGCAAAAGACACATCTGATGAAGGACTGCTACTCAAAATAAACAAAGAACTTAGGTGGCGCAGTGGTTAAGAATCCGCCTGCCAATGCAGGGGACACGGGTTCAATCCCTGGCCCAGGAAGATCCCACATGCCGTGCAGCAACTAAGCCCGTGTGCCACAACTGCTGAGCCTGCGCTCTAGAACCCACGAGCCACAACTACTGAGCCCGTGTGCCACAACTACTGAAGCCCGCGTGCCACAACTACTGAAGCCCACACACCTAGAGCCCATGCTCCGCAATAAGAGAAGCCACCACAATAAGAAGCCCACGCACCACAACGAAGAGTAGCCCCCGCTCGCCGCAACTAGAGAAAGCCCACACACCGCAACGAAGACCCAACGCAGCCAAAAATAAAAACAAATAAATAAATAAATTTATATTTAAAAAAAGGAACTAAAGACCTGTTTCTTAAAAAAAAAAAACTCAACAGTAAGAAAACAAACAATCTGTTAAAAATAGGTCAAAGATCTCAACGGACACCTCACCAAAGAAAATATACAGATGACAAGTAAGCATATGAAAAGATGCTCAACCTCACATGCCATCAGGGGAGATGCAGAGTAAAACAACAGTGAGATGCCACTACCTACGTGTCAGGACAGCAAAAACGCTGAACACTGACACCACCAAACTGGGGCCCAAATGTGAAGCAACAGAAACTTTCATCACTGCTGGTGGGAATGCAAAGCGGCGCAGCCACTTTGGAAGACAGTTTCTTACAAAGCTAAACATTCTCTCACCACACGAGCCAGCAATCCCACTCCTTGGTACTTACCCAGAGGAGTTGAAAACTTATGTCCACACCAAAACCTGCAGGCACACAGATGTTTATAACAGTTTTACTCATAGTTGCCGGAACTTGGAAGCCACCAAGGTGTCCTTCAGAAGGTGAATGGATACATCAACTGTGGTACCTCCACGTAACGGAACAGTACTCAGTGCTAAAGAGAAATGAGCGATCAAGCCATGAAAAGACATGGAGGAACCTTCAATGCATAGCACGAAGTGAAAGAAGCCAGTCTGAAAAGGCTACAGACTGTATGATTCCAACTATACGACAGCTGGAAAAGGCAAAACTACGGAGACAGGGGAAAAAATCAGTGGTTGCTGGGGGAGAGCAGGGGAGGGCTGAACAGGCAGGGCACGGAGGACTTTTAGGGCAGTGAAACCACCCTGTCTGATTCTACAATGGTGAGTACACGTCACTATAATCTGTTCAAGCCCACAGAATGCACACCACCGACAGCGACCCTAATATAAACTATGGACTCCGGGGTTACTGACTGTGACAAAGGTACCCTCTGGTGAGAGGCTGATGGTGGCGAGGCTGCACGCCTTTGAGGGTAGAGAGAACTCCCTGTGCCTCCCTCTCAATTTCATTATAAACCTAAAACTGCTCTCAAAAATAAAGTCTTCAAAACAAGAGAGACGACGAAGCCCAAGGTTTGACTCATGAATCTGCTTCCTCCTGACTGCTGAGCCTTAGACAAGTCACTTAGCCCTCAAGGACCGGTCACCTCGCCTGGAGAGCGGGGAGCACGGCACCCTGTCTCTGGGTGTCCTGAGGTCAGAGGCCCTGTGGGGATTGCCACCAAGTGAACGGGCACGAGGGTGCACCGCAGTCTGCCAGACAAACACCACTTATTCCTGCCAGTGTAACAGTTCACATGCACAGCGGCAATGGAGAAAACCCATTTGTGGGTTATGTTAAAAGAGGTGGTGAATTCCCCAATTTCTGATAACATTTTAGCCACCTTCCAGGGCCTTCCCTCCCTAAGCCCTCCCCAAACCAGGGAAGCCCAGGCCGAAGCTGCCGCCCACGCCGCCCACACTGCAGGTGAAAGGAGAGCCCAGCCCATGCAGTCCCACCGAGGGAACGGCAGGGAAGGTGCGCACAAGGGCAGAAGTCCCGCTAGCCCGGCCACTGTAGGAATTCAGTCAAAACCTGCGTGACTACAACTGTGTTTTATACAAAAGCACAAATCTATGCTTAGATACATCACAGTGTTACATGGTCATTTAGGGGAGCTAAAACTACGGGAGGCCTGTCCTTTCCTTCGTCTTTAAGTTTTCTCTGATGTGTTCTACGATGAAAAATAGTAAGACTTGGGAAGGGGACGGATCCTGAACAGAACGTTCAACACACTCCACGGCCCAGGCCACAGCACTCCTCCAGTCTTTGGAGGGTCTTCCTGTGGGATTTTCAGCTGCTGGGAACAAAAATGTGAACAAACGCAGAAAAGGTGTTTTAAATCACAAAGGTCCCCTGAGAACGGTTCCTTCCAAGCCAGCGAGCTGAGGGCCAGCCCTCCTCTCACCCGCGGGCGGCTGCGTCTCAGCCTGCCCCGCCAGCACCGCCCCAGCCTGCCAGGGCCAGCCCTCCTGCTGCGCTGAGTCCCTCCCCCAACTCGGAACCAAGCTCCCGGCCCCGCCCCCAGCTGTCTGATGCTCAAGCCACCAGCCACTGCCAACTTCAGCTGGCGTTTTTTTCGTAGCAGGACTTTCTCAATGAAGGACTTTCTCAATGAAGGAAACACCAAGGTGAAGCTCCCCGTCCTGAAGCGACCAGTCTCTGTGCTTCCAGAATTTTCTCGCTTCAAAAGGGCGTGAGGCCTCAGCCACCGGGGCCAGAGACGAAGTGGGCTTCAAAGGGGCTGCCAGAACAGGCCCCTCCAGCACCCACGGCAGCAGGAAAGGGTGGGCAGCGGGGAGGAGGGCCTCACCCTGGCCAGGAGGTCACCATCTCTTCCACCACCACCTGTCCCACCTGACGTCCCGCCCCGCCCCGCCCAGAGCCAGGGCAAATCCAGGCGGACGTGCCCTGAAGCCGACATAGGCCGCCAGGGCAGCCAGAGGAAGGCAGGACTGGGAACTGGGCAATGAAGGTGCCGTCGCACATCAGTAACTGACCGAGTTATGAGAGCACGCTCACCTTTCCGGACCCTCCCCTAACAGGCTTACCTTTTTGTCTTCCTTAGTCTTTCTAACATTTCGATGGGGGCCAAAAATGTTCTGCATCCCGAGAGCCTTCCTGGCCCAGTCCCTTTTCTGGGTGCTGGGCGCGGGCTGCGCGGGGCTGCCCTCCAGCCGGTAGCGGTCAGCGGGAATCTTGCTCATGGGAGGGGGCAGCGTGCCACAGTTGATGCTGGACCAGCCGTCGGTGGAGTCCGTGTAAGACTCCTGGTCGCTGGTGTGCCCGCACTGCCACTCCTGCAGGACGTGGACCGGGAGCCATCGCTGGCCAAAGCCACCACCAGGGCCCGCAGCGCCCCTCTTGGAAGGAGGAACCGAGCAACGCAAGGATGCCGGGGGGGCTTCCACGTGAGGAGTGGGCCCCAGGTGCTTACCGAGGTCCCGGCACCTGTCGGCCTGCAGAGCGGCCTCAAACGGGGCCCCCTCGGGGTCGTGGCCGAAGGCCCCATTCCAGGGGCCGCCCCAGGGCTGGGAGCCCCGCCCGACCACACCCTCCCAGGCGCTGCCGCTGGGGCCGTGCCTGCTCGAGCTGGCGCCCAGGTCCAGCACGAGCACCCGGCTGCTTCTGTCCTCGTGGGTGAAGTTCCCGATGCCGCTGTCGCTGTTGCTGCTGGTGCTGGTGTTCTGGTGAGCGTCTGCGTCCCCGTCCGCAAAGGCCCGGGCCCGCACGCCCTCAATCAGTTCGCCCATGTCCCGGTACAGCACGGAGATGAACTGCAGGACTGGAAGCGAGGACGCAGGGAACTCCAGGCAGCCGTTGGTGTCAGGGTCGGCCGTGCACTCAAACCCGAAGCGCCGGGCGATGCCCTGGTGGATCTTGTGACTGAACAGGTCCGGGTCCACCATGAACACGTGGCAGGACGTCCGCAAAGCGCCCTCCTCCTCCTGCGCCAGGCTCCCGTCGTCGGCCGCCTGCATGGTCACCAGCCCGAAAAACCTCCTGTCGTCTGGGCACACGGCGCTGAACGCCAGCCTCTCGGCCGGGTATCGGGCCAGGACAGCGGCCTTGTCCGTGCAGAGCTGCACGCAGTCATGCATGATCTGCATGGTCACCAGCGAGTGGATCTTCTGCTCGGCCCGCAGGCGCCGCAGGCAGCCCCGGATGGCCTGCACGCTGTCCGACTCCAGGCTGCAGCTGGTGGACGGCAGCTCGATGGAGCCCAAGTAGCCCACGACCATGGCCACGTTCAAAATGCTCGCGTCCACCCCAAAGTCTTCGTGGGTCTCCAGCCCAACGCTGAAAACAGAATCATCGTTCACAGCTCTCGGTATCTCCTCCTTAGCTAGCAGGCTGGTATTTGGATTATTTACACCTTCATGGCCAAGGTCAAATCGCCCAGTGGCTGATTCTGAAAGGGATCTTTGTTTCAACTTCAAGGGCTCTGAACTGCTTGCTCGAAGACCAGGGTTTTCAAAGATCATGTTGAGAATCCCTCCGGACTGCATTTCCTCAACGACTCTCTCTGCTCTGTTTATACCTAACGCCTTAGAGTCGAGCTTGGGCTTCAGCCAGCCTTTTCCTTCATAAAATCCAACCTCTTCATCACTGGAGCAGGACTCCAGGTGGCCGATGCCCTCACCAATCACCATGTGCAGGACACCAGAACATTTCCCAATTAACTTCACCACGTCCTCATGAGATGCTGTCTTCACGTTGATCTCGTTGACAGCAAGTATCTGGTCGCCAGCACGGAGGCCCACAAAATCCGCAGGGCTGCCTCTCATGACACAGCTGAGCACACAGGGCGCCTGCCCGGAAAGCGCAAATCCGTACCCCGCCCTTCCTCTGGCCACCTCCACGCTCCGCATCCGGGGGGGCGCCGTCCCGAGCAGCGGCCGCTCCCCCAGGTCCCCCGCTCTGTACATCTCAAAGTGCTTCCGAGACCAGGAGCATAGCTCACTAGGCCGGCGGATCCGTGGTTCAGGGAATGCTGGAAGCTACCATGGTTCTCCTTGAAATAATGCCCTAAGGAAGAAGAATAAAGAGCTCGTTGTTAAAGATCTCATATTTATACTGCTTACTGCTACTACCCAAACATAAAAAGATACCTCACGACAAAACCGTCACAGGAAGAGTCTCGTTGCCCCACAAATGTCAACGTGAAGGAGACACACTACCTCTGTGCAGCAAATCTTAAAGTCAGCCTAAGAAATCTTCCAAAGCAGAAGGCCTTTCCCAGGGCTGGTATCCTCCCCAACTCGGATCTCGCCAAGGCTAATCCCACCCCGGGTTTGAGGAACACAGGACTCCCGCAGAATCTGCTTCCTCCCTGTCTAGATGGAAAGAGGAGAGCCCTTGGACCCTAATCACTCAAGGGTGTGGCCCAAGGACCAGTGCCCAGCTCCCCGGAGCTCCCTGCCATGCACTGAGCCAGGGGCAGAGCCGAGGGCGGAAAGGCAGCTGCGTGGCCCCTAGTCCATCCCCGTCTTTGATCACAAGCTCCCTCCACGCAAAGTTCTCCCCCAGGAAGTGTTGTCAGCTTGTTTTCCCTCATATCCACCACCCTCGCTCAAGTAATTTATTTTGAACAAAGCACTGTGTGGAGAAAACACATTAGTCTGAAATATTGGGTTGGCCAAAAAAGTTCGTTTGGGTTTTCCCATAAGATGTTACAGAAAAACACAAAGGAACTTTTTGGCCAACCTGATACTATAGAGGCTGCCTGACAGCACAGAGGAAACAACCAAAAAGAGCAAAGGAATTTAAACTTAACTGTTCCAGGGGGATGACTTCACAATAGAAAGTACTGGTTGTCACTGAAAAAAGACCCATGTCGGGATCCCCAAGACCACCGCTGGGCTTCCAGCAGGAGGACACGCAGGGCTCACGTATACTCAAGGCTCTGATCCATCACAGCGAAGGGCTGTGAAGCAGAACCACCGAAGGGAGAGGGCCTGGGGGCGAGCTTCCAGAACCCCGTCCCGTGGAGTCACGCGGGCCGCGTTCCACCCCCAGCGACACGCTGTCCCCAGGGAAGCTCGTCAGAGACTCAGAACCGGGGCTCTCATTGGGGGCCCGCAGGCTCCGCAGGCCCCTCTGCCGGGCACACACCGAACTCCAGCCCCGGGGAGGGGGGAAGGGTGTCAGCACAGACACAGCAGGGGAGGCCCAGGGAGCCCCCCATCCCGACACCCCAGCTCCCGGACGCCAGCCCAGGGCCAGCCCCGCACGCGGGCCTCGCAGAGGGCGGCAGCCAGGCCCGCTGGGAGGACTCCTCTCCCCACAAATCCCTTCAGAGATCACTTTGAAAAGCAATACAGTGAGTGATTGTATTGTGAAGATCCAAAACATAAGAGAACATGTTTTTTAAAGAGTATATGTTTTTTAAATAATTGTTTTAAAGTTGTCAGGAGAAATTCTCACGTCTTGGGATAAAGTTTCCAGTAACAGAAGCGTAACTCAGAGTAACTGATGTATACACACCAAAAAGTGAAAGAACTGGACAAAATGGAAAGTATACTATTCGATGACTCAGGAGCAGCTGCAAGTGACAAAACACTGACATGCAGGACGCATGCTTGAGTAGAATTATTTCATGACAATAAGAGTGAAAAGACAATTTATTTATAAACTACCATGTTATTCAATACCTAAGTGATGCTAAATTAATCATTTAAATATTAGGACTGGAATTTAACTATTTAATATTCATCATTAAAAATGTGTATATTAAAGTCTGCCATGAACTATGCTTTAGGGTCTTCTCATTGGATCTTCTAAAGGGGTGTGGGCTACACAACACCCCAGAGACGCCACGTCCAGATCCCTGGAACCTGTCACCTCACGTGGCCGAGGGGACCTTGCAGATGTGATGGAGTGAAGGGTTCCGAGATGGGAGGTCACCCTGGATTCGCCGGGGGCGGGGAGGTGGGGGCCATGATCACAGGGTCCTGGCAGAGGGAGAGGGGGGGGGGGGGGGGGGGGGGAGTCAGAGAGCAGAGCAACGGGCCTGGAAGCGGGGGAAGGGGCCTCGCCGGGGGCCTCCAGGAGGAACCAGCCCTGCCCGCACCCGGCCTCCGCCCGCGACACTGATTCTGGACTCCTGGTCCCAGACTGTAAGGGCGTAAATCTGAGTTGTTTCAAGCCACTGAGTTTGTGGTCACTTGTTTCAGCAACCACTGGAGAACTCGCAAAAGGGGAATCGCCCTATTGGTGGGGAGAGAGGATGCAGTGCACGCATCACACATCCCACCTGAAAAATGCTCACAACAGCGTCTGGCTCCCAGCAGTGTAGGCTGTCACCGTGAACTCACTGGGACAGGGTTAGCGAGGCCCTCCTGGTTCCTCCAGGAACAGAAACCCCCTGGCTTTCTCTTCCAAACAGTAACAGATGTTGCCTGTATGAAAAAAATAATTTCCCAGTTTTATATGCAGAATTACTCCATGATTCATCCGACCACCATGGAGTCACAACACTGTGTGACACAATATTCGATGACAGTCTTGTAGGTGGTTTACCCAAACATTTCTATTAGACTCTTACTGTCATGCTCTTCTATCTATTAAAAATAGTTTCTAATTCATACTAGTAATATCTTGATACCTAATAATCACATTTTGTAATCCAACCTACAGGTTAATTTTTCCTTAAACTGTACCAGTTAATAGTAAAACTGGTGGAACAGACAGTGAAATTCAGAAGAAACCCCTGGGCGCTAGTTTCCAACCTCACCCGGCACGTCTGCCACCCGGGCTCCCGCTCTCGCTCCTGCGCTCAGAGGCCCCGGCTTCCGAGCTCTGAGCAGAGGCCAGCCCCGACCCACTGCGCACGGCCCAGGTGATCCACACGTGGGTGACAGCACTTGCAACACCCCGACTTGAGACCGTCTGCTACGGGCTGAGTGTTTGTGTCCCCAAGTTCACACGTGGAGATGCTAACCCAGTGGGAAGATCCGGAGGCGGGGCCTTGGCAGCGATCAGGTTGGATGAGGTCATGAGGGTGGAGCCCCCACGATGGGACTAGTGTCCCTGTGGCTCCAGGGGAGACCCGGGAGCCCCTGCGCTCTGCCCTCCACCACGTGAGGAACCAGGAAGTGGGTCTCACCAGACTCCGGATCTGCCAGCGCCTTGATTTCGGACTTCCAGCCCCAGAACTAGGAGAAATCAACGCCTGTGGTTTAAGCCCCTCGGTGTAGGGAATTCTGCTACAGCAGCGGAGCGGACGAAGACATCAGCTAATTAGCCAGCCTCCTTGTTTCGCAGAAAAGGTAACCAGGTCGGAAAGGAGTGCTTCTTCCAAGGGCCACCTCCCGATGGCTCAGTCAGCTAGGACACCAGGGCCTCCCCTCTCTGCACACCCCGCTACCACCGTCAGCCACTCATCCTTCAAACCAACGAGATCTAGAAATAAACACCAGGTGCCTACCCCTTTCCACGGTTTAGATCTGGCAAAAATGAGTCCTGTCCTGATGAATTTCTCCACTCACAGGCACCGAGTGAATGCCTACCTGGGCCAGGCAGCGCCCCAGACCAAGAAGCTACAGAGAGGGTCCCAGCCCTGCCCAGCAGCCCGCCGTCCCCAGAGAGGGAGGGGCAAGAGGAGGCGAACAGCCATCACTCCGGAGCAGGGCGAGTGCCAGCCCCGGCCCTATGCTCGGGTGCCCAGGAGTCTGCGGCAGATGGGCCGGGAAAGCCATCCCAGGAGGGGGCGACTGGCACAGCCGCAGTTCGGCCTCCACCTCTGCCCGTGAGATGGGCGATCTGTGGGGACGGCGCTGCGGGTCTCATGGCTGTGCCGCAAAGGCGACAGATGTTCACGGGGCAACAGGCCGAGCTGAGCACGGGGTCAAAAGACCAAAGCAACAAAGAACAACCACAACAGGGCGCGGAAACGAGCGGGAGGGAGAGAAGCTGAGGACCAGGAGGCAGAAAGCACCCAGCGCACGGAGGAGACGCGGGAAGTCCAGGAATAAGGGCAAGACAGCCCCGGAACGGCGGCCGTGGGGAAGCCGCACAGTCCACGGCGTGCGCCGCGCCGCTCTGGGGGCTTTACACTTACTAACTCGTGTGGGTGAAACGTCGCTATGATGTAGGTACGATTATTATTCTCATTTTGCAGAGGAGGAAACGGAGGCACAGAGAAGTGAAGTAACTTGTCTTCAGCTGCACAGCTAATCAGTGTCAGAGGTGGACTTGAACCCGGCTGTTCTGGGCTTCCTCTCTCCCCACGCAGAGGGGCTCAGAGAGGAAGCGGAGCGGTGGTGGGACGCGCCCAGCAGCAGACCCCTGCTCCTCAAACCCATCCCCAAAGCCACTGTGTCCCAGCAGCTACCTACAACCACCACCCCAGCAGTGCCCACAGCGCCAGCACCCGCCACACACCACCTCCCCCGACACCCCTCAGGGACACACACGCGCACGGAGGACCCAGCACACCCCCAGCAGACACACGCCAGGATGCACGCTGGTGGTCCCTGTGTTCCAGCCGCCTCATCCCCCCAGTCCATTCCAGCGCCCGTTCCCGACCCCTGCGAAGCCCTCCGGAGCCCACGGCCGCTCCGCCTGCAACAGTGCCCAAACCACCTGGGAGGATGCGCGGGTGGACTCCGCTCATCAGGGCCACTTCCGGGCCCCTTACTGCCACGAACAACCAACGCCCTCGCCAAGCTTTCATCCTGAAAGGGCCCCTTTTCCACTGCCTGCCACCTGGCGCCCCCCACTGGCGTCGGGGAGACCCTTCACCTGTTCATCGGTGTCACCGGGCGCCCACTGTGTGTGAGACCGGGCCAGACACGGGGCTGCCTCAGGAGGGAACGGTCTCCTCCTGTGAAGACCTCTCCGCAGGGGACCAGGACCCGGAGGCTCCGACGGCAGCAGCTTCCCGAGGGCGTCTGCACAGCTGCTGCTCGGGCCACGCGGCCTGGTGAGCGGTTCCCAAGGGACCCTCCAGGGAGGCAGCCCAGCTGCTGCGCTCCGCGCATGGGGCAGCACTGTCAGCTCCGTTGTCCCTGTCCCCTCTCCCTGAGGACCCACTTCCTCTCTGAACTCAAAGCCCCCACGTGGGTGACCCCAAGGCCTGACGCCGGAACTCTCTCCTGAGCGCCAAACCCATTTCCTGAGCTCTCAGCCGCCCATCACCTCTCTCTGCGTGTCGACACCCAAACACACCTTTGTTGGAAGCACCCTTCTCCTCTTCCTCGGCCCCAACATCCGCCTAAGCCCACCCACCCTTCTAGGCACCAGGCAGTGCCTCGGTCATCCCCACTTCCCCCTCCAGGCCGTCCCTCCCACCCCGCCGCACCATCCCCCTGTCCCCAACACCTTCCACCCACCTGGACGGCCCACCCCCAGCCTTCTCCGTCCCCCCTCCTCCTCACTTCAGCAGCCGCTCTCGCGGTCACCCCTGTCCAGCCTGCTCCTCTCCGGCCACACGCTGCCCCCGTGCCCCGGAGCCCCCCGTCGCACCAGCCCCCTCAGCCGTCCTGCTTCTCCCGCCCACCTCCGCTCCCTCCACCCCGCCCGCCAGGCATCAGCCCAGGGACTCTCCTGTCCCCCGACTCATGTCCTCTGCCCCCATCCGGGGACCCCCTCCCCCGCAGGAATGGCCTGGGCTTTCTTCACAGCACGTGCTGCAGGGCCGCCACGACATAGGGCGCCCGGGCCCCTGTCCAAAGCCACGTTCCCAGCCCCGGGGCTCTCAGCACTCCCGTCAACCCCGCAACTCTCCTCTGGTCACTCACGACCACCCAAACCCACCCGGCCTTCGCCTCCCTGCCCTTGGCTCGTGGTCTGTCCCCTCCTTTCCAGAGAAGACACCCCGCAGGCCCTCCTTCTGCAGTGCACACCCTCCCCCTACGTCAGGCCAGCTCCTCCCCCAGGCCCTCGACGCCATCCCCACCACCTCGGGGGGCTGACACCGCCCGCCTGGGTCGGAAAACACCCAAGCCTCTCTAGCCCTAAAAGGAGTAAAACCCCTCCGTTGACTCCTGAAAGCACTGAAAGCATTTCCTCTAAGATCAGGAACAAGACAAGGATGTCCACTCTCGCCACTTTTATTCAACATAGTTTTAGAAGTCCCAGACACAGCAGTCAGAGAAAAAAAAAGGAAATAAAAGGAATCCAAATCGGAAAGGAAGAAGTAAAACTGTCACTGTTTGCAGGTGATATGATACTATACACAGAAAATCCTAAAGACACCACCAGAAAACTACAAGAGTTCATCAATGAATTCAGTAAAGTTGCAGGATACAAAATTAATATATAGAAACCTGTTGCATTTCTATACACAAACAATGAACTTTCAGAAAGAGAAACTAAGGAAACATACTCCCATTTACCACTGCATCAAAAGGAATAAAAAACCTAGGAATAAACCTACCTAAGAAGGTAAAAGACCTGTACTCAGAAAACTATAAAACACCAATGAAAGAAACTGAAGACAATACAAACAGATAGAAAGATATACCATATTCATAGATTGGAAGAATTAATATTGTTAAAATGTCCATAATACACAAAGCAATATACAGATTCAAAGCAATCCTTAACAAAATGCCAAAGGTATTTTTCACAGAAATAAAACAATTTTAAATTTTGTATTGAAACACAAAGACCCCAAATAGACAAAATAATCTTGAGAAAGAAGAATAGAGCTGGAGGAATCCCACTCCCTGACTTCAGACTACACTACAAAACTACATTAATCAAAACAGTATGGTACTGTCACAAAAATAGACACATAGATCAATGGAACAGAATAGAAAGCCCAGAAATAAACCTACACACTTATGGTCAATTAATCTATGACAAAGGAGGCAAGAATATATTGGGTTGGCCAAAAAGTTCATTTGAATTTTTCCATAAGATGTTAAGGAAAAATCCAAACTAACTTTTTGGCAACCCAATATGATGGAGAAAACACAATCTCTTCAATAAGTGGTGTTGGGAAAACTGGACAGCTACATGTAAAAGAATGAAATTAGAACATTCTCTAACACCACATAAAAAAATAAACTCAAAAAGGATTAAAGACCTAAATGTAAGACCAGAAACCATAAAACTCCTATATGAAAACACAGCAGAACACTCTTTGACATAAATCATAGCAATATTTTTTGGATCTGTCTCCTAAAGCAAAGGAAATAAAAGCAAAAATAAACAAATGGGACCTAATTAAACTTAAAGGCTTCTGCACAGCAAAGCAAACCATCAATAAAATGAAAAGATAACCTACTGAATGGGAGAAAATATCTGCAAATGATATGACCAATCAGGGGTTACAGCTCATACAACTCAACATAAAAAAATCTGATTAAAAAAATAAGCAGAAGACCTGAATAGACATTTTTCCAAAGAAGATGTGCAGGTGGCCAACAGGCACATGAAAAGATGTTCAATATTGCTAATCATCAGGGAAATGCAAATCAAAATCACAATGAGATATCACCTCACACCTGTCAGAACGGCCATTATAAAAGCAACTATACTCCAATAAAAAAAAATTTAATTCTAGAAAAAGAATGTCTATCATAAAAAAGAACACAAATAACAAATGTTGGGGGCTTCCCTGGTGGCACAGTGGTTAAGAATCCGCCTGCCAATGCAGGGGACGTGGGTTCGATCCCTGGCTCAGGAAGATGCCACATGCCATGGAGCAACTAAGCACGTGCAGCACAACTACTGAGTCTGTGCTCTGGAGCCTGCAAGCCACAACTACTGAGCCTGCATGCCACAACTGCTGAAGCCCGCGTGCCTAGAGCCCGTGCTCTGCAACAAGAGAAGCCACGACAATGAGAAGCCCGCCACTACAACGAAGAGTAGCCCCCGCTCACCGCAACTAGAAAAGCCCATGCACAGCAATGAAGACCCAACACGCCAAAAATTTAAAAATTAAAAAAAAAACAAATGTTGGTGAAGATGTGGAGAAAAGGGAACCCTTGTACACTGTTGATGGGAATGTAAATTCGTGCAGTCACCATGGAAAACAGTATGGAGGTTGCTCAAAAAACTAAAAATAGAACTACCATATGATCCCTCAATCCCACTCCTGGGTATATACCCCCCAAAAAACAAAAACTCTAATTCAAAAAGATACATGCACCCCAATGTTCATAGCAGCATCATTTACAATTGCCAAGGTACGGAAGCAACCTAAGTGTCCATCAATAGATGAATAAATAAGGAAGATGTGGTATATACACACATTGGAATACTACTCAGCCATAAAAAAGAATGAAATTTTGCCATTTGCAACAACATGGATGGACTTGGAGGGTATTATGCTAAGTGAAATAAGTCAGACAGAGAAAGACAAATACTTATCACTTACATGCAGAATACCATTTATATTACAATAAATATCACTTATATGTGGAATCTAAAAAATACAACAAACTAGTGAATATAGCAAAAAAGGAACAGACTCACAGATGCAGAGAACAAAACAGTGGCTACCAGTGAGGAGAGGGAAGGGGGAGGGGCAGTATAGGGGGAGGGGATTAAGAGGCACAAACTATTATGTATAAAATAAACTACAAGGATATACTGTACAACACAGGGAACACAGCCAATATTTTATAATAACTATAAATGGAGTGTAACGTTTAAAAATTGTGACTCACTATACTGTACCCCTGTAACATATATTATACACCAGTAACATATAATATTGTACATCAACTATAATTCAATTAAATAAATAAATAAATAAAATATCTGCCCTGCAAAAAACAAAATAAAGCAAAACAAAAAGATGCAGCCTCAAGCAAAGGTTATCACAAACAGGAAACAGCCATGGCAACAGAGTCTGAAAAAATCCACAATAACCCAGGGCTGGAGGACAGTCCAGGGCAGTTTCCACAGAAGGCCCAGGAGATGGAGTACCACGGGAAAGCTAAGAGACCAAGAGGATGGATCCAGGGGCTATCGGGGGAGGGAAGGCAGTGGATAAATTCAGTGAAAAGCCTCTCTGTTCATCTGTCACTGCATCACCCACAGGGCAGCCAGAAAGGGTTTTCCCAAATGAGTAGGGTATATTTGGGGTTGGATGACTTAAATTGTAGCTTATGTGGAAAACACAAAATTCTCTTTGGAGAACTTTGGAGGCAGCTGAAATTGAAGCCAGATTTTAGCATTTGGTGGGATATTTGACCTCATTTGACTTTAAAAAAAAAAAGAAGTGGGAAAGGAGAGAAAGAAACTGGAAGAAATAGCAGAGGGATCCAATAGCAGCTTAAACAAAGGTAAGATTCCCCCCAGTCCCACCCCCCACAACTCAGGGGACACAGGCCACCGTGCTCAGGTCCCCAAAACAGAGAAAAGCACTGCAGGTTCATTGCCAAGTCTCAAGCCACAAGTTATGCCAAATCTCAAGGAATGGTTTGCAACCAGGCTGCTTCTGCGCAAGAAACTGGTTACCACGGTGCCAGTGGACACAGTGACGGGTGGATGGGTGGATGGATAGACAGATGGACAGATGGGGAATGGGGAGATGGATGGGAGAATGTAGGGATGGATGGATGGGGAGAATGGGGAGATGGATGGGGGATGGGAGGATGGATGGGGGATGGATGGATGGAAGGATGGACGGGGGATGGGTAAATAAATGGATGGATGGGTGGATGGGGTGATGGATGGATGGATGGGGGATGGACGAGTGGGTGTGGGATGGGGATGAATGAATATATAGATGGATGGAGGGATGGACAGATGGGGACTGGGGGATGCATGAACGGTGGGTGGATGGACTGACTGAATTCATTCGTGGTGGTCAGTGTTTGCCCAATAACACCTCTCTGCCTTGTTGGTCCAAAAATTAATGGAACGCTTCCCAGAGCTACAGAAAGACAAGAACCCTTCGATTCAAAGGGCCCACCAAGTGCTAAGCAGAGGAAGTGAAGAAGTCCCACCAAACCTTCAGAGAGAAAGGTCTCACATGAAGGAAGAGAACCTGCCAGCAGGTGTCTGAGGACAGCAGAGCCCAGCCCTCAAGGTGCTACGGCTCCCACACACTTGCTGAATAGGCAACAGGCAGGTGGAGGCCAAGGCTGGGTGTTCAGGTGCGGGTACACCGGCCATGCTCACCAGGCACTTACGTGAGTGAGCTGTACTAGTAACGTACCCCCGGCCAGATCTTCAGCCTGTGGCAGCTCTAGAAGGTGAGGGTAGTCAGAAACAGCAGCACGTCCAGTCCGGCCATTTGAGTGTGATGGTCACGCACACACGAGGGAGGCGCTGAGACAAGGCACTGCGAGTCCACAGCCACCCCTGCGCCAGCCGTCAGGAGGGACCGGACACCCCTCAACCAGAAGCAGAGTCCCCATCTGCCTGACTCGGGGGGTTCTTTTTATTCACCCATGACACAGCCTCCCACCCAGTGCAGGGTGGCCCTAGGAGGGCTGGGCCCTGGCCTCCATGCACACGGCAGCAGAGGCACAGACTGAATTCGACAACCAGACACACAGACAGGTGCGCTGCGGGCGGTCCTCCGGAACCACCCTCCACCGCCTGCTGGTCGGTGGCCGGAGTCCGGATACACCAGGCCAGGAGCACGTGCCACACTCCCCCGAAAGGACTTCTTGGCCTCTGAAAAAAGAAGGGAGGGCTCTTTATAAGAGGACCTCTGGTCGGGCAGTGTCTTCTGCGTGCAGAATTTTACACCCCTCTCCTGAACACCAGAGGCACTAAAATAGCTCTACTGATAGCCGTCTGTCCATGTCCGCCCCACAAACACGTAGGGAGCCTTTGCTGTGCAGGCAGTGCTGTTCTGGGAAGAGGAACAGAGACAATGGGGCTCGTCTGGGGGGAGCCTGTCCTGGAGGGGCCGTCCTGGGGGGGCCCATCCTCCAGGGGCCTATCCTGGGTGGGGGGGCCATACTGGGGAGCCCGTCTTAGGGAGGTCCATCCTTGGGGGCCATCCTGGAGGAGCCCATCCTGGGGGGCCTTTCTGGGGGGCCATCCTAGGGGGACCTATCCTGGGGGGCCATCCTGGGGGGCCATCCTAGGGGGACCCATCCTGGGGGAGCCATATTGGGGGGAGCCATCCTGGGGGAGCCCATCCTTGGGGGCCATTCTGGGGGGGCCATCCTAGGGGACCTATCCTGGGGGGGCCATCCTAGGGGGACCTATCCTGGGGGGCCATCCTGGGGAGCCATCCTGGGGGAGCCAACCTGGGGAGCCCATCTTGGGGAAGCCCATCCTGGGGAGGCCCATCCTAGGGGAGCCCATCCTGAGGGAGCCCATCCTAGGGGGCCCATCCTGGGGGAGCCCATCTTGGGGGAGCCCATCCTGGGGGCAGCCCGTCCTGGGGAGTCCACACTGGGGCCCACCTTCTGCCTGTGCAAAATAGCTGAGACAGAGCACAGCAGACCATTCCAGTCAGGGCCCTTGGACTGCGGAGCTGAATGCTGGGGGCCCAGCCATATCACTCGTGTGACACTGGTCAGATGATGACCTTGCTCCTGTACAATGGAGACCACAGAGCACCTTTCCTGGGGGGCAGGCAGAAGCCAGGCTCACCCTAACTCTTCCACGGTCTGAGGAGTCACAGGGCCCGGAAGAGAACGTAGGACCCCAGGCAGTTCCCCGAGGGCTCGAGCCCCTCACCCCTACATCAGCCTCGCCTGCAGCCTCCCCTTTGGAACGTCCCTCCCAGACCACCCACTAGCCCAGATGACACGTGGTGTGCATGTGCAGCTGTGCAGGTGCGGGTTCAGGTGTGCAGGTGCAGGTGTGCAGGTGTGCAGGGGGGTGCAGGTGCAGCGGGAGGTCTCCGTGCTCACATCCTGTGCCCGCTGGAGCGGGAAGAAGGCTCAGTGAGCACCTGCTGAGCCGATAACTGTCCGGGACATGGCCTCGCTGTCTCTAAGTGTTAGAATTTACTTTAGTCCACAATGTCTAAACTTTCTAAAAAGAATAGATATGACTTTTGTAAGGAGAAAAAAAAAGTTAACTGAAGAGGGCAATGGGTTTTTCTACACAGGCCACTGTCATCAGGAACACCTAATTCCCAGCTGTACAAAAATGAAGGTTGCCTTCTCTCCCCAGACCCACATCAATCCTGCCCCAGTGTGAGGACAAAACAGAGGAGACCTGTGCCCTGCGGCAGGCCCCCACCACTGCTGTGGGGTCTCAGGAGACTCTGCTGGAGCTGGGATGGGGATCGGCAAGGGGGTGAGACTTCAGCAAGACCCCCTGCCCTAGTCGCACGAAAGCACGTCCAACTGCAAGTCCAGGGCAGAAGGTGAGGCTCGCCCCATCACCACAACCATCAATGGAGGTCTGGATCAGTGCCAGCTCAGAAGAGGGAAAGGGATCCGAGGGAGCCAGACATCAGAAAACGCGAAAATCCACTCTGGCACGATGCTTCCCTAAAATGAAGCTAGAATCCCACCCTCATTCCCTATTCCCAAAGCTCATCAGCCCTGAACCCCTGAGCCCAGCCCAACACCTCCAAGGACAGCTGGCAGCCGAACCGCCCATCAGGTGAGACACGCAGAGTTCCCAGGCACCCAAGTCCCTGCAAACATCCAACCCAAGAGAAACAGGGAGCCACGGTGGGCTGGGTCAGGCGGCCAGCAGCACGGGTCGCTCTCCACTCGGGTCACCTGCCTCTTCCAAGTACACGACTTATACCCTGAGGGATGGTCCTGAGGTTCACGTGCCAGAGTGGACTGACACATTTCTACTTAAGGAGGGAAACAACGGTCAGGAGTTTTCAGACCACAGGGCCAGGAACTTGTTGAGTATATGGTATCATATGTTCACAAGCAATGCATACAGAAAGCCCCCAAATTAAAATCCAATTAGCCTAACTGAATCTACGTGACACAGGAGAGGGGAGACACGGACCTGCCATGAGGATGACCTCCAGAGCGGCCCTGTCTTCACCCCACTTGCACTCCTCCTGCACGGCTGAGCTGTCCCCCTGGGCAAGCTCGCCTGCATCCACCTCCTCTCCTCTCCACACCTGCTCTGAACTCATCATCACTGTCACCTCCTGCCACCTGACTCTCTTCCGAGCAACCCACCCACAAGAACCCGAATGTCCCCGAACACCAGCGCCTCACCTCACCTTCCCCTTCTGTTCAGGGCAGAGTCCTAGTGCACGTGATGCCGCGTGAAGGCTGCTGCGTGTGAGGAAAGGCGGAAGAGATGGACAGCGCCCCGTAAAGAGACCTTCTCATTGAACATCTGGGCCCCTAGGATGCCCACGGGCACCGTCCCTCACCCTGCAGGGGCCCAAGGCAGATAAGGGTTTATCTCAGAGAGATCTGAGGGATGGCTCTTGTCTGATGGCGTGAACACCAATGAGACTCACAGGAGGCCCACAAAGTTTTCAAGAAAACGGTTTCCGTGGAAACACTGTCAGCTTGAACTGAAAGAGTCACAGGCAGTACAAATGAAAACTGGCCACTGGATCCCAGAAAGCCTGCTGGCGGGAAGGAGGCCGAGAGAATGACTCAACTGCAGACGCACGCTGCCTTCACGAAAAGGGAAAGAGAAGAACGAGGCGCGCAGAAGGCAGAGCGAGAGCCACTACCCCCAAATCTTCAGACCCAGTGAAGCGATTTCCAGCATTTTCCAGGCTGGATTGCAGAGCTGCTGTGTGCCTGTGACCCCTTACGCCTTCCCTTCCCCTCCCTTTTGAGGAGCGTCTACAGGGGTTACCCTATGCCTGTCCCAACGCTGCACCACTGCTCTGGGGAGGGGCTGATAGCTGGTCTTCAGTTCCGGTCTACAGACGGAGACGAAGGGCACCCCCGGAGCCGTACTCAAGCAACTACAGCCGGGGACCCACACCCACACCTGGAGCCCGTCCGGATGACGGCCTTCTGGACTCTGAGCTGATGCCATCGTGGAGGGGTCTTGGGGGCAGTGTGTTTTGTACGTGCGAGTGACGTGAACCACTGGGGCGTGGGCTGGACACAGACAGGCAGCCTCTGAGACGGCCCCAAGGATCCTGCCCCCAAGCCGTCCCACCCTTGGCAGCCCCCTTCCCTGAGTGCAGGCTCCACCTGGTGCCTCGCTTCAGATAAACTGAATACGGCAAAAGGGATGAGATGTCGCTGCCAAGACAGGCTACCCAAAGACCGCCTCCCTGCCCGCCTCGCTCCGAGGGAGGTCAGCGGCCAGGCTGTGAGCTGCCCTGAGAGGCAGCCCACATGGCAAAGAGCAACGTCTCCGGCCACCAGCCAGCACGGTCGTGCGGCCTGCCAACAGTCACACTGTGACCTTGGAAGGGGATCTTCTGAGGCCACCAACTGCTAGACAGTGAGCTTAGGAGTGGCTCCTCAGCCACTGCACCCCGATCACAACCTGTGTGAGACCTGGAACCGAGGACCCGGCTGAGCCACACCCGGGGTCCCGACCACGGGAACGGGGAGGCAGAAAACACTGTCGCTCCAGGGGCTGGCCTATTACATGGCAGCAATAACTCGTGCACCGCGGGATCCAAAATATGAATGTCGTCACTTGATCTGTCGCCATTCCTGCTGTCAATATACACAATACAGCGCTATACCTATTTCTAAGCAGCAATGCATGATTAAGTATTTTTCCCTCAAATCTAATCTGTGATGAGATGATTAAGGAAATCATGCTGCATAAATCAGAGGTAAACTGACCAGGAATGGGAAAAACTGGCTAATGAAAATGACTCCTTTTGGATGACCACCTAACCAATCAGTCTCACAAGCTAAATATAAGAGAGCCCCGTCTGACAAATGAAGAAACCGAGGCTCAGGCATCTCGCCTACAACCATGTCCGAAGACAGAGTAAGGATTCAAACTCAGGCCGACCAGTTTCAGTTTGCGCTCTTAACCACACTTTTTACTACTAGCACACGAGCAAATGCCTGTGCAGAAACTGGCCTCCCCTGAAGCATTTCTGCTAACAAAAATTATCCACCTGGTTCTCGAACAGTCTACCTCAATTCCTTGGTAGCTTCATCTCCCAAATTGGCACGTTAATCTAAGTTTAGGAAGCAGGTCAGCAGCCCCTAAAATTATCAGGATGCATGGTTGTTGAATAATTTATGATAGACTGAACAGAAGAGTACCACATATAAAATGTTCCACCTCAGCATTTTGTTATTATGCAGAGATTTTTGCGTGGGTTTTTTTCAAAATGTCAGTTCTTAGGGTTTTAACACTTTAAGCCCAGAGAAACCAAGAGGCCAGGCTGCAGGGACACAGAGCAGATGCCTGGGTTCTGGCCTCCGGGGGCACGTCCCTTCCTGCTCCCAAGTCAGCCTCAGCAAGAGTCAGGTCATCACGAGGCAGCCACCCATCGACTAGCGATGGAGACAAGAACTTACTAAACAGCAAAGCAGCTCTTAGAATTAAGAAATATGACAAATACAAGTAATATGGAAAGAGGAGAAAAAATAAGAAAGAGGGGAAATGAAAGACTGGCAACCTTAAGAACATTTAAACACATCAGGAAAATGTATACT
Organism: Aethalodelphis obliquidens; assembly: GCF_003676395.1. Lineage (NCBI taxonomy): Eukaryota > Metazoa > Chordata > Mammalia > Artiodactyla > Delphinidae > Aethalodelphis > Aethalodelphis obliquidens. Next base: position 73,778,323 of record NW_020837950.1, read on the forward strand.
GAATTATTACTCACCGTCTAATAACATTAAAAGGAAATGGAATTCCGAACATAATGTGAACTTGAAGACACACAGCTCTGCCGATGTCGTACTTACCACGCAAAGAAAGCTTAAAACACTAGCTTTAAACTCATCTAGTTCCAGGGGCTTCCCTGGTGGTCCAGTGGCTAAGACTCCGCATTCCCAATGCAGGGGGCCCAGGTTCAATCCCTGGTCAGGGAACTAGATCCCACATGCTGCAACTAAGAGTTCACATGCCACAACTAAGGATCCCACATGCCGCAACTAAGACCTGGCACAGCCGAATTTTTTTAAAATATGCAAAAAGGAAAAACAATTTTTTTAATAAATAAAAAAAAACTCATCTAGCTCCATCTTCTTTCAAGAGAACACATCACGGGGTGTTCTTTTTACAGCACTGAGCTCTCTCTAGGGGACGGGCCGAGTACAGCTCAGCTGCGGAGGAAGGAGAGGGCTGCCCCCAAGGAAGGGAGACCCACGGACCCCTGCGAGCGCCCGAAGCGCTCAGAACAGAAGGGCCTGTGGGAACAGGATACCTGCAGGGCGGCTTGAATATTTTATCTCTGTCCCCGGTGCCCCTGCCTACGCCAGGCCTCAACCAAGCAGCCCCCTCACCAGCACTTCTCCTTTTCTCAAAGTGTGGAGAAGAAAGTCTAGATTTAGCAGAAAAGATACTATTTTAAATTACAAAGGTCCATTTTACTGGTGCAAAAATATTACTATATTACATCCTTCTGGGTGATTCTAATCCTTTGTAAAGTTTACGTCACGAAAAATCCAAATGATAACCAGTTAAGAGAAAAAAATGTGTGAGATCTCTCTCATCTAAAAGAAATAAATAAAAGTGTAAAACACAACGTTGTAAATCAACTATACTTCAATAAAACAATTAATTTTTAAAAATAAAAAAAATTTTTTTTCAAAGGCGTAAGGCCTCCGACAAGCAGAAGGCAGCACTGTTTCACACCGGCTAGGCTCACACAGGCACTGAGGGGCACAGACCCTGCAGCCTGAGAGGACACAAAAGACACCTATGTTGTAACCAGGCACCTGTGTCCCTAAAAACCGTCTCCCGAGCACACGTGGGGCCTGATCGCTGGCTGACCAGGGACCCTCTGCTGCCACTCTGCATCACTCTCCAGTGTGATGGGCATAACGAAGATACTGAGGCAGGTGCATCGGGAAGTAACTTTTAAACTCCCATCACAATAAGAACCCTTTCTACACAGGAAGGAATTTAAGAAAGGTTTCAACTAAGGAAAGGAGGAGCTCGGCAGAAGGCAGGCAGCCAGACATCCAGGTGGGAGATGGCAGCGTGATGGCGGCAGAGACAGGGGCAGGAGACAGGCAGGGGAGATGCTGGCTGGGCTGCCAGCACCTGCAGCAGACCCTACTCACGCCTGCCGGCCGCGCATCCACAGCCCACCCTGCTCCAGCCCGGGATCTTCCCCGGCTGCCGCCCAGGGTCCCTGTCCAAACCTCAACGCTCACCCCGGGCAGGTCCACCTTCACCACCCATGACCTCCCTGCTCGCCCATTCATTCATTCACTCATTCATTCATTCAATAACTGTCCAGTGGCCTCTACAGCAGCACCGGGTAGACAACTACGATCAGGTGACCAGTGACGGCCCCGCCCTCCCAGGGCCAACCACCCTGGGGGACAAAACAGCTCAACGGGCCAGTACCATCACACACGGAAGTTGGAGGGACCCACAGGAGGGCAACGGTAGCCCTGACTCCATTTGAAAAATTGCTCTTCCCTGAACCTACCCTCTCCCCCTCCCTCCCTCCGCCGCTCCTTGGCTCAGGTAGCCCCCCCACCAGACCCTCGAACTCCCCCAAGCCTCATCACCCCCCAGCTACCCGGCAGCCCAGCGGAGGACACCCACACCTGGGCCACGCCTGCCATTCGCTCAGCAGCCCCTCCCCTCCCAGCCCTGGGCAGTGGTCCACACGCCGCTGTGGGTGCACAGTCGGGGGTGGGGGAGAAGGGGCCAGGAGGCAGGTTTGAGGGGGCAGGGGAAGCGGAACAAGACAGCCGTAAGGAGTGGCAGGAACGTCAGCGCAGGGTCCACCTGCCACAAGGTTAGAACACACAGAGGCCGGAAGCCCCAGAAATCCCGATTGCCCAGAGCACCACACCAAGCAGCTCAGGCGGGCCGGGCACCCTACCACGCCCCCACCCAGCCCCCCACAGCCAGGGCTGAGCGGAGGGGCCCGAGAGCGGTGACACCCTACCCCTGCCATCGGCGGGCAGACCCAGCCCTCGAGCTCCTGGCTTGTTCTGGGCGCCAGCCCGGCCATACCGCTTCCAGAAAGTAGACAGGACAAGCTGGGGCTACAATGTTTCAGGCTCTACAGCTGATGAACTGCGGGGCTAGTTTTGATTCCAGAAACAAATTCTACAAATTGAAATACTGAAGGTTAAACCATCTCAATTTTCCATTCCTGTCGCTATTTGACTTGCCCTTTTCAGCTCTGCTTGGTATTTATTTCTGTTTGTGGTTTTTAAACCTGGGCAGGGGGGCACTATAAATAAAGTTGCTGGCTGTAGCAAATGAAGGCCACTCGGTTAAACCTGAATTTCAGATAAAAGACGAATAACTTTTTAGTATAACTGTGTCCCAAATATCGCACAGCAGTTTTTATCCGGTGAATCTATCTATGAAGGGACAGCCCCCCAGTCCTGAGGCAGCAGCCCCCCGCCGGAACCTGGCTGTCCTGCCACCCTCCTGGCGGCCCAGGACAGGAGGCACAGCCAGACCCTCCACCCACCTGGCTGCCTGGTCCCCGCCTCCTCGCTCACCCCAAGGCCGGCACCGGCGGAGAACCACTCTCCTCTCCAAGAAGTGGGTCTTTTCTCAGGCCTCCTACAGAACATCCCGCCACATACAAATCTGGTCATTCGCTACAGGAGTCAAGAGGAGGAAGCCACAGGGTGTTGCACTGCCCTTATTGTCTTTTTCAGTGGGGCAGACGGGAACCTTTCTGTGCTCGGCGTCTCTCTCAGTCATTCTCAGGGAGACAGAAATCTGCAAGCGCACAGAGTCCCAGTACCCGCCTCAGCCTGCACACGGGCTCAGCCTGCACACGGGCGGGCGGCGGGCAGAGCCCTCAGAAATCAACGCAGGACGCGTGGCCAGAGCAGGCCACGTGGCAGGAGGCGCATCCCCTGCCCATGATCCCACAGGGCTCCTCACCTTCCACGTCCAGGCAGGGTGTGGTGGGCTGCATGGTGGCCCCAAGGACATCAGGTCCTAATGCCCAGAACCTGCAAATGTGACCTTATTTGGAAAAAGGGTCTTTGCAGATGGGCTTGTGTGAAGGATTCTCAGATGAGGAGACAGTGCTGGGTTACCCAGGGGGTCCTAAATGCCATCACAAGTGTCCTATAAGAGGGAGGCAGAGGGAAGCTGAGACACAGGGGAGGCCACGTGAAGACGGAGGCAGAGACAGGAGCGTAGGGGCCTCGAGCAGCCACCAGGAGCCAGAAGAGGTGGGAAGGATCTCCCGACAACGAAGGTCCCCAGGGGGAGCCCAGCCGGGCCCTGCCCACACCTTGATGAGGACATCCGCCTCCAGAACAGCGAGAATAAATCCCCGCTGGTGTAAGCCCCCCAGTTGGCAGTGCTTTGTTCCACGGCCCCAGGAAACTCACACAAGGTGGGCCCAGGAGCCCCCCAGCCCGGGCCCGGCCGCCCCACCCTCGCGGTGCAGAGTGGACTGGCTGTGAAACGCTAGGTGCACGCTCCTGGCCGGACTCCAGGCCACTAGGGATGGGGCTCTGGGGAGCGGGCGGTCTGGGCACCTCACGTTGCCCAAATGCCTCCAGGCAAAGTGTGTCCCAGGCCGGGCTCCTCGGGACTGCACTCACGAGCCGTGGAGCCACAGGCTGGCCCGCAGTAGGGGCTGGACGCGGAGGTGCCCACAGACACACGTCCACTCACTGCAGCCACGCTAACAGCACCAGGAACATCCGACGGGCCACACAGTCCCCAGCACTTCACACTCGTTATTCTAGCTCATCCTCACAACAGCCTTATCATTAACCCTACGTTACAGACAGAAACTGGCAGTCTGCCGAGGTCGAGCTAGACACCGGGGTGGGGTGAAGAGCAGGCACCAAACAGAGCCCTGCGTCGAGGGAACCCGCACCAGCAGGACCGCCCCCCCCAGAGGTCAGCGGACAGAACCCTCGTCCTCACCCCTCGGTGGCTCACGTCGGACGGACGCAGCGAGGGGTGCACACCGGCCAACACGCTCCCCACACTGCTCTGTGTGTCTAAGAAGGCATCCTAGAAGCGCCGCCCTGGACTTCATCTCAACCAGGACTTGGTAAGGAAGAGCTTTCTCCTAGGCTGGAGTGGCTCACTCCCCAATTACTTGATTCTCTAGATGAGAAACAAGTAAACCCCAAAGGTCAACGCCTGGCTACTAACCAAAGTGCCAGGAGGTCCGTCAGTGAAGTGAAAGCCTCATGCATCCGCCTGTGCTGCTGAACCAAGTTCCGACCAGGTCCAAAATATAAAACCAGCTCTTTGAAGAGCTACGAAAGCAGGCAGAAACCGGAGGGGAGTTATCCTCTGTAAGAAGAGGGTTGCACTGGGTAAGGTGTGTGTTTGTACACGTCTGGAGCTCAGGTGGAAGCTGCAATCCCCCAGCTTCTAGTCACAGGATGGAGTCTGGGCATGGCAGGTGGCTGTAAAGTGAGGGGAACATCTCAGTGTCTCAGACAGGAGGTAGCTGGGGAGAGAGGAAGCCCTGAAATCTGCCGGTAAACTCTGCCCAGGCCCTCGGCCAGCCCCCGAGCAGCCTGTGCACAGAGAGCCTCCGAGGAGGAAGCCAGAGTCCAGGCACAGCAGCAGCCGTGATGCAGAGAGGTCAGTGTGAGTCCCGACGAGTCAACACTCTCCAGAGTAAACAACCGCTAGTGGAGCACAGTCAAATGTTAGTAGATGTTCACAGAAACAGGAAGGTGCGGCCCACAGTCAAGAGACACAGAAGCCAGTGGGAACTGATCCTGAGGTAACCTAGGAGTTGAAATTAGCAGATCAGAACTTTAAGGCAGCTCATATAGTGTGCTCAAGGATTTAATGGAAGATACAGTCAAACAAACAGGTGGCCTATCTCAGTAGAGAAATGGAAACTATAGGAAAGAAGCCAGTGGAAACTCTAGAAATAAAAACTACAGTAACTGAAATTCTTAAACTCATCAAATGAAATGGACTTAATTTAGACTGGAGATGGAAGAAAAGGAGATGAGAAAGAGAAAAAAAATGTTAAATTAGAACAGGGCCTAAATGCCCTGTGGGACAATAACAAACACCAACCGTACATGTAATAGGAGCACCAGAGGGAGAGGAGAACAAACGGGGCAGAAAAAATATCTGCACAAACAATGACCACATGTTCCCCAAATTTGGTAAAAAAATTATCAATTTATTTATCCAAGAAGCGCCACAAACCCTGAGCAGGATAAATACAAAGAAAACCCTCATACGCACATCACAGTCCAAGTGCTGGAAGTCAAAGGCGAAGACGCCACGTGACACACGGGGACAAGGCGGCGATGGCGAGGCTGACATCTACACAACGGCAGCCGGAAGACAAAGTGAACCAGAGGGCTGGGAAGGAGAAACCGGAATTCTACAGCCAGCACAAAGATCCCTTAAAACTGAAGGGAAATGAAGACAGTTCAGATAAACCAAAATTGGGAGAATCTGTCACCAACAGGCAAGAAATGCTAAAGGAGGTGTTTCAAGCTGAAGAGAAAGGACACCAGATGGAAACTCAAATCTACAAGAGGGAACGAAGCAAACAGAAATGGTGAATATGCGGGTAAATGTCGTGACATATTATTTTCCTTCTCTTAATTTCTTTAAAATACGTATGACTTTTTAAAGCAAAAATTATAACAGTGTGTTGTATGGTTTATAACATATGTAGATACAAGACGAATGACAGCAAATAGCTCAAAGGGGGGATAAATGGAACTTTTATTACTATTATAAAATTCTTAACACTTTTTCTAAAGTGTTACACAATTAACTCTAAACAGGCTGCAGTAAGTTAGTATACATATTTTAGACTACTAAAAAATAATGCAAAGAGGTACAGCCAAAAAGCCAAGCCAGGAATTAAGATGGAATACTAGAAAATAGGTGTGTATATTTACTACAGATAAATACACATCTGGTACATGCAATACATAGATACAAACATGTACACACCTTTGTGTATGTACACACATATATGCATACATTCAATTAACCCAAAACAAGACAGGAAAGGAAAAACAGCAACACCACCAAAAACTAGGGCAAACAGAAGACAAGTGGAGACACAAATCAGCCCTATTAATAGGCACGTGGAACGGAAATGAAAAGCTACGACAAAAGAGGAGTGAGGAGCGGGTGGAGTCAAGCGGAGTCTAGCAGGCCCGGACGTCCACAGTCGTCACAGGTGAGTGACAGTACCTGGGCGTTCACTATATTCTTCTGTTTACTCTGTATCTATTCAAATAATTTCTATAATGAACACTTTCTAAAAATTGGTATTAAGAGTGTTCCAAATATTATTTATGCCCCTTCCCCCCCAAAACTGCTTTGGAAAAGTTTGTGTTTATTATTTGTTTATTTATTAGCTAATAAAAACTTTCAATTTGGGGGAAGTTAAAACACTAGAAATGGAAAAGGAAAACAACACTCACATTCAAAAGCAGAAAGTATGAAATGGGCTTTATGAGAAGCTAACTTTGAATGTCAGCATACAAACAGGCTGAGAGTAAACGGATGGAAAAGCCATAAGGTGCAGACAGTAAACGTGAGACAGCTAGGGGTGCGCATCAGTGTCAGGTAAATGGGCTTCAAAACAAAAGCTCTGCTCATCAGGAAAACAAATCGTCCCGAAAGTGTACAAGCCTAATAACAGGGCTTCAGATACAGAAAGCAAAACCTGAAAGAACTCAAGGCAGGAATACACAATCCACAGTCAACGTTGGAGATTTTAACACTTTTCTCAACAATTATTACAATGACCAGAATCCCTACCCACCCACCCCCAAAATCAGTAATATAGGAGATCTGAACACCATACAGTGTTCCTTCCATGTGCCAGGCACAATTTTAGGTGTTTGAATTCCGCCATGAATAATACTGAGGAAAAAAAAAAAAAATCCTTGCTCTCAAGGGACTTCCCTGGTGGTGCAGTGGTTAAGAATCCACCTGCCAACGCAGGGGACAGGGGTTCGAGCCCTGGTCTGGGAAGATCCCACATGCCGCAGAGCAACTAAGCCCGTGCACCACGACTAACGAGCCTGCGCTCTAGAGCCCGTGAACCACAGCTACTGAAGCCCGCGTGCCTAGAGCCCGTGCTCCGCAACAAGAGAAGCCACTGCAATGAAAACCCCGTGCACCACAACGAAGAGTAGCCCCCGCTCACTGCAACTAAAGAAAGCCAGCACGTAGCAACAAAGACCCAACATGGCCCAAAATAAATAAATTTATTTTTAAAAAAAATTCTTGTTCTCATGAAGGATATAGTCTAGTAAAAAATAGGGGGAAAAAAGAAAGATAAGAAAACAGAATAGGGCTTCCCTGGTGGCGCAGTGGTTGAGAATCTGCCTGCTAATGCAGGCGACACGGGTTTGAGCCCCGGTCTGGGAGGATCCCACATGCCGCGGAGCAACTAGGCCCGTGAGCCACAACTACTGAGCCTGCGCATCTGGAGCCTGTGCTCCGCAACAAGAGAGACCGCGATAGTGAGAGGCCCGTGCACCGTGATGAAGAGTGGCCCCCACTCGCCACAACTAGAGAAAGCCCTCGCAAAGAAATGAAGACCCAACACAGCCAAAAGTAAATAAATAAATAAATAAAATTAAAAAAAAAAAAGTAACTGTACCATTAAAAAAAAAAGACAATAAAAACTCAAAGTATCCTTAATTATTACCTTCTAAGAGATAAATAGAAAAGGAAAACTGAAATAAAAAAGAACTATTGAACAATAAAAGGGATAACAGAAATAAAACAATTAACAGAAGAGTCAGAAGACAATGCAAAGCAATCTCCCAAGAGCAGACCAAACATCAAAGAGATCAATAAGAGGAGAAGGAAGATCAGGGATTAGAAGGTCAGCCCAGGAGTTCTAGCCTCCAAATAAAAGGGGTTCCAGAGAGACACAAGAATGAAGGAAAGGAAACTAAGAATAACACAAAACGTCAGGCCTAGGCTGAAGGGGGCCACCTGGCCCAGGACAGTGATGAGAACGTACGTCATCAACTGATAGATCAGAACATGGGGAACAAGAGAAGCTCCTGTGGGGCCAGATCACACACAGAGACCTGAAGTCACCATGGCATCAGCTTCCACCAGTGCCGGAAACTACACACAATGAAGCAACATCTCCAAAATTCTGAGAAAACACTTTTCAGTAGAATTCTATACCCAGCTAAACTAAAAGTTAACTGAAGAGTGAAACGAAGATACTTTCAGAATCAGGGGCAAAAGAAAAATCTAGCTAATGTTTCTTAGTCATCATGAATATGCACTCAACAGAACAAGGAGTGAGCCCAGACAGAGAACAGAGGTCCCGAGCGTGGGGACACGGGGGCGCAGGCGTGCAGGTCCCATGGGGACCAGGACAGAGTGGGGCAGGAAGCAGGATGCCAGGAGCGAAGTCCTCAACAAGGGCCACCACAAGAGGGGTGTGGCAGGGCACGTGCTGGGGTGAGGAGAGAGAGGTTGACAGGAGAGCGACAGGGTTGAGCGAGAAAGGAGTTGTGCTCGGGTACCGTGTGGTTCAGTAACAAACGTGAGCAGCGGACACTAGTCTAACCAAAAGAAGGTGATGTGATGAAGTTGGGAAATGGAGGGAGAGGAAGCAGTGGTGCAGCGGAGGGGAGAGCCAGCCCTCCCTCGCACCTTCGAGGGAAATCAAATACACACATTTTAAGACTAGCAGCTTAAATAGGCAGTAAATGCCTGAGAAAATAGGATGCCTGAGATGACTGCCCCTTGGAGATGGGGACAAGCAGGACAGGAGAGTGCCTGCTGTCTGATTCTTTAATCAGTAGGCTTAGCTCTTCATCTGGTGTCCTAAAAGGATGGCCACTGTCAAGGGACAAAAATGGTGCAGCATGGTGTGTGTGAAAAAAACCAAGGAAGGAGACACATCAGGATATCACCTGATTACAGGGTTGGGGACGGGTTGGGGACACTAAGGCCACAGGAAAAGAGCAAAGAAAGCAGAAAGGACAAACTAGGCATTTTACTTGCCTGGAGTACATGATCTCGGGGATGAATCTGGTGAACCCCCAAAAACCGCAGGTAAACTTGCGTCTGTATTAAAATTGCACGTGCACGTGGGTTGAGTGTACTTCTGAGGACTGACTACAGCTCTTGTCAGATGGCCAAAGGAGCTGGTAACCACCACCCCCAAAAGTAAAAACGAGTGATCTGCCAGACTTGAACCCCAAGCAAAGCTCATCTTCTCTCCCGGGACAGCTGCGGCCTCTCCTCCGGCGCACAGCAGGGGACACCGCGAGGCCCTTCTGGACGCAGGAGCGGCAGCGCCCAGTCGGGGAAGGTGTACGAGATGGCTGCTCCCCAGCCCAGGATGGGAAAGACCACAGTCCTTCCAAAAGTAGTCAGGGTGGTCCGCAACGACATCGGGTCCGAGGCCCTGGAACTGTGAATGTCACCTCATAAGCAACAGGGACTTGGCAGGTGGGATTACTTTAAAGAGCCCTTGCTGGGAAAGGACCCTGGGTTCCACACGCAGGTGTGACCACAGGTGTCCTCACGGGAGGGAGGCAGAGGGAGGTGTGAAGACAGGACACAAGGACGGAAGCAGGGGCGCCAGGGCAGTGTGACACGGGGCCCAGGGCCAAGGCATGTAGGACAGCCTCCAGAACTGCGAGGGGTACATTTCTGCCCTTTAAGCCACTAAGCTGGTGGTAATTTGTTACAGCGGTCATGGGAAACGCATACACGTGCTAACTAGAAAGTAAAAGGTTTATGGGAACTCCACCAAAGAAAATGTAAGACGCCCTGGCTTCGCTGTGTTTTGTGTACTTGCTACACAGCATGTGTTAAGTCTTCACTAACACACTCTTTTCTCCTTCATCCTGACCCTTTTGCTTGGCCCGTTTCAGACAAAGACAAGTGTCAAAAGACAATATAATCAGAACGTGAACATGCTATCACCTCTGCGGGCGGGCGGCACGGGCCACTCCTTCCACTGGGCAGCCAGCCTTGACCGCCCTCACCTCCCCCGCCTCCCGGCCGGCCGGCCCCTCCGCCAGGGCCACACTGGTCCCGGCCTCCCAGCCCGCAGCTGTCCTCTGCCTGGCCACTGGCCCCTTCCTCTCAGATGCCCTCCTTCTAGAATGAGGGGGAAGAAGGGCTGCGCTTGACCCTGGGGCGCAGCAGTGTCCAGGCCCCCTCCTCTCGGCTGCGCAGGCCCACTCAGTGCCCGCCTCTCACCTCCTGACCCTGCGCAGGACACTGCCACCCAGCGCCCGCCCACATGTCAGCTCTACACGTCCGTCCAGCCCAGGTCCTCCTCTGCCCATCCCAGCCCACAGGCGGTCACCCAGCGCCTTGGCTGTGGGCGCCTCAGCGATGGGCTCTCTCCATCTGAGCATCCCTGAAGCCCAGGTCCTGTGCCGGCCACCTCGTGCCCGTTATCTCTAGGCCTCAAGACCACTGGGTCGGAAGGCGTTCTGATGAAACCTCACGCTGTGACCACTATGGTTCTAAAGTAAAACTTTAAACATATTCGCTCTACTCACCGCCCTCTCCCCACTGCCTACTTGGGCTCCTGTCTCAGATCTGGGTGCTGGGGGGGTCTCTGGGGAAGCGGCGCCTTGCCCGCAGGCCTCACTGTCCCGCTGCAGGTCCCCCGGCCTCACAAGGGCCCTTCCCATCACAGCACGTGAAAGTACCGGACACTGACCACGCAGATCCACCCACAACCCTGAGCAGCCTCACAGGCAGGTCCCGTTACACACCCAACCCAGCAATGGGGAAACTGAGGCACAGAGAGGGGGGTCGCCTGCCCAAGGGCTCTGTCTACATCCACAACTCTGGGCTGCTCTGTCTACACCCACAACTCTGGGCTGCACTCTGTCTACACCCACAGCTCTGGGATGCTCTCTGTCTACACCCACAACTCTGCACCACTCTGTCTACACCCACAACTCTGGGCCGCTCTGTCTACACTCACAACTCTGGACTACTCTGTCTACACTCACAACTCTGGGCCGCTCTCTGTCTACACTCACAACTCGACCACTCTATCTACACCCACAACTCTGGGCCGCTCTCTGTCTACACTCACAACTCTGGGATGCTGTCTACACCCAAAACTCTGGGCTGCTCTCTGTCTACACCCACAACTCTGGGCCTCCCAGTCTCACCCCTCCACCCCTGAGCTGCAGCACGGAGCCTGCACCGGGAAGCCGGCACGGCAATGCACTGCGTTGCTGCAGTGGATTTCCAGAGTTGGGGTCTCTGGAGGCGGCCTCTGGCCAAACAATGCGGCCGCCCGTGAGATCGGACAGGAAACTCGGGAGCCGTGCGGACTCGGCCCGGGGCGCGCGGGCTCGGCCGCCGTCCGAGCGAACGCGGTGGGCACTGCAGGCCCGCGGCTCAGCCCGGCCCCGACCCCCGGCCCTCCTGTCCCGCCAAGGGCCGGCCCCGCGGCGGCCCCACAACCCGGCCGGAGTCGGGCCCGGGAACAAAAGGAGGGCGGCGGCGGCCGGGCGGCCCCGACCCTGAGGAGCCGGCTGCCCCCAACACCCTCCGCTCCGCTGGGCGGGGCGGACCGCGGAGGGCGCGAGCGCGCGCCCAGAGAAGAAAGAAAGCGGAGGCGGGGCGGCCAGCGCCCGGCCCGCAACCTACCGGCCGCTCGCTCTCCGGCCGCGATCCGCTCCGCCCGCGCGCCCAACGGTCGCCTCCGCTGTCTCCCAGGGCCGAGGGGCGGGGCCGGGAGGGGGCGGGGCCGCAGAGAGGGGCGGGGTCGATGGGGGGCGAAACCAGCGCGTGGGCGGGGCCTAAGGGGCTGTTCGGGGGCGGGACCAATGCGGGCGGGGCCGTGGACGGGTAGGTATCTCTCGGGGGCGGGGCCATCTGTGGCGGGACCGGTGAAGGGGCAGGGCCTGGTAGGGGAGGGGCTGATGGGGCGGGGTCGAGGGAGGAATGGGACCTCCTGGGGGCGGGGCCGTGGGAGGAGCGGGACCTCCAGGAGGCAGGTGGGGCGGGGTCGTGGCCTCCAAGGTCTTGGGAGGCTCTCAGCACGGGGCCGGAGTGCTTGGTCTATGGAGCTGGGACGAGGAGTCCAGTGGACGGGATGGGGGGCGGCGCTTCCACGGGACAAGGGAAGAAGGAGACGAGAGACGGATCTTGAGGGGGCGGATCTTGAAGGGCGGGGACCCCCGGACAGGGGCGGGACTTCCGCTACCCGGGAGACGTGGCGGGTCCTGCTCTGGCCGTGGACGTCCTGCGCCGTCGGCCCGTATCCCCTCCCGCACCGGGTTCTCTCCCGCGCCCACCCCGCCCCCCCGGTCCCGGGAGGTGCGTTGAGACTTCCTCCGCGCCCCGCGTCTCGAGGACCCCGCCCCCTCCTCTCGACTGCCTTCCGCGACCTTGATGATCATCAGACCGCATTCCACCAGGAAATCGCTTTATTTTTGCGGAAGGGAGTGTGGTGTCCCCCGCGGATCACAGCCGCCCCCTAGTCCCCCAACAGGGAGCAGAGGCCAGGCAGGCCAGGCAGGTGCCCAGCACGACCCAGGCTGCCTGGTGGTCCCCAGGGCGCCTGCTCCCCTCCCACCTGTCCAGACCCTGGGCCTTGTGCCCGGGGAGGCCGTCCAGGGCTGGCTCTCCTCCCCTCCAGCTGTCTTCTTCCTCAGCGGTCCCTACTCGGGAAGTCCCATTCCCGTTAGTCATAGTGACCGGCCAGAGTATTTTCAGGAAACAGTCTGCTGGGCATTTATTGTACAAGCTAAGCGTGGGGAAAATCAAGCCCAGGGCTCCTGACTAGTCAGGCCTTGACTTTCAGTTATGCAGCCGGCACCCAAACCTGGCTGGAGCCTGCTGGGTTGTATATTAAATTGTATATTGTTGTATATTAAATCACCGGCCATCACACTTCCAGCCCCTCGGCTGACTGTGAAAAATCAGAAAATCTTCAGTTATGCTTCATATTCCCTTCAGTGCTCCCAAAAGGGCAGCGGAGGACAAATTTCTCACTACCTGACGTGTTGTCAGGATGCATCTTCCCCTTATGTTTGCAAATGAAATAGCTCGATAGCATCTGGGGATGCGGACCTGTGTTGGCAGAAGTGTGCTGGCCATCAGAAGGGCTGCCGTGCTCTGCTGAGGGCAGGTAGTGGGGAGCTCTCGGGCATTGGGGCCAACGGTCTCTACAACAGCACAGCTACGGACTGTGTCCCCCCAACAACTTCACATGTTGAAGCCTATTCCCCAATGTGATGGTATTTGGAGGTGATGAGGTCATAAGAGTGGAGACCCATGAACGTGATTAGTGCTCTTGTAAGAGAGACCCCAGAGAGCTCCCTCACCTGATGGGCCATGTGAGAACACAGACCAAAGACACCCGTCTGTGAACAAGGAAGCAAGTCCTCACCAGACACTGAATTTGCCCACACCTGAATCTTGGACTGCTAGCCTCCAACGTGCGAGAAATAAATTTCTGTTGTTTCTGAGCCACCAGTCTGTAGTATTATTGGCGTAGCAGTTAACAGGGCGGACGTAGGGTCTTCCATGTGGGGTTTAGATTCGCTCGGCCCTACCTGTGCTCTGAGCCAGCAGAGAGCGCTGGACGCCTCTTATCTTGTCGGCTCAGGTTGCTATGACAGATACCATGGACTGGGGGACGTAGACGGCAAATGTTTATTTCTCACAGTTCTGGAGCCTGGCATTCCGAGATCAAGGTGCGGACAGATCCCTGGTCTGGTGAGCACCCTCTTCCTAGTTTGCAGATGGCTGTCTTCTCAGATGGCAGAGAGCAGACAGAGAGGACAAAAGCTCACTCATGTCTCTTCCTATAAAGGCATTAATCCCATCACAGGCACTCCACCCTCATGGCCTGATCACTTCCCTAAGGCCTATCTCCTAACACCATCACCTGGAGGGTAAGGGCTTTAACACATGAACAGTGGGGGACAGCCCAGAGCAGCACTGCTGCAGCCTCCTCTACCTGCATTGGCCAAGCCGGCCTTGCAGAAGGTCTGGGGCGGGTGAACCATACAGCTCTGCTGCATGGACCCCACATCCAGACTCAGAGGAAGCCCCCACCCTGGGGAGTGGGCCCCCTCCAGCCTCCCAAGGGCCAACAGCTGGGCAATAAGAGAACTGAGAAAGAAGGGTCCGGGTTTCACCCGGGGTCAGCTTGCTCAAAGTGGAGCTGTTCACAGGGCAGCCCAGAGACGACCTGCATCACTGAGCAGAAGGCCAGGAGCTGCACCAGCTGTAGGGGCAGTCCCGCATGCCTCCACCCGTCCCTGCAGGCTCTGTGCTCTGGGGAGCCCCGGCCGAGGCCGGCAGATCCAGTATAACCCTTCCAGAAGGCAGACCATCAGGAAAGGATTTTGGAACTGGATTCCCAACCTGTGCGAAGACAGCGTGGACCCTGCTGCTGGTGATGAGTAGCATGACAGCAGGAAGCGATTCCATGGTGACCACTCACACCCTCATTCATGGTCACTGGGCTGAGATGCAGGCCGAGGCGTGTTGGGACATGTGAAAACTAACAAAGGGAAACCTCATTTAAAATAGCGTTGGGACTTCCCTGGTGGCCCAGTGGTTAAGAATCCGCCTGCCAATGCAGGGGACACGGGTTCAATCCCTGGTCCGGGAAGATCCCACATGCCGTGGGGAGCAGCTAAGCCTGTGCACCACAACAAGAGAAGCCACCGCAGTGAGAAGCCCGCGCATCGCAATGAAGAGTAGCCCCCGCTCGCCGCAACTAGAGGAAGCCCGCATACAGCAAACAAAGACCCGATGCAGTCAAAAATAAATTTTAAAAAAATTAACAACAACAAAAATTAGAGTTGGGGGGAATTCCCCAGCAGTTCACTGCCGAGGGCACAGGTTCAATCCCTGGTTGGAGAACTAAGATCCCATACGCCCCATGGTGTGGCCAAAAAAAAACAAAAACACAAAACAACAACAACAAAAAAAGCAGACACACAGAAACAAAATTAAAAATAAAATAAAACAGAGTTGGGAAGCCTTGAAGGGGACTTCTCATGCAGTTGGGAGACTGCAGGCCCCATACAGGAAGAGAGTACTTTGCGTCTCCAACAGGAAGGTCACTACTTCCCCAGCAGGAGGAAGCTTTTCTCTTCACCCGGCAATAGCCCAGCCAATGAGAAGCCTCCACTGCTCAGCCAATGAGAAACCATCACCGCCCTTAACCGCGGCTTTCCTATAATGGACTTTCAAAGCTGCCCCTCCCACCTTCCTCCCTTTTACTCTATAAAGTTCCTCTCCTTTGTTTACTAGACTTGCTCATGGTTTTGCCATAGCTTGCACGTCCCGAACTGCAATTCCTCCGCTGTTCATGAATGAACTTGTTTTGCTGGTAAAATAACTGACTGGGTATTTTATTTCCAAGGTTGGCAGAGGTAAGTGACTCTGCCCCGTCGACACCTGCCGGCTGCATTCCCAGTCTATATTACTAACCCCTTTGTCTCCACAAGGAGCCCTATGCGGGGTGATAAAGCGTATGGTCACTTAGCCTAAGGAATGTTCTCTGGAGAGCACAGCACATCCAGGGGCTTGGCAGTAGCTGCCTTGCAGGCTGACGCTGACAGTGGAGGTGCTGCCATGGCTGGTCCCTCATGTCACAGCTCGGAAAGGTGGTGGAGCCACTGGAGTGGGCAGCCTGGCGGGGCCTGACCCTTGGGGGTCTGTGGTGATGGTGTTCTTGGGGCAAGAAAGATGGGCGGGTCACTGGGTGCTGGTCATTTTCCACAATTAAAGGAAAGGAGGGCTGGTGAGCAGGAGGCTGCAGCAGCGGCCCCGATGGAGAGCCGCAGCCCCTCCTCCGCCTCTAGATCTCAGTTCAGGGGCTCAGAGCCCTTCTGCAGAAGGACCTGCAAGGCCACTGTGAGTCTAGCCCTCCAGCAGGCCCCGCACAGGTCACCACTAAGCAGGGGGAGGGTGCTGGGAGCTGACGCGGTGCCACGCAGCCCCTCCCCGCGCCCTGAGCCATTGCCGGAAGGCCGGCGGGCACACACTGCCAGGCTGCTCTCCCCAGCCTGCGTCTGCTGTACCATCCCTGCTCAGAATCTCCCGGGGACCCCACCGTCTGCAGGAAGACATCCACTGTCTGAGTCCAAGGCTGGCATTCCAGGCTCCCCTCCACAAGGCCCCTTCCTGCCTTGCGAGAAGTCAAGGGGATGGGACCTTGGGCCTTACAGCCAGGCACCCTTGGTGTAGCCAGACACAAGGCCAGATCAGAGCTCCAGTGGTCAAGCAACTAGCGGGGTCCAAGGTCCTCTCCACCCTCCTGAGCCGGTTCTCGTCCCGCCTGCCTGTCCTTGACCGGCCTGCTGGGAAGCGGCTCCCACACCCATCACCTGTCACACCCGCCTCCACCCCACACACCCCTCCCATGCACCCACCAGACCCATACACCCACCTGCCACCGTCCCAAAATTCTGTAAAGGGGTCAAGTTCAGGTCTGCCCCACACCCCCAAACTACCCCCCTCCACCCTGGAGCTCCTGGACAGGAAGGACCATCAGAAGGGTGGGAGTGCCCATGCATACCAGGCACGTGCTAGGCTGGGGGACACAATGTCCGGGACAGGAGAGGCTCCAGGAACTCCAGGTGGACCAGCCCAGCAGGTGCCATGGCCCATGGGGGCCGTCGGGCAGAGAGGCCTGCAGGGCCACTTCAGGAGGAGTTTGGGAACCACGTCCAGGATACTAGGCAGCTGTGTTTCCAGAAGAGCCCTTGGCTGGGTGGAGGGACAAAGGAAAGGGGCAGCGGTGGTGATGCTGGGGAGTGGGGACAGTGCCCCGACCTTGGGGAGGGACAGGGCCCTGGGAAAGGAGCAGCAGTGGGTGTGAGAGACTGGAGGCCGTGGTGTAGGCAAGGGAGGGGCAGGGGCGCTGGGCCAAGACCCAAGAGGCAAGGCTGGTGTGGAGCCCAGCGGGTTAGGGCAGCTGGGGGACCCCAGCGAGTTAGACATGGGGCTGAGTGCCCCAGCTCGGGCCCTGCTCACATGTTGTCCCCACCTGAAATCCCCGAGTGGCCCCTCGTGAGCCCCTCCCTTGCAGGCAGGCAAGCTGACCAGCCCCGAAGGTCTGCAGAACCCACCCTCCCTCCGCCCTGTGTTTTGGAATTCATTAGGATCAGTGAACAGACGAAATAACTCAAGTGAAGCACTATGTTGTTTTTAACCAGAACACATGAAATTAATTAAATAGAGCATATTGTCGCTAAATAGAACTTGTATTAATTAGGGACATTGTTACCAAATAGAGTGTGCACTAATGAAACAGACCATATTGTTACAGAAACAGGACGTATAATCAACCAGAACACACTGCCCCCCCCCCCGAAGGATCGCGGGGCTGCTGGTGGGCTGGGGACTGGCGGCCCGGCCTCAGCCAAGTTCATGGAGCAGGAAAGGGAGGCCCCTGCGCAGCGCGAATGTCCCCTCCTGGGCAGTCCCCACTTTGAAATGTCTCTTCTCCACCAACCGCCTAAACACACTGGAACAGAACCCCTCCTGCTGGAAAAATACCTACGGGGGGGACAATGTACGTCAGGAGATTGTGTTTTCCTCCACAGGAAATCGACAAGAAATAAATCAGAAACACCCCCTCAAGACAGGAAAACGTCGGGGGAGTCATTTCTGAACGTTGCACTTTGAGTCCCACAGCGTTTCCGAGACGGCTCGGCGGTGGCCTCGGTGAGCAGGCAGCGTCTGGAACTCACCTTTAAGACCAGGACTTGGAACGGCGACGTCCCCTTTCTGATCGCTCTCTATGGTGTGCACGAGCCCATGCTCCTGGCGCAGCGAGGCCGCAACCTGGGGAGCCTCCGGGCCTGTGCAGAATTCCCCTGGGCAGGCTGAGCACCAGGTCAGGGCGCCTCTGGGCGCGGGCACCCCGGGTGCTTCCCCGGCCTGGCCTCTCTACTCCGCCGGCCCCGCTTCTGCCCGTTCACAGCCATGGGTGGGGACCCGGGCTCCCGGAGATGGTGCCAAGCCTTCTCCAGGGTGCGGCGCCGGGCCGGGCCTCCAGCCTTGGGGCGCACTGCCCTTCGTGCCTCCTGAGCTGCTCTGAGCTTCGGGAGTGCTCAGTACGCGCCGTGGCCCTGCAGGGCCCCCAGAGGAGCTGGAGCGCGGCCACGGGGCGCGCGAGGCTGTTCCCGCTGTTCCCCAGGAGGAATGTCGCGAGGCCGGCAGGGTCGCCCTGTCCGTCATGCGCCCTCCTCTATCTGGGACCCGGACACCCTCGGACCCACGCCACCGAGCTCAGGTCCGGGGCAGGTGGGGGACAGGCGCGCTCCTCAGGACAGCTTCCTTCTCAGGCTGCGGGGAGCCCTGCGTGGGATCAGGGCGCCAGGACGCTCGCACCAGCCGAGGAACAAGACCCCACGCCTGCCTGTAAGGCCGCCCACGTCCACCTCCAGGGACGACAAAGCCCCAGGGTAACCTCTCAGTAAGGACCCGGAGCCTCCCACCCCGCTCCCCACTCCGTGCTGGCGCCCCTCAGACGGGTGCTTCCTGCGTTTTCTATGGAGACAACAGGGGTTCTGCGTGGGGAATTTTTTGGCATCACCTAGTCAGCCGGCTTCGTGGAGTGGGTATTATTAGTATTATCCCACCTGTCAGGTGATGAGACCGAGCAGGAGGGAAAGTCCCCAGCCCCACCACGGGCAGGCCAGAGCCAGGGTCCATCTGCATCCGGGTGACAGTGTGACAGCTGCGATGGATGAGTAAGGGGGCGGGGAAGAGCCGAGGGGGAGCTTACAAAGGCAAGACAGCGGGACCGCTTGTCCACTGGAGGGAGTGGAGAAGGGTTTGAGGAGAGACTCTTTGGGGTGTCCTGCTGCGGGTCCCACCCAGCATGGGGGAGACTTGATGCCTCCTCCACATCCAGGTGTCACTCTGTGTCCTGTGTCCCGGGCCACCAAGCCCATCCCACACCCTGACTGTGTGTGAACAAGGATGTCCAGGAATCCCGTGGACCATGCGTGGGGCCAGCATCACTGTCCTGTCTGCCTGCCACCCCAAGAGGCAGAGGGCCCACAGCAAGGACAGGAGTGAACTCTGATTCCTCAGGGCCGAGGAAGGAGGGGGTGTCCGGGGGAGTCCCCACCCGTCCACCCGTGGACTCACCCAAGGACCCATGGAAGTACCTGCAGAGATAGGAATGTTGTACCGGCAGGCCCAGACCCCAGAAGTTCCCTCCGTCCTCTCCCTCTCCCCCACCCTCTCCATTCCACCTGCAGGGACAGAAATGGGGGCGACTAGGGACTTCCCTGGTGGTCCAGTGGGTAAGACTCCCAATGCATGGGGCCCAGGTTCAGTCCCTTGTAGAGGAACTAAATCCCACATGCATGCTGCAACTAAGAGTTTGCATGCCGCAACTAAGAGTCCACGTGCCACAACTAAGAAGTGTGCATGCCGCAACTAAAGAGCCTGCATGCCACAACTAAGACCTGGCACAGCCTAAATAAATAAATAAATATTTTAAAAATTTTTTCTTTAAAAAAAAAGAAAAGAAAAACAAAATGTGGCAACTAGCTGGGGCACAGTGGGAGAAGGAGACTGGGGAAGGGGAAACGCTCACCTCGCCCCTTCCCAAGATTCCAGCCCCCGGCTGGCCCAGGGCAGGAGGGTTTGATTTGATATCACTGATTTGGACTGATTCTGAATTGAGACTATATTCGCCACTTAAGTGATGGAAAGCTAGCTGCCTTTTATGTAAGAGTGAGTGGAAAACCCTAATGCCACCAGAAAGTTTTAGGGACCTAGGAAGTTTGCCCCCTGCACAGGCTGCGACGAGAAAGAGGGAGAAAGTAAAGAAAGTTGCATTTTGGTTCTATGGTGAGAAATGCTTTTCCCACCCACCAACTGCATAGGAAATAAACGTTTCAGACTGCGGGGTGAAGGTCTGACCTTTCCCTTTTATGAGGACCAGCTGTCCCAGTTCACCTGGGCCTTTCCAGGCTTTAGCATCGGAAGTCCTGCGTCCCTGGATCCCCCGCAGCCCTCAGTCCCCCCACCTCTGACGGACGTCACGAATAACCAGGGAGACACCCAGGCTGGACAAAGGCACTGCCTCTCACACCTAAAGGAATCTGGACGCTGCACGTTTCCCAGTTGGTCCTGTGATGGGATTTCCTGGCTCGCCGGAGAGGCAGTCCCTGGCCCCGGGGCTGCCTCTGCTAATATGACAGCGATAGGGCAAGAACTGAGAAGGAATAGACGATTCCACAAAGTCCTGTCTGCGCCCTGGGCACCCCCAAGAGCAGGAAGTCTCGGAGTTTT
This sequence comes from Aethalodelphis obliquidens, assembly GCF_003676395.1. Lineage (NCBI taxonomy): Eukaryota > Metazoa > Chordata > Mammalia > Artiodactyla > Delphinidae > Aethalodelphis > Aethalodelphis obliquidens. Next base: position 73,798,883 of record NW_020837950.1, read on the forward strand.
CACACGCTTTTCAATCTCATCCCTTTCAGATCCAAGGTGACAGGGTGCATTTCCGGGCCTTCCCTCCCTGAGGAGCAGGGGGCCTGCTGGGGCCCCAGGACAGGCTGTGTCCGCCCAGGAGAGACATGGCCTCCTGGGGAGGCTGCTATGTTTCCTTTGCTTTAAAAAGGAAAGGGACCCACCCAACCACCCGCCCATCAGATGACCACCCGCCCACCCAGGTTCAGATCCCGGCCCTGCGTGCCTGTCTCAGGGGGCTGTGCTCCCTTCTGCGTGAGACCAAGGGGAGTGTCTCACCTGAGGCCAAAGGGTCCCCAGGCCTCGTCCTCTTGAATCCAGGTTCCTCCAGGGCCGTCTCGGAGCCCCACTGGTCACTGCTGCCTTGGACTTTCATGTCAGGGTCCTGAGACAGGTGGGACCTTCCAGGTGGGTGACTTGAGTGTCTGCAGCTGTGGCTCATACGTAGGCAGGAACCCTAAGGGCTGGTGCTATGGTCTGAACGTTTGTGTCCTGGAGGTGGATGGTCCTGAGGGTGGGGCCCCCATGAATAGGATTAGTGCCCTTTGAAAAGAGACCCCCAGGGAGCTCCCTCACCCCTGGTGCCATGTGAGCACACAGCAAGAAGACAGCCACAGTCTATGAGCCACGAAGTGTCACCAGACACCAGATCTGCCAGCGCCTTGATCTTAGATGTCCAGCCTCCAGAAATGTGAGGAATAAATGATTGTTGCCTAAGCCCCCAGTCTATAGTTTTTTAAAGCCACCTGGGACACCAGGACCCAGAGGCAGGGTCCCTGCCAGCCTTCAGCTCTTCCACAGCATCCCTAATACTCAGGGCCCCCGAGTCACAGTGCAGATGGGAACCACACACCACATCTGCCTGAATACTAATAAATATAACTGAAGTCAGTAAAATGTTCAATAAAATGCCTTCCTTCTGTCCTTCCACCTTGACAAAATTCCTATAAAACAACAAAATTGAAAAAAAAGAGCTAAAGCTATGGGGTTTTCTCCAATTTTTTTTTTTTTTTAATTTTGGTAAAATAGACAAACATAGGGAATTCCCTGGCGGTCCAGTGTTGGGACTCTGTGCTTCCACTGCAGGGCCCGGGTTCAATCCCTGGTCAGGGAAATAAGACCCCGCAAGCCACAAGCCACGCAGTACAGCCAAAAAAAAAAAAACAAACAAAGCAAATATAATATTCACCATCTTAACCATTTTTAGGTGTACAGTTCAGTGGTATTAAGTACATTCACACTGTTGTGCAGCCGTCCCCACCATTCGTCCACAGAACTTTTCTCATCTTCCCAAACTGAAACCTGTCCCCATTAGACACTCACTCCCCATCCCCCTGCCCCGGCCCCACCATTTTACTTTCTGTCTCTGTGAATTTGACTCCACTAATATGAATTAGTGGAATCATACAGTATTTGTTTTTTCGTGACTGGTTTATTTCACTGAGCATAATGTCTCAAGGTTCATCCATGTTTAGCATGTGTCAGAATTTCCTTCCTCTTCAAGGCTGGATAATATCCTATTGTATGATGGACCACATTTCGTTTATCCATCCATCCATCCATCCACCCATTCACGGACACTTGGGCTGCTCCCACCTTTTGGCTGTTGTGAATGATGCTGCTATGGACATGGGGTACAAGTATCTATTCCAGTCCCTGCTTTCAATTCTTTTGGGTTTATACTCAGAAGTAGAATTGCCGGGTCAGATGATAATTCTGTTTTTAATTTTTTGAAGAACCGCCACACTGTTTTCCACAGCGGTATTTCACAACCCACAAACACTGCACGAGGATTCCAATTTCTCCACATTCTTACCAACACATATTATTTTCTGTTTTTTGTTTTTTATTTTTTTATGGCCATTCTGATGGGTGTGAGGTAGTACCTCATTGTGGGTTTGATTTGCATTTCTCTGATGGTTACTGACGTTGAGCATCTTTTCAAGTGCACGTTGGCCATTTGTATATCTTCTAAAGCTATGGTTTTTACATGACCACGCAATATCAAATTATCAAAACTATGTATTGTTGCTTATGTCTAGGGACTTTGATGGGTCAACTGTGAATGGATGAGTAATGACAGAAAAAATACACTATTCATGAATGATTAATTAAATTTTATGATAAATATCATAAATGATAGTTATTACAAAAGTAACTTTTCCTGCCTTCATTTCAGCAAAATCTGTAATTATGTTGCTACAATTCAGATTTCCACATAATTTGTGTTGTATTTTCAATTTGAAGAAACTTTTCTCTGCTGAGGCAGAAGCAAACATAACTGTGACTAAAATTCTTAGAGCAAATATTTATAGTTGGAAAAGAACCACAGATTTTACGTATCATGTTCAAATATTATGGGGTGGCGTACGATACATTATTATCACAGAAATTATTACAAACTACTTTAATCTCATCATAGAAATCACTATAACATAGGAAGATTTTCACCATCTCTTAAAACTACATCTGGCTTCACGGAGTATTTCGAAAGTTCTTATTTCAAATTTTCCATGTTGAGCTATTATTTTTAAAATACCAAAATATTACTCAATTTATTCAAATCTCTCTTCAATTGAGATCATTTCTTAATCTAAAATGACAGAAGCTAGGGCTTCCCTGGTGGCACAGTGGTTAAGAATCTGCCTGCCGGGCTTCCCTGGTGGCGCAGTGGTTGAGAGTCCGCCTGCCAATACAGGGGACACGGGTTCGTGCCCCGGTCTGGGAAGATCCCACATGCCGCGGAGTGGCTGGGCCCGTGAGCCATGGCCGCTGAGCCTGCGCGTCTGGAGCCTATGCTCCGCAAGGGGAGAGGCCACAACAGTGAGGGGCCCGTGTACCACAAAAAAAAAAA
>NW_020837950.1:73801854-73969729 GCF_003676395.1 Aethalodelphis obliquidens
GGGTTCGAGCCCTGGTCTGGGAAGATCCCACATGCCGCAGAGCAACTAAGCCCGGGTGCCACAACTACTGAGCCTGCACTCTATAGAGTCCACAAGCCACAACTACTGAAGCCTGCTCACCACAACTACTGAAGCCCGCCTGCCTAGAGCCCGTGCTCTGCAACAAGAGAAAGCCCACACACAGAAACGAAGACTCAACACAGCCAAAAATAAATAAATAAATATTTTAAATAAAAATAATAAAATAAATTCACTTAAAAAATAAACTGAAGATAATCTCTATGGAATTATTTAAGATTATTTTTATGTGACTCATCTCCTTCACTGTCATGCAAATATTTTCATTTCCTTCTTCTGGTTTCCTTACATTTTACTAGAATACTATTTTTGTTGCTTAGGTCATGTGCAGTTTTTGTCGATGGAGAAAAGCTGTTTTCTCTCTAATCAAAAAAAGTTTTGGGGGCTTCCCTGGTGGCGCAGTGGTTGAGAGTCCGCCTGCCGATACAGGGGACACGGGTTCGTGCCCCGGTCCGGGAAGATCCCACATGCCGCAGAGCGGCTGGGCCTGTGAGCCATGGCCGCTGAGCCTGCGCGTCCGGAGCCTGTGCTCCGCAACGGGAGAGGCCACAACAGTGAGAGGCCCGCGTACCTCAAAAAAAAAAAAAGTTTTTTATTTTTTAAACATGAAATAGCCTTATTTACTTCCTTTTTTGGTAAGCATTTTCTAGTGTTATCAGTAGCCATCAGTGTACCAAATGACTGAACAGAGCAAACCTGAAATCAGTTTCATTTTCCGCTGAAGACCACGATTCATCTTTATCTGAGGATATTCTGCTATTTCACTGAACTCTTCTAATGCAGCTTGAATCTTATATACATTCAATTTAATTGCCTTAATAGCATTTAATTGACGTTCTTTTTGTGTTGCGGAGGGTGATTTTAAGGTCACATACGATACACATTTCATCAAGATGCTCTATCTTTGGGCAGGCGCAAAAACCATCAAATACAATCGTTGTCTGATTCCCAAGCGCGATGTCGCTGTTGGCGCCCTCAGAGCCACGTCTCCCGATAAGGAATTCAGACTCTGGGCCACAGTTGGCACAAAGAGGGCTTCTGGGTTTCTGGCCACGGTTTCGGTTTGTTTACTTTTTCCCTTATACGTCATCCTAGCACCATTTTCACAATCTTCCCCCAACAGTCTTTTAAAGTATTTAAGTGAGGGTAAAATTGCTGTATTTTATAGTTGAAAATTTAATGGAACTTCTGTTTTTTTTTCAATCAACTACTTTGTGCTGCCCAGAACTTCTTTTTTTTTTTTTTTTTTTAATTTATTTATTTATTTTTGGCTGTGTTGGGTCTTCATTTCTGTGCGAGGGCTTTCTCTAGTTGCAGCGAGGGGGTCCCCTCTTCATCGCGGTGCGCGGGCCTCTCACTATCGCGGCCTCTCTTGTTGCGGAGCACAGGCTCCAGACGCACAGGCTCAGTAGTTGTGGCTCACGGGCCCAGTTGCTCCGCAGCATGTGGGATCCACCCAGACCAGGGCTCGAACCCGTGTCCCCTGCATTGGCAGGCAGATTCTCAACCACTGCGCCACCAGGGAAGCCCTAATGGAACTTCTTAAATAAACAATTCACAGCTTTGGTGTCCAGTGTCCACCCTGCTGGGGGTCTGCAATGAGGGTCCCTTGTCGCAGTCAGGTCCCGTGCCACATGCACTTACATGTACGGGGCTATGGACACTCCGTGTTGCAAATGCTCCTCAGCTCTCAGGGAAACTGCAGCAAATGCTCTGCTAACTTCTGGGAACCTCTGGAAACAAGCGTGAATAGAAATAGGAAGGAAAGCAAGGCAAACGGGCATCAGCACTGTTGGGAAACAGCATTTATTATGTGAGAATGTACGGCGTTCACTCCACCTGCGAGGAAGGATTTGACGAATGTGTGAATTTGTCTTCTATCTTAACTTAAGCACTTTCAATGCGGAGCACAGCAAGGAAAGAAAATGGTGCTTCCTCCACCTCGGGTGTAGAAGGTGGCAAAGGTTTCCACGCCCATAGTAACAAGAAAAATCCAGGGAAAAAAATAATTATACTTTTCTATGGGGTTAGTAGACCAGTAGGTACAAGGAAACTTTTATGAACTGAATTCCAGATAAAGACAGCTCTTTATCAAGAACAGACTACAGTAACAGATACACACGACTGTATATAAAATAGATAAATAATAAGGACCTACTGTATAGAACAGAGAACTACATTCAGTATCTTGTAATTTAAAATGGAAAAGAATCTAAAAAAAAAATCTGAATCACTTTGCTGTAGAACTGAAACACTGTAATTTGACGATACTTCAATTAAAAAACAAAAACGAAAACAAAACTAATTTATGGTGATGGTTGCATCACTCAGTAAAGTTACTTTAAAAAATCATTAGGGAATTCCCTGGCAGTCGAGTAGTTAGGACTCTGCGCTTTCACTGCCGTGGTCCCAGGTTCAATCCCTGGTCGGGGAACTAAGATCCCACAAGCCTCGTGGCACAGCCGAAAAAAATTGTTAAACTGTATAACTTGAAATGGATGAATATTATGACAAGTAAAAATACCTCAATAAAAAATATGTTATAGAATGGATAAACAACAAGGTCCTACTGTATAGTTGCATAGGGAACTATATTCAATATCCTATGATAAACCATAATGGAAAAGAATATGAAAAAGAATATATATATACATATTTTATACACATATATATAAAACTGAATCACTTTGCTGTACACCAGAAACTAACACAACATTGTAAATCAACTGTACTTCAATAAAATAAGTTAAAAATGTAAAAAAGAAAACAAAAACAAGAACAGACTATGGCAGCAACGTCCACACCTGGCACAGGAGTCTGGTCAACATGGCAGCGGACGGAGGAGCCGGGATGGAGAGAAACCAGCCGTCTTAGATGACAAATCACCAAGTCCCACCCAGACTCAAATGTTGTAAAGCAAGTGAAAGGAGAGGCTTGACAGCAGGTGTGTCCCAGTTCCAGAGCCACCTTGACTCTTGTAGGAATCTGAATGATAGGCTCCCCACCCAAACTGAGGAAACAGCTTGCCTTCTGTGGGAAATAAACAGAACAAAATCAAAACAAAACATTACATATCAGTCACCACTGTTCATTTACACACAATGTCTCCAATGGAATAAAAATTTATAAGCAACGTGAAAAAGCAGAAAAACTTGACCTATAATCAAAAGAAAACACAGTCAAAAGACGTAGACCCCAGATAATCCAGGAATTGAAATTAACAGACACATAATGTTAAAAAAATTATGAATATGTAGGAGAATTTGCAGAGAAAGAAATAATAGATAAAGAGATGGGGTATTTTGGAAGACAAATGGAAACTCTAAAATCTCAAAAGAAGTTTAATAACTGAAAACTACAGCACCACAGTACCTGAAATAAAAAATGATTGGCTAGGCTTCTAGACACTGAAAAAGAAAATTTCAGTGAACTTGAAGACAGATCAATATGAATAATCTAAACTAAACCACAAAGAGAGAAAAAAGACTGAGTGAAAGGAAAAGAGTGCTGTGGCCTATGGGATGATACAAAGTGGTGTGACATATGTGTAACTGGAGTCCCAGAAAGATAAAATGGGGGAAATACATTAGAAGAGATAGCAGCCAAGGTTTTCTCAAATTTGATTTTTTAAAAAAATCAATCCATAGATCTCCAAATTCAACAAACTCCAAACAGGATAAATACTAAGAAAACATACCTAGACACAAATTGTTGAAAACGAAAACTAAAACCTTAGAAACATCTAGAGAAAAAAATATTACATACATTACCAAAATAATAAAAATGAGTGAGGTCTCATCAGAAACAATGGAAGCCCCGAGACAAAAGAGCAACATTTTTAAAAGACTGGGAGGAAGAATTGTCAACTGAGAAGTCTAGATCCAGTGAAAATAGCCTTGAGAAATAAAGGCACAATAAAGGCATTTTCAGGTAAACAAAAGTGAATCCGTTGCTAGTAAACACGTGCTGCAAGAAATGCCAAATGAAGTTCTTTGGCTGAAGGGAAATGATGCCAGATGGAAGCCTGGATCTACACGAAGGAATGAAGAGCACTAGAAATGGTAAATATGTGTGTAAATAGGAAAGACCCATTTCCCTGTTTTTCCTTTCTTTAAAGGACAATTGAACATTTAAAGCAAATATAATAACAATGTTTTATGAGGTTTATAATAAAAGTACATGTAAATTATACGCAACAGTAGCACAAAAGATGGGAAGGAAATGGAATTGTATGTTGAAAGGTCTTTACATGATACGTGAAGTAGTATAATATGATTTCAAAGTAGATTAAGGGGGACTTCCCTGGTGGTGTAGTGGTTAAGAATCCGCCTGCCAATGCAGGGGACACAGGTTCAATCCCTGGTCTGGGAAGATCCCACATGCCGTGGAGCAACTAAGCCCGTGCACCACAACTACTGAGCCTGCGCTCTAGAGCCCGCAAGCCACATCTACTGAGCCCACATGCCACAACTACTGAAGCCCACGCTCCTATAGCCTGTGCTCCGCAGCAAGAGAAACCATCGCAATGAGAAGCCCGCACATGGCAATGAAGAGTAGCCCCCACTCAACGCAACTAGAGGAAGCCCATGCACAGCAACGAAGGCCCAATGCAGCCAAAAAAAATAAATTAAAAAAAATTAATTTAAAAAAAAGATTTAAAAAAAAGTAGATTAAGGATACATATTGGAATCCCTAGAGCAACCTCTAAAAAAAATAATTCAAAGAGCATTGTAGCTAAAAAGCCAATGGAGGAGATAAAATTTTTTAAATTTTAAATCAGTTAATCCAAAAGAAGATAGGAAAGGGAGAAATAAAAGAGCAAAGAACCAATAGGACAAACAGAAAACAATTAGTAAGATTACAAGTAGACTTAAACCTACAATATCACTAATTACATTAAATATAAATAGGCTAAACACTCCAATTAAAAGGCAGGACATGTCAGACTGGATTTTAAAAAAACCTGCTATATTCTGGTTTAACAGAGACACACTTTAAATAGAAAAACACATTTAGATTGAAAGTGAAAGGATAGAAAAAGAAATACCATGGGAAAATAGCCATAAGAAAGCTGGAGTGGCTACATCTTCAAATATTTGAAGCAAAATTGTGAGAACTAAGAGGAGACAAAAATAATAGACAAATAATTTAATAGATTTATAGCAATATTTTAACATTTTTCTATCATAAATTGATGAAAAATCAAAATAATCAGGAAGTGTATAGAAGACTACACCCATCAGCTACAGAATACAGATTGTTTTCAAGTGTACATTAAACATTTTCCGAGAGACAACATATGCTGGGCCATAAGATAAATCTTGTTAATTTTAAAGGACTGAAGTCATACAGCATATATTCTCTGACAACAGAAATCAATAATGATACCTAGAAAATCACTCAACTTTTGACAATTAGGTAACACACTTCTAAATAATCCAAAGGTCAAAGAAGAAATCACAAGGGAAATTAGAAAAATATATTAAACTGAATTGTAAAAAACTCAGTATATCAAAAATTGTGGTTTCAATCTCAAGTGTTTAAACAGACAAAAAGTGGTTTAAAATTAATGATCTAAGGCTTACATTAAGAGGCAAGAAAATAAAGAGCAAATTAAACCTAAAGTAAATGAAGGAAAGGAAGGAAATAATAAAAATAAGAGCAGAAATTAGCAAAATACAGAAGAGCCAAACCGCAGGGAAAACAAACAAACAAGAGAGCCAAAAGTTGGTGTTTCAAAAAGATTAATACAATTTATCAAACCTTAGTAAGACAAATGAAGGTCAGAGGGAAACACAAACTAGTAATATCAGGAATATCGTTACAGGGCCCACAGATATCTAATGGATAGTAAGAGAATTGTATGAACAACTTGATGACAATAAACTTGCCAATACATTTTTATATAAAAATAGAAAAATTCATTTAAAAACACAACAAAAATTACACAAGAGGAAGTAGAAAGTCTGACTACCCCTATATCAGTTAAATAAATTGAACAAAGAATTAAGAATCTTTAAGGGAAAATGTGCTGATGTCTGTGATTTAGGAATGCATCAAGAAATAAGATGGTGTGATGGATAGATATCTGCTAAGGAAAGTACAGCAAGATGTTAACCTAGGAAATGGATGTGACCGTTCATTATACAACTCTGTCCACTTTTCTGAGTGGTTGACATTTTCATAATAAGTTTTTAGGGAAAAAAGCCAGCATTTTCCATATAGAAAGTTACCAACAAATAAAATCCCAGAACCATACGTTGTTGGAGTGAATCAAATATTTAAGGAAGAAGTAGCACCATTCCTACACAAACTTTTTTGGAAAACAGAGAAAGTTGGAACACTTTGGAACTCATTTTGTGAGGTCTGCATAACTCCGACACCAAAACTTCACTAGGACATAATGAGAAGAGGGAAAGTACAGACCCATGTCCTCATGAACATAGATATAAAAATCCTCAGCAAAATATTACTATAAATAAAACCATGAACAAGTATGGCTTATCCCAGCAACGCAAGGTTGATTTAACATTTGAAATGCAACCCTTATAATTCACCACATTATCAAAATAAAGGAAAAAAATCTTGCAATTATCTCAATAAATGCTGGAAAAGCACTTGTCAACATTCAGTACACATTTGTGATTAAAAACTCTAAACAAACTAAAAATAGAAGGCAGTTTCCTCAATTTAATAAATTTAGAGCATCTATGAAAAACCTATAGCTAACATCACACTCATTGGTAAAAGACAATTTTCCCCCTTAGCTCAGGAATGAGGCAATGATGCCACTCTCATCACTTCTTTTCAACACTGTCCTAGAGGAATAAAGCAAGAAACAAAAATAAAAGGCAGACCCGTTACAGGACAAGAAGCAAACTGCCTTTATTCACAGAAAACCTGGTTATAAACCTGGAAAGTCCTAAGGAACTTATTTAAAAAGCTATTAGACTAATAAGCAAGTTTGGCAGGGTTGCAAGCTACAGATACAAACGACAATTGTATTTCTATATACTACCAACAAATAACTGGAGAATTTACATACTGAGGAATAGATTTAATGAAGTATGCATTAGATTTCTCCAAAGGGAGCGATATATCACGTTCAAAAATTGCAAGATTCAATATTGATTGGTAACATGTCAATTCTCTTCAAGTTGATCTATAGATCTATGCTGTGTCAATCAAAATTCAGCAGGCTTTTTTTTTGGATACAAACTGACAAGCTGATTTAAAATGTATAAGGAAATGCAAAAGATCTGTAGCAAACAAAACAATTTCAGAAAAGAGGTAAAGTTGGAAGATTCACACTATCTGACCTCAAGACTTTCTATAAACTAGTCAGTAATCATGATGATGTGGGCATTTGACCAGCAGAACTGAACGGAGTCTAGAAATTAGACCCACTCGTGTTCAGTGAATTGATTTTTGACAAAGGCACCAGAAAAATTCCGTGGGGGGATGTGTTGGAGTAACTGGATAACCATGGAGGAAAATGAACCTTGATATCTAACTCACATCATACACAATAATTAATCTGAGTTGGATCAAAGATCCAAACATCATCACAGCTGCTAGAATAGGATGTGGGAAAATAAATTCATGACCTTGGTGAAGATTTCTTACACCACAAAAACTCTAGCCATAAAAGAAAAATGTCAGGTAATTTTGATTTTATCAAAAGCAAAACCTCTGCCCACCTAAAGGCACCACTAACTAATACTTTCCACCCCGGTGGTGTCACAGGTCTGGATGGAATCACTCCCCCACCCGCACCCACCCACTTCAAACAACTGAAAACTGGACCAAACACGTGAAACGATTGTTTTCGGACACTGGACTGCAATCCTGAGAGGAGAGACACGAGTGGGTGAGCATCACGACTCCCAGATCCCTCAGAGGAAGCTCCTCGTGGCCCACCCTGTGGGCGCCAGCGTGGGGTGGGCTCTGGCCTGGGGGGAAGGAGCTCGGATCCAAGCGCGTCGGGGGCTGCCGGTGGGCGGACCTGGGCCCGGGATGCATCTTCAGGAGGGAAATACACTGAGCTTGGGGCCCAAAGTCTGGGATGCAGGCTCTAGTCCACAGGACTGGGTGCGCCCATCACCTCCCAGCCTCCAGGGCGGCCCCAGAGCATCGGCCAGCCCGCCCTGCGCCCCCCAGCACGGACGCCTGCAGCCGCCCCCTCCGCACAGTGGTGGAGTGTTACTATCCTTGGCTGTAACCTGAGCAGCTGCCCATTAAAATTCCATTAGTTTCGAAGGCTTGAGCTGCAGTTGATATTTCTAATTATTGTGAAATTAAAATTGTCCCTATAATTTAAGGATAATTGCAGGAGATGCCAGCTGGCACCCTGGGGAGCCGCACTGTTCCCGGAGAACTTGGAAGGTCTCTTGAAAGTTCTCTGAACAGGAAAAGACGAAGGCGTTTTGGAAAATAAGGGAGGTGGGGGTCAGGCATGAAGCCGGAATCTAAATTTCAACAGTAATGGGCCTTTGTGAGCTGAGCTCGTGGCCTGCGGGGCAAGCAGCTGGGGAGAGGCGGGCCCCCAGACCCCCGGCAGCCTGAGCTGTGGGCTTGACAGGAGTAGTAACACACCGAGTAATAAGATGGGAAAGTTCCAGAAGCTGGTGGAAAGCTTGGGGGGTGAGGCTTGCATTGAGGGCACTTTGTGGATGTGAAATGAGACGGCAGCTGGAGCAGGAGGGAGGGCGGGGTCCGTGTGCCGGGCCCTCCCCGGGGAGCGAGGCCCCCACACTGACTGTGGCCTCTGAGATGAGAGCAGCCCGGGTCCCCGGGGCCCTGCCCACACCTGCAGCCCTCCCGGCCTCCCCTATCCCGACTCGGGGACCCCGTACACGCGTGGCGTGAGGGGCCTTGGCCCTAGGATGCTGCGCACCCCCCGGGCTCCCCTTCTGCTGTTGGGGCCTCGCTCAAGGTGCCAAGAGGGCCCAGCTCTCACCAGGGTTCTGAACGTATTCCCCCCATCCCCCCAGCGCTGCCAGCCTGCCTGTGTGTCTGCCTGCCAAGGTGGGCCAGGTGGGTGGCAGTCTGGCCACACGATCCCCGTGACATGGCGCGTGTCACCGGCTTTCCAGCGGCAATGGGTAGGCCCTCGTGACCCCTCTGCCCCCCATTCAGCTGCCTCCACTTGGCTGGTACATTGTTCCAGGAGCCGCTGTTGCCAATACCCTTTCCCCTTTCTGGTACTAAATTCTCTGTTAAAAATTGAGTTTGGCTGCAAAAAACAGAGGCTGGAAATAACACTGACATGGGATGGAATTTTATTTCTCTCTCACATAAGAGAAGCCAGGCCCACACAGCAGCTTCACGGCGCAGGCAGATGCCAGGGCCCTCAGTCTTTCTGCTCTGTTGGGCTTGTGGCTTTCATCCTCAAGAGGGCCTCATAGTCCTGGAAGGCTGCTGGAGAGCCAGACATCTCCTCCATCTCCCCTGTTGCTGGGCAGGAAGCAGGAGAAAGTGGGGAAAGGGCAAGAAAAACCCACATACCTGCCTATTACTTTCTTAAGGACGTTTCCTAGAGTTTGCACCTAACTTCCTCAGATGCCTTACTTGCCACCCTAAATTGCAAGGGACTTTGGTCAGATTTAGTTGGAACATTGTTGCCCAGAATAATATAAGCATTTTGTCATTGAGGAAGGAAAGCATGGATACTGACGGGCCTTTAGCGGCTCTGCCATGAGGGAGGGGAGGGAGGGTCTTCGGTGCACTGTCTGTTACAGGGGAAACCTGAATCAACCTTGACACCAAACAGCAGAGATCTGAATGAAGGAACTGAGGTCTGTCCTCAGCTCCTCAAGGGCAGGGACGCAGTATCACAGCACCTGAACCTGAGCAGGTGCCCCCAAAATGCCGTGGAACCAGTTCCCCGAAATGGCTCACGTGGCCAGTTACACTGCACCAGACAAACTGGAACAGCTGAGACAGCTGTGTCTCTCCCCTGCTGCGTCGATGCCCCTAACCCCCTACGACCGCAAGCCACTGCAGCCTTCAGAGCATCCAGGCCTCCCCTTCACTTCCGCCTTCCCAGCCTCACACAACCTCACCCTTGACCCTGGGACCCTGGGACCACATGGGGTGAGGAGTTCTGGCCAGCACGGTTCCAATGGAACACTCCAGAAGACAGTGTCAGAAAGCTGCCTGGGGCCCTCAGAGGCAGCACCTGCTGGAGAAGGGTTAATTCTATCGAATCTTGGCCCTTGAGTCCATGGCTTAATCTGCCGTGTGACCAAATGGCAGATACACACAAAGCACTTCAGTTCCAGGCCTGCAGGGAGGTTGGGGAAAAGCACGTGTGCAGCTGTTTGAGCTGCTGGCTGAAAAATACACACACATTTTAATGCAACAACTTTTTACTTGAAGGAAGGACTGATAGAAGCTCTGATTATTCAGACCTGGCAGACATTTTCTTGAAAACGACAAAGTGAGCCTCTCCCTTCAAGGAAAACGGAGTGTTTGTGACCAACAATAAAATTCAAGCTTTCACGCAAAGACTGGGATTTTGAAAAACCTGCATCCACCACCATAACCTCGCCAACTTACCAAACTAAAGACTTTTCTGCTGAGACTGATGGTGACGTTCACAAAAGTGACACTTTGATACAGGACTGTCACCTCCATTGCTTGGTGATCCGTTATCTTCCAAATGCCCAGTGTGTGATGCCACAGGAACAAGTGTGCATAAGGACTGGTCCAGGCGCAGGACGGACAGATGGTTTCCAATAAGACAGAAGTGAAAGTTCATCGATATGATTTCAGATTCCACGTTGCAACCAGCCCGAGAGGGACCACCGCTTGTTGAGTTTGGGTGTCGTCACGAGGAAGAACGTCCGTGACCTGAAGATGTCATTAAACCTTCCTTTCTTTCCCAAACGTGTAAGCATGTGAGTCTGGATTTCCCAGATCCTCTCACATTTTCCAACCAAGCCATGTGCCACAGTGGACGCTGACCTCTCTGAAGCCAGAGATTTGTGGAAAGGTGACACGATGCCACTCTTCTCGCTAAAACTTCTTGTTTTGGAAAACATATTTTCCGTGTAATTGTTACTTAGGTTACCATTGTAGTGAGTTTATTGTTACTTTGAAGTGAATATTTCTTAAATCTTAGGTTTAATTTCTAATAAGGTACTCCAACAGGTGTTAATATTGGCAGTTAGAACCCACATAAACGAAAAGCTCTTGGCATCTTCGATAACTTTGAAGAGTGTTATTTATCGGGGTCCCGAGGCCCCGGATTGAGAACTCAGCCCTGGGCTGGCACGTGTGGGAACGGCCCGGCTGACGAGCTCTACTAAGAAATGCCAGATGGCTCCTCCGAACGGTTGCATCAGTCTATGTGGCCACCGGCCGTGTCCGAGTCTTCGTTTCTTGACGTTCTCCCATCTCACGAGTGTGAAATGCATGTTCGCATTTAATTTCGTATTTTCCCACTGCCTCCTGGAGCTGAGCACGTCTTCCCACTTTTGTCGGCCTCGGAGCTTTTGCCCTATTCCTTTTTCATGTGAATTTTAAAATAATTCCACCCATTTCAAAACAAAGAAGTGCAGTGTTATTGAGAGCAGAGTTGGGGTTTCATTAATAAAATTACATTATATTTTGGAGTTTCTGGGATCTCTCCACATGCTCAGATATTGTTTTAAATGTTCTTTTTTTTGGATAGGTAAGAAGTGGATTTATTTAGAGAGATACACATTCCATAGACATAATGCAGTCTGTCTCAAAAGGTGAGAACAGGGCTTCCCTGGTGGCGCAGTGGTTGAGAGTCCGCCTGCCGATGCAGGGGACACGGGTTCGTGCCCCGGTCCGGGAAGATCCCACATGCCGCGGAGTGGCTGGGCCCGTGAGCCATGGCCGCTGAGCCTGCGCGTCCGGAGCCTGTGCTCCGCAACGGGAGAGGCCACAACAGTGAGAGGGCCGCGTACCGCAAAAAAAAATAACCTGTAGAAGACATTGGAAAGCGGCTAAAGACACATCGTTTATGAAGGGCGCGACCTGGGCGGTTCTCAGCTGAGTTCCGCTGGACCCTAAACGGCTCTGTCCAGACCAAGGACAGGGATAAGCTGATTCCACTGAGGACGGAGAAGGGGCATTAATTACAAACTCTGATGGAGAGAGCAGGGAAAAGAAAACAGACCAGATTACCTCCAAATACAAATGCAAAAAAGCAAAATTACACGTTGTAACTGAGGCCTCGCAGTTTCTGAAACACTAATACTTCGTGACCCTGATTCTAGGAACGCAAAGACGTTAAGGTGAGACTCTGCCTCACGACTCGGTCCACCCCTCCTGGAGGGCTCCTGGGCATGACCACCCTGATGGGGTCGGTTGCCTGTCGGGGTTCAGTCCAGACCCTCTCAGGCCCAGCCTGGCCGGGGCCTAGTGTCAGTTGAGTGAGCTCTCGTGCTGGTGCCTTGTCTAAGAGCTAGAAATTCGCCAGGGCAGCCCCCAAACACAGGCCTTCAACATGAGGCGCCTCCAGGCTCTGGGCCTCTGTGGTGGATGTGGGAGCCACCGTGCACACCCGGCAGGGCACACCCGGCAGCGCACACCGGGCAGCGCACACCCGGCAGTGCACTCCCGGCAGGGTACACCCGGCAGCACACACCGGCATCGTACACCCGGCAGGGCACACCCAGCAGCACACTCCCAGCCAGGCACACCCAGCAGGGCACACCCAGCAGCACACTCCCGGCAGTGCACTCCCGGCAGGGCACACCCGGCAGGGCACACACGGCAGCGCACACCCGGCAGCGCACTCCCGGCAGCACACTCCCGGCAGGGCACACCCGGCAGCACACTCCCAGCCAGGCACACCCAGCAGGGCACACCTAGCAGCGCACTCCCGGCAGGGCATACGCGGCAGCACACTCCCGGCAGCTGGGGCTCGTGGGAATACTTGCAAGTTGACACGGCAGGGCTCCACCCCTGCTGCAGAGCTGGGTAAACATTCCCCAGACACACCACCTCTTCAGTCCCAAAGTGCAATGGTTTGAGTCCACAGCACGTGCTCTCCGAGGGGATCCCGCTGGGCCGTCCTGCCCACCCGGCCCCGCCCTCCACGCTGCACAGGACACCCAGCCCCTCCCTCCAGCAGACAGGTGTCTACACCACCTGGCTCACCGGGGGTGCTCTGACACCAGCAGAGCCCTGGTTACTGGCTGGCTGCCCTCAAGGGTCATGGAGGTTCAGATGAGCTGGTGGCTGTCACACAGGGAGACTGCGGCAGCCTCCTGCAGGGCCCCGGCTTCCACTCCCCACCCCGTAGCCCCACAAAAAATCCCAGCAGTTTGCTGAGCAACAGTCAGAGGAGCTTTTCCACCCCATAAGTCACCTGTCACTAACCCACCCACTGTGTCTCCTCAGAACCCTGCTGTGTGGCAGCAACTTGCTAGTCCAGGGGTGAACCAGGCATTCCTTGTAAAACAGAGAGCCACGGAGGGTTTTGCTCATCACCCAGCTGCACGGGGTGGGGCCACAGTGCACCCTGCGAGGGGATCAAGGCGACGGGATGGGGACTCCCCCGGCAGTCCAGTGGTTAGGACTCTGCGCTTCCACCGCACGGGGCCCGGCTTTGATCCCTGGTCGGGGAACTAAGAGCCCACACGCCTCACGGCGTGGCCCCCACCCCCCAAAAAAGGTGACAGGACGAAGCCCTCCACACTCCAGACAGAGGACGTGAAGACCGTGACGGGGTACTCTGTGCTTTGGACAAACAATCAGGCCCTCGGACAGGTAGACGTGTATCTCAGCAAGTTTTAATGAATCCGGTTCTTCCCATACAGAGAAAAGCGCTACAGCCATTAACTGAGACGTCTGTTCTTTGTGACTAGCTGTGACCTTTCACTGGGACCTGACTGCCATATCTCCTACCAAAAGTCACATATCAAGAGGCTTCTTTCTCCCCACTTTTTTGGAAGAGCGTCCTCAGAGCTACGGAGTGGCAGCGTCCCAGGCTACGTCCCCAGGGAGGCCCTGAACAAGACGTAACCCCCGGCTCTCCTGTGGTGCCTTCTTTCAGCCACCTGGGCCCAGATGAGACTCAGGAGGAACTGGGGGGCGGGGGGGCTCTGGAAGGGCTTTCCTGCTGGCAGATCTCGCAGCGCTGAGGCTCCCACCCCCAGCCCCTCTCCCTCCCGGGGAGGCAGCCCCTGGATGGCTGCCGGCTACGTGCGCCCACGGCCAGCCCGGCCCTGACCTGCCAGCACTTTCACAACCTGCTGTTACCTGGCTTCTCCACTCACTCGCCTGCCTGCCCCCCGAGTGTCAGTTCCCCAAGGCTCGGCCTCGTCTCATCCCCGCCGCATCCCTGGGCAGAGACGGTGGAACAGGACAGGGTGTCCCCAGCGGGCAGGGTCACCGCTGTTATTAGCGCTGTCGGGACGCCCGACGTCCCGGGGGGACAGATGAAAAGGCCGCTGAAGGCGGTGCAGGCCTCTGGGGTTGGCCCAGGTGTTCGAGGCTCTCGGGGCCGACGCAGCAGACCCAGGGAGGGGGACACACCTGCCCCCGCGCTGCGTCCACCCGCTTCGTCTTGGGAGGGACCGCCTGCGCCTCCCTCCAGGGCTGCACCGTGACCTCCGCTTCCAGGCAGTGATGAAAATGACACGTTTAACATCAAAAGCCGTTCCGAGTACCGTCGACAGTGACGATACTGGAGAGCAGATTCCGGGAGGCTCTTCCCGGGAGCTGCCCTGCCGTGAGCCCGGGGCCCCAGCCGGCCGCGTGCCTGGGGGGCTTTAACGCTGGAGGCTGAGGCGGCGGCGGCGGGGGGCCGGTGGGCGGCCTAGACCCCGGACTTGGCGATGATCTTCTCGAGCAGGCTCATCATGCGCTCCTGCAGCTGCAGGCCCTGCGCCTGCAGGAGGCTGTGCTGGTCCAGCCCGCGGCGCACCTCGCGGCACGTCTCCTCCAGGGCGCGGCTGAGCCGGCGCTGCTCCTCCAGCATCGTCTCCAGCAGCCGCAGCTTCTTCCTCTGCAAGTGGCCGCCCTGTCCCTTGCGTTTCTTCACGGGCCGCTCGTCCGACCTGGAAGGACAGCGCTGGCGTGTGGACGGCTGGCCACGGAGCCCGGGCCTGCCCGACCCTCCCGGCCGCCACCGGGCACAAGGGGTGCTGGGCTACCGTCCACGCACGTGAGGGCCGGGCCCTCCCACCACGAAGGGGGCACAGGCTTAGGAGGCGGGGGGTCCCTGCCACGAGAGCACCCCCAAACCCGCTGAGCTGGGTGGGCATGCCCTGGGCTCTCTGCTCGGGGGTGGGGCATCCCGGGTCTAACCGGCCCCCACGGGTGGGCAGGGGGCTGCCAAACCCCACCAGGCCCCGAGATCCTGCCCGTCCCCGAGCCCAGGCCCTCTGCTTCTGTGCAGAAGATTCGTGACCCCGCCAACCTCAGGGGCAGAGAGCAGAGCTCGGCCCCGAGAGGGAGAACAGCCCCACGTCCCAGTCCTGGTGCAATGCCTGGGGCAGCTGTCAGTCTGGGAACTGGGCTCAATCCATGGAAACAACTGTCCGTAAATCTCAGACTTCCCTGCAACTCGGCCTGGCCACCAGCAAAGGCATTTCTGTCTGGGGTCTTTGCTGAGAACAAACGGAGCAGCAGCCCCCCAGACTGGGGGTGTCAGACTGGAGGGGCCCCCGGAGATGCCTTCCTCACCCCACCCTACTCCCATCTGACAGACCTGAGACCAGGCTCAGGGGAGGCAGGGCCACAGCTCAAATCCACACTCTTCCTGTTCTCTCCCCCACTGGCCAACTCCTATTCATCCGTGAAAGCCCAGCCCAAACGTCACCTCCTCTGGCTCCCCGGCCCCCACACCACAGGGGTGTGTCTCCCGCACACCTGACTGAGGGCATCTTTAGGCAGGGTCAGCACACGCCTGGCAGGACGCCGTGGACGGCAGAGGGGCTGCGTCCCCCCACTGCAGCCAGGCTCCGAGCACACCCTGGAGGCTCAGCCTGACACCCCCTCCCCGGTGCTGAGAGACCAGCCGGCCCGGCCAGGCCAGGGAGAAGGGGACCCCAGGGCACGGTCTGCTTGGGGTAGGGGGAGCGCAAGAGCCAGAAGCCGAGGGAAGGCGGGAGCGCTCGCCTCTAATCCCAGCCCTCCTTGGAGAAGGTCCTGATTTATCCCCATTTCACAGAGGGAGGCTGAGGCCCAGAGAGATCAAGGACTTTCCACACAGCTAAGCGGTGATGGAGCAGGAGATGCACCCAGTCTGTGGACATGACAGCCCAAGCTTCGGGAACCACCTGCCTTCCTGTCTCTGGCCTCCCTGCCCCTGGGGGCTGGTGCATACTACCTAGGCTTCCGCGGCTGGCCCGGGCCGGCCGAGGATGCCGCCGCCAGGACAGCCCCCTCGCGGCCCTCAGCCCCCTCTCCGGAGGGCGGGTGCCCGGCCCCGCTGGTGTGGAGGCAAGAGAGGGAAGCACACACACTACCTGAACTTAAGGGACAGTAAGCTGGAGGAGCTGGCGGAGCCATCGTCCTGGAAGCGGCCTTCGTAGGAGCACTGCTTATACGGTAAGTACAGAGGGGTGGACTTAGCAGACGGCGACAGGGACGCCTCGGTCTGGGACGTGGAGGGCCCCGGCTGCTGGCCGTCCGGCAGTTTGCCATCACAGGACTCGGGGACCTTGGCCAGAATCCTATCAATGGCTAGGTAATAGGGCCAGTCGGGCGGGACGGACTCGCTATCTGTCATGCATTTTAATTTCCTGAAACGAAAGACACAAGAGCCAAGGGTGAGAAACAGCTGCTCCCGGCCCTGCCTCGCCCGGCCCTCGGCGGAGGGGCACTCGGGGGCTCCGGACCTGGGGGAGCCACGTGGCAGCCAGGCCTCCCCAGAAAAATCGGCCAGGCCCCAGGGCCAAGGTGACATGGGACTCAGCAAGAAGTCAGGCTCGGGACCTACACCGCCTTGGATGTTGGAAAGGATGCACGTGCCCCAGTGTGAGTGCCAGGACCTTGGGCTCATTCGTCCTCTCTTTGCTTTTCTGGAATTTCTAAACTCTCTGCAATGAACAAATGCTGCTTTTTAATAAGTTAACCGGCAATAACCAAATATATGGTATAACACCAACATGGGAATAAAATGTAATATAATGTGTTACGCAAACGTAAAGTACGGTCGTATAATCAACGCGCTTTTTCTAAAGAGGACGCCCTGGGGAGCAAGAAGCTCAGAAGGTAAGAGCACAGGCCTCAGTGTCCAGCACATCTGAGTCTGTCTCTCGTCTCCATCGCTTTGCTGTGTGACCATCAGCAGGTCCATTAACCTCTCTGAGCCTCCATTTTCACATCAGTAAAATGGGGATGATCAAAGTAAGCTCCTCACGTGGCCGTCACTCTCGGGAAGATTTAAGAAGACAACGCCCGGTGTCTGGCAAACAGCAAGCTGTCAGATATTCTCGGCTGAAGGTGCCAGGAGGACCCGGGCTGGGCCGGACGGGGTCCCTTCCCACACTGCCTGACGTCCCCCACCCCCACTCGGGCCCCAGGCCCAGGGTCTGCACTGCACGGCTCTGCCCACTGTGGGCCTGAGCCCATCTGAGGCCCTGCACCACGCTCCCCTCCCCTGCAGACGGAACCTGAAGGTCCCTGGGCCTTGGCTGTCCCCTGGGAGGTGAGGGATGGGGAGAGGCGGCCGCAAGACAGCTGGGCAGCACCAGCCAGGCCACAAAAGAGGCCACGGGGTTTCCCGGGCCCCCGGCCTCAGCTTCCAGCCCCCATGTTCCTGCCCCTCGCTCTTCCCGCTGTGGCGAGGCCTTTGAGAAACAGAGCGCCCCGTGGCCAGACGGCCTCTGTCTCTGACAAGGGGTTCCCTGCCAGGGTGCAGCCACCGGTCACACTGGTCACTGCAGATAACGAGCTGACCACCTGAAAGAGTGGCCCCCCGCGGAGGTGCGTGGCTCAGGGCAGCAGGTAGAGGCGGGCCAGGCAGGACATGCCCTCGAGCAGCGCCCAGCAAGCAGACTGTCCTCAGCAGGAAGCCCGGGACGGGCCACGTGGGGACGAGCAGGCCGCTCCGGCTTCCTGACCACGGACCACCGTCCATCCCGCGGAGGGCGACACGGACATGGGCACAGCGGGTGGACGATGGTGCTCGGGGCCCAGCCCCCGCCCGGGCTCCCCCCCAGGCCCTCTGCAGGTGTCCCCCCAGCTCCTGGTCTGTCAACTCAAGCCAGCCCACTCCTCGGAGAAATAAGGAAAGGCCCGCCCTGGCGTGGGGAGCACCTGAACGGTGTGCCAACAAAACACCCCCCACGGAACCTGGCCACCCCCAGGCTTCCTTAACCAGCAATTTTTTTTTTTTTTCCGGTTACACTGAGCGACTTGCGGCATCCTAGTGCCCCAATCAGGGATTGAACCGGGGCCACGACAGTGAGAGCGCAGAGTCCTAACCGCTGGACCACCAGGGAATTCCCCCGACAATGTTAATATATAAAAAGCTGTCTCCGGGGCTTCCCTGGTGGCACAGTGGTTGAGAGTCCGCCTGCCGATGCAGGGGACACAGGTTCGTGCCCCAGTCGGGGAAGGTCCCACGTGCTGCGCAGCGGCTGGGCCCGTGAGCCATGGCCGCTGATCCTGAGCGTCCGGAGCCTGTGCTCCGTAACGGGAGAGGCCACAACAGTGAGAGGCCCACGTACCACACACACACACACACGCGCACACACACACACACACACACGCACACACACACACACACACCTGTCTCGGGACTTCCCTGGCGGTCCAGCAGTTAGGACTCCGTGCTTTCACTGTCGAGGGCCCAGGTTCAATCCCCAGTCAGGGAACTGAGATCCTGCAAGCCCTGCGGTGCGGCCAATAAATTAATAAACAAAGGATTGTTTAAAAAAAAAAAAAGCTGTCGTGAAAAAATAACTAAAGTC
The DNA here is from genome assembly GCF_003676395.1 of Aethalodelphis obliquidens. Lineage (NCBI taxonomy): Eukaryota > Metazoa > Chordata > Mammalia > Artiodactyla > Delphinidae > Aethalodelphis > Aethalodelphis obliquidens. Next base: position 73,820,838 of record NW_020837950.1, read on the forward strand.
TCTGCTGTGGGAGGCTCTGGGTGGCAGGGGGAGAAAGAACCAGTCGTGCAGCCAAAGCGTTGGCCTGTGAGGGGCTGTGTGGCCTTGGGCAAGTCCCTCTCCTGCTCTGGGCCTCTGTTTCCCCATCGGTGTACGGGAGCTGACAGATACCACGGTGTGCAAGTGCTTCCTAAACTGTGAAGTGCTGTCCGCGAGGGGGCCCTGGGCCCTCTCAGCCATACCCTCATCTCCTGTGGCCTCTGGGGCCCACATCCCTCTTCCAGGAATGGAACAGAATCCCTCCCCTGGGACTCTGAAGAAGCTTTCAGGATAAATAATGAATGACCCGGCTAGACACCAGTCAGGGCCCTGGAGCTATGGAGTCAGACAGGAGCCCCGTAAGACAGCCTGCGTCACCTCCTCAGCTCCCTCCTCACCGGGCAGGGGCGGGTGGGGGGCGGGGGGCAGGTGCGCCTACACGCTAGTCGGCCCTTCCGTCAGGAGCCGGTGACTGGAATCTGACAGACTTTACCTAAGCGACTCCTCGGATGCCTTTGGACCCCAGCAGCCGCCTGTTTTCCACCCCGGGGCCTGGCTGGGGGCCAAGCTGGGGGTCAGAAATGGACCTTCGGACAGGCCAGGCTCAGGACCTCCAAGGGCCAGAAAAAGTTAAATGGATGCAACTGAAACAGCCTCTGGTTGCCCAGGGCCCTGGGGAGCCCCTGCACGTCCCCAGGCTCCAGACGGGCTGGGAGCCTCAGGCCAGGAGGGATGAGGCCTCTCCTTGCTTGTTCGAAGTGGGCATGGGAGTCGGGGTGAGGGTCCTCTCACCCACGGTGTGGCTCAAGGTGCCGAGGCCAACCTGCAGGGCCTCGTCCACACGCAGCTCTGTGCCCCTGCCCACAGCGGCCACTAGGAGGGCCAGAAGTGGCCTGGGCTGGGACCAGTTGGGTCCCGGCACGGCCCCCTAGACGGCCCCCTCCCCGCCCCCCTGCACACTGACAGGCTCTCGGGGACTGCCCAGGCCACCCCCAGGGCCCATGCTCTCGGTGCCACTCTCCCCCTAGAGCCCAGCTGCTGCTTGACCTTTACCTGCCCTGACCCACGCCACACCTCTGACCTTTGCCCTCCCTGTGACCCTCTCCTCACCGTGAGCCCCTGCAGATAGGCCTGGCCTCACACTCCACGGTGCTGGGCACGTGGGGCCACAGGGCTCCGTCCCGGACGCCAGAGCTGCCCCTGCCGGAGCCGCGCACTTGGCCCCGACCGGGCTCCTCCCACGGCAGCCAGGGCCGGGGGCCTCCTCCCGGGAGCGGACCCTCCTGGGCACTCAGGGCTTCCGCTGAGCCCTCCACGCCCCGCCCAGGCCCCAAGGCCAGCGCTGTGCTGTGCTCACAGCAGGCTCAGCGGATGCTGAAGATGACAGAGCGGCAGGACAGGCCGGCTCGCAGGCCTGGTGGCTGAGCCTCCTCCGGCCTCAGTTTCCCGCCCACACAGCAGCACCCGCCACCCTGCGGAGCAGAGCCAAGCCTGGGGGGCCGAGTGGGAGTCGCCCGCGGGCCTGGGGGGTGGTGCCCTGGCCGAGGCCTGGGGAGCCGGGGTCAGCCCCAGCCTGGCCCTCCTGTGCCTCGGTTTCCCCCCTCCCCTCCCCCATGGCTTCTGCAGGTCCCCTCTCACTTACACAAAGCCAGGACCCCCCCCCACACACTCAGCTCCGGGGATGTCCCGGCCGGGGCGGGGGCGGGGGCGGGGGGGGCGATGTCCCTGTGCGGACCGCCTGCCCAGCGAGCCTGGGGTGCCCTGGGGCTCTGTGGCGGCAACAGCGGTGGCCGCGGGCCTACCTGTACTGGAAGGTCATGTTGGTGATCTTGATCTTGATCTCCTCGCCCAGCCGGCGCTCGCCGGTCATCTCCAGCAGCTTGCTGGCCATCTTCTCGTAGACCTTGGCGTTGCGCTTGGTCTGCTTCAGCTCGTCGAAGAACTCCTCCCAGACGAGCATGAGGCCGCGCATCTCCGCGTCCGTCCAGTTGCGGGCCCGCCGGTGCTTCTCCGTCTGCGAGGACACGAGGTAGCCGGGCACCTCGGCCGCTGCCATGCCGGGGTCACCTGCGGGGTTAAAGAGCGCGCTCGGGCCGGGCCGCGTGGGGCCTGCGCACCGCGGCGGCGGGAGCCCCGCTCCTGGAAGGCAGCTCCTCGCTCAAAATGGGGCCTACATCTGACAGGCAGGAATTTAGTTAAAAGCTTTTAAACGGGAAACGTCATTTTGATGTCACGTTTCCATAGCAACAGAGCAACTGCATAAGCTACAACAACAGAAACCTTTTAACTGAAAGCGCAGGAATCAGGGCCGCCCTGACGGGCCATCAACATTGCAGTGAGCGAGCCAGACCCCAAACCGGCGGCCCGGGCTCCCGGCCCCGCCCCGCGCCCCAGCCCTGTCGCCAGGCTGGCCGGCCCAGGCCACCGAACGAGGCACCTCCGCTGGGCAGACCGGGCTCTTGAGAGGTGGGGTCCAGGCCGCAGCCCCCGCCTCTGCCCCGCCCCGGCTCACACAGGCGGGGGCCCAGGGAGGGCCCAGGGTAAGGCATTGGGGTGCAAACAAATGAGGAGACCCAGAGGAGGAGAGACGACAGACAGAGGGGTGGCAGGGGCAGAGACAGACAGATGGGGAGACTCACACAGGAACACACTCTTGGGGACCCGCAGAGACATGTGTGTGCACCAACACCCACCCACCTGCATGCCCTGCACACAGCCATCCTCCGGCCAACATGCTCACACTTACGGTACAAACGCCACCACCACCAGGCTGGGCGGGGGCAGGGCTCCGGCCCCGAGCTCCGGCCCCGAGGCAGGGCTCCGGCCCCCACCACCCCTGGCTCGGCCACTGTCTGCCTGCTCCCCTCCTTGCAGGCGGGATGCTTGCTGGCCTGGGTGACACATGGGGTGGGCTGAGGGGCCGGCACAGTGCTTGAGACCAGAGAGTAGCTGGGAGCGGGTGGTGCGGATCCCTCCCACCATGGGCAGCCCCACCGCAGTCCTGATCGCCCTGCATCAATCAGCCCCATCCACACCCAGACCTGCCTGGTCCACTCAGCTGGGTCGGCTGCTCCTGTACCCCACGGCCCCGCAGGAGACAGCTCGGGGAAGCCTTGCTGAATAAAGGAGTGAACAAACGAAGGACTGACCTCAAGTAAATCCCCTCCCTTCCCAGCAGGTTGCCTAGACTTCACCTTCGGACTTACTGGCAAACTCTTATTCATTCTTCAAAACCCTGTTCTGGCATCAGCTCCTCTCTGAAGTCTTCCTATTCAATACACTTTGGTCCTTCTTCCCTTTTTCCCTCCTGCAAATTGGACCTTCCATGAGCCAGCCATTTATTTTCTGCCTTCCAGCTCTATGACGCTTGCTAAGGCGACTGGGCACGGTTCTAAGTGCAGTATGTCTGGTACGTCTGTGTCTTCTACTTTGATCCTCACGGCACTCTTGCGAGGGAGGCTGGCACTGCTGTTATTCCCATTTTCCAGATGAACAGCCTGAGGGACAAAGGTGAGGTCACGCTGTGGTCAAGGAGCCAAGCTGGGCCAGAACCCAGGCAGGCTGGCTCGGGACTGGGTTTGACTTGTGTTGTGCAGTGGCCGCCAGGCTCCCCGTGAAGGACACCGTCACGCCTCCTCTGCCCATGGTCCTGGGAAAACGCCCCTGCTGCTTCCTGGCTCTCCTGAGAGGCCCCCCAATGCTGACCTTGGACAAAGCGACCACTGGCACTGGCTGGGGTCCCCGGCCACCCACCCTCAGCAGGCCTCCGCCAGTGTTTGACTGAGGCTCAGGGGACAGGGACATGAACCTCCAGCGCCAGCCAGGTGGTGCAGCGTAGGATGAAGGAGAGCTCTGCAGAAGGACCGGCCAAGAGAGGCAGCAAGGCCGCCCGGCCCAGAGCATGTGCAGGACGGGCAGTGAGAGGTGGTGGGGCTGTAACGGGGAGGGCAGGACAGCAGGGCCTGAGAGCCAGGCTGGGGATGGGCCGCCACCTCGGCAGGGCCTAGGGACTGAGTGCCCACTGGGACTGGCCAGGGGACCAAGCCTTAGCCGGGCAGAAGACCAGAGCAGTGGAGCCTGCGGGGGCTTCAGAGAGAAGGGCCACCTAAGGCATCGGGACTGAACATTTTGAAGGTAAAACTCAAGCAGGTGGCTTGCCAGCAAGAGCCCTCACACCTGCTGGACGGGCTGCAATGGCCACGTGGTGCCCCCGCCCCACCCCCAGGCCCACAGGCCAGCGTGCCCATCCGTGAGCCTGCCTGGCATCCTCAGGGTTCCGGGGTGGCCTGAACTCGGGGGGAAGGGCTCACAAAGTCCAGGCCGAAAACCTCCACCTTCAACAGAGGACCCTCCTCGGGCCTGACTATGACAGGAGCTTCTTGGTCTGAGCCGTCCCAGGACAGGGAAGCTGAGCCTGGGATGCGAGGCGTCCCCGAGTCTCCACCCAGGTGCCCCCCCCCGCACCCACGTGCCCAGAGCTCGCCCTCTGACACCCTGCGAGGCGGGCTGAAGCCCTAGGCGGAAGGAGGGGAGGTGCTCAGAATGGGGTGGGCTGGCTGGGGCTCCCTCCCTCCCCCCCAGTCAGATCTTGGAGTGTAGAGGGGAAGGGCAGCAGGGGTCCCTGGGTCAGGGCCCGGGCCTGCCATCAGCTCCTGGTGGAGGCCCCTCCCTCTCTGGGGACACAGGGACACCACACAGCACCGCCCAGGAAGGCTGACAACTGCTGCACTCCTCCAGCCTGGGTACCTGGCATAGAGCACTCAGTAGTGCTTGCCAAGTGGACCAGTGACCGCAAGTCCCACCTCCTCCAGGAAACCTCCCCCCCGCCCCGCCCTAGATGAAGGATTCAACCTACCAAGTGGCCCTAGCGCTGGCTCTCTGTCCCCCAGAGCCTGTGCCAACCCTGACCATCCTCCAGGAGGACCTTTCTTCAACCACGACTCCAAGAACAGAGCAGGGCTGCCTCAGTGCCTCCCAGCGCCAGGGCCAGGGGGACCAAGGGAGAGGCAGGCAAAGCCGGCTCAGGGTCTCAGACCCAGCTCCACCAACTCGGGTTGTGACTCGGCCGTCCCCCCGCCCCCAGCCCCTGTCCTCACCTACAGTGGGGCTCAGAGCACAGGAGTCGTCCTCTCTGGACAAGTACCCACCGCCAGACATGCGGCTGGAGGCTGCACCTCCAAGGCCCTGGGACCCCTTCCCCCGGCCCCCTCCCTCCCCCCACCCAAACCCTCCTTGGAGCCTTGGGAGAGGGCAGAGGCCCATGTGCTGGCCTGGCGGGGCTGGCGAATCGTCATCAGGAAAAGCTGCTGCCCCAGGGCACCCGGCCTGGTCAACCCCAGGACAGCGGGGTCCCTATGCCTCCGCAGGGCAGCTGTGGCCCAGAGGCATCGCTGCCCGTGCTCAGCGTCCTGGCAGCCAGGCGGCTCGGAGGAGGCATCTACACCCCCTGCTAGGCCTCCAGCCAAACGTCCAGGAGAGTCAGGGTAAAAGGCTGGGCTCCAACCGTCTCTTCTCAGGTTTCAGGGGCACCGGAAGCCCTGGAGAGGGGGGCCCGGGGGACGCTCCCGGAAGCAGAGCCCTCACTTTCGGTGTCCAAGGACGAGGAGGGGCCAGGCAGGTGGGGAAGGCAGGCCCAGCTCCCCGCGGCCCCACGGGTGGGCCCACGTGCCCTCGGCTGGGCAGGGCTGTGAACCTCGGCACAGGCCTCTGCCTCCCCCCGCGGAGGCTCAGGGCAGGAAGGGGCGTCTCTCAGGGGCCTCCAGCACCTCCTGGGAGCAGGCAGCGGTGAGCTGAGCCCGTCTCCGAAGGCAGGGGTTTGGCCGAGGAAGACCCCCCAGCTGGGCAGAGGCAGGGAAGCACAGGGAGTGTGGGAGATGGGTCCAGGCCCGGGCGCAGGCAGGGCAGAGCTGAAGGAGGGCAGGTCGGGAGGATGGACTCCCTGGTGCCAGGGGGCGACGACCGTGCCGGCACCACCATCCTCTCCCCGCGCGCACGGGAGCCCAGACCGTAACTTTCAGTCCTCCGCCTCAGCAGGCAGAACCCAACCCCGACCCAACGGCTCCACTGGGCCAGCCAGCCTCCGAGCACACCCTGGGCCGGGTGAGTGGAGGCCTGGCCGGTGAAGGCCTGAGAGTGTCAGGCCCCTAGAGGACGTGGCCATGACGGGCCCCGGGTTTCCTGCTTGGAAGGCCAGTGGGGATGAGCCGTCCAGACGGAGAAGCCAGGCCGTTGAGGCCCCCAAGCTCGTGGAAACTGCAGGACACCCTCATGGTTTCCCAGGAGCCCTGGTGACCCCACAGAGCAGGCCCACCCTGTGCCCACAGGCTCCGGGCCCTGGCAGAATGCCCCGTCCGGCGGTGCCTGGGCCCATGGCCAGGCTACCCTGAGGGGTGAGGCTGGGCCGGGCACCCCCAGACCCAGAAGGGCTCTCAGGCGTCAGGTCAGGAAGCAAGGGCTTCCTCTGAAGAGGGGTCTTGCCCTCTACCGAGGGCACCTGTGCACGGTGGCTGGAGGGTGAGTGGGGGACATGCCGTCGCTTCTTTCCAGGGGATCTGGGGGCATTTCCTTTCTGGAAACAGCAGGTGGACCAGGTGTGCCGGCCAGGGTCTGGCTGCCTCGCCTGGACCAGGGAGGGGCGGGTAGAGCTTAGGCAGCTCTGAAGGGTGAGCTGAAGGGGCCCTGGAGGTGTGTCGCAGAGGAGACACACCTGTGGAGGCGACATGATCTTCCCAAACGCGCAGAGCAACTCAGGTGGAAACGAACCCGTGCGGCCCGTCCACGAGGCCCAGCAGCTGAACGCTCTCCAAGCAGCTTCCTGCCGACACTGCCCGCACCTGCGGCGCCTGCGCACATCCCGACACCCTGTCTGCAGGCGTGTGCGGTCACACGGCCGTGACCACAGGCAGGGGCCAGTCCACCCGTGCTCGGCCGTCTCTCGGGGCCCCCACCACGGTCGGGCTCGGGGCCGCCCACTTCCCAGAACTGGGGGGACTTCAGCAGACACTGTGAAGCGCCTGCCCGGGGCAGCCCGCGGCCCAGGGTCTCTGTGTTTGCAGGTTGGTGGGCAATCACCAGCGCCCCGAGATGACTGTGACGCTCACTACCGGGGTTCCTGGGGGCTGGGAAGGACGGTGCCCACTCAGCTGAGTGGAGAAGACTTCCAGGAGGAGCTAGCATTTCAGGTGGGAAGAACTCACCGGCTCAAATAGACAGGGCAGCATCGCCTCACGCTGTCGCCCAGGAGCACGGGGGGGCAATGGCCAATGAGGCGGAAGGGGCAGCTAGACCGTGAGGGGCTCAAAAGTCAGGTCGTGGCCCCCGAGTGAGCCCCCCAGAACCTGTGCCAGCCCTGACCGCCCCTCCAGGGTAGGGCTCCGGGCGAAACCCCACGGCCCCTGGGAGATTCCACCAGAACCGCTGCAGCCTTCGCGGCCGCGTGTGCGGGCAGGAGGCCCGCTGTGAGGTGGCCCGCGGGTCGCCTCCTCAGCCCCGCATGGCCAGCCACCCCGACCGGCGGCCCCCGACCGAGGCACTGGGCTCCAGCTGGTGTGGCATCAATTCCTGCCTCCCCGCCGCGGGGTCTAGGCTCTCCGCAAGCAAAGCAGGCCTCACCCAGCAAGTTATCGCTTAATTCTTTTCTTTTAATTCATAAGTACAATGTTTGTAGCAGTTTAAAAAATTAAAATGTACATCTCACGTCAGACTTCCCTTTCCTCTCGCAGACAGTCACATCTGGGCCAGGCTCCGGGATGCACCCATCGCAGCCCTGCTGGTGCCCAGCGTGGCAGGGACGGCGGGGACAGTGGCGGCGGTGCAGCATGAGCTCAAACCCCTGCCGATGGCCACTCCGCCACGGCTCGAGGCAGCGAGTACGGGCAGGTGGCCCCACTGAGCTCAGAGCCCAACCACCTTCGGCAGGTCCACGACGGCCACAATCCTCCAGGGCCAGGGGTCACCCTGCAGTGACTGTCTGGGGCCAGATGCTCCCACATGCGCTCGAGGGAAGTGGGTTGCTCCAGCTGCTTTAGAAAGTGCCAGGCACAGGGGTAGAGTGCCCCTGCACCCTCCAGGCCCCTTCCGGTTGTCACGCCACCTGAGCGGCCCCTCCCTGCTGAGCGCATGCCCGGGCCCGTGGTCCCCTCCTCGCGGGGGCACCCCGAGCTCCCCAGCGAGCCTTGGTGGCCTTCGGGGTGGTTTTCGCATCCCCGCCTGTCGCTCCAGTGGGCAGAACGGCCCTGAGTCTCACCCTGGCCGGGAGCTACACTTTCGGCCACGGCGCAGAGGGACAATAGCCAAAGCGAGGCCACGTGCCAGGAAGAGACGATATCAAGATGGAACTGAGTCCTCACCTGCGAACCACAGACCAGTGGCCCACGCCACGCGGCCCCGGAGGAGTTTCCCTGCAGCACGGCCGAGCGCAGCTCCGTGAACCCGCGCCGACAGCAGGGGCTCCCCTCGGCTCCACGGATGAGCCGCCCGCGCCCCAGGGCTGGGCAGTGACGCCCGGCCACGAAGGGGGCCCTCTGGGGTTCAGGGGCTCCTCTGATGCCACGCTGTGGGTGTCTGGAGGCGCCTCAGCGTCTTCCTTCCTCCTGAGAGGATACAGGGCTGCAGGAGTGGGAGAGCCCGTGGTAAAGGGCACTAGGAGGCTGGAGAGCCCCTGCCCGGCTCAGGGGCCGCCCCGGGAGGCACGGTTCCGAGAAGGCGCGCAAGTGCGTCGCCCACCAGCCCTACCCTGGTTTCACCCAGATCTTTCCTGTGTCACCAGCAGGAAAACAAAAACACCCCCCCAAAAAAACAAAACAAACCTGACGATCACATCATCGATACTTTCAACAAAATGTGGATTGGCGGTAGGACTGGTGCTCGCCGCAGACTTTCAGGAACTTGGTAAAGTCAGTCCCTTCTGCAGAGAGCTGACGAGGTGGACTGTTTTCTCAGTGGGATTTTAATGACCCCATGCAGCCGACTCCACAGGGCAGGTCTAAGGAAGGTCGGCTTCTGCAGGGAACTGATGGCCACTCTTAGAGGCCTCGCCTGTCTGTGTCTTGATGAATATAGACACATACAAACACATTACACACGTACTCATCCACGGGTAAAGCGATCTCACTCATAAACTCATATCCACTTCGGGGGCACACCGGCAAGTCTTTGGGTTGGCACCTAGGGCCAGAGCTGGGCTCAAGCCCCCTCGTTAAGCACTGGCTGTTACAGGTCACGTGGTAACAAGGAGAACCCACCAAACTCAGCTGAGGCCGGAGCTATGACTCCTAAGGGGAACGGTTCCCAGTTTTACATTCACAGAGCTATTTCTAACAAGCGAAAACATCTAAGCAGGGACGTCAGCCTGCGATGCGTCTATCTCGGAGCTGCTGAAATAACGGGGGAGTCCAAAGTGAAAAGGGAGAAAGAGCGGTGACTTTTCTCAATTCTTGTTCAGAGTCAGGAGATCCTCCCCAAGGTCCTACTTGGACCTCTGACCCCTTTCTACTGTTCACGCCCTGGCCGGGCGAGGCCTCTGCCGGGCGCTGGTGGGGCAGGCAGGGAAAGCCAAGGGCTGCTCTGAGGAGGGGCTCCCACAGCCTCCCCTGGCCGCACACTCTGACCCCAGCTGGCCTCAAACCACGGCAGCTCTGGGGGTGGGAGCGGCCTGGGTCTGCGCCCGCAGCTGTGTGCGCCATGGTGAGATGTCGCACAGACGCAAGGGTAGCTAACCGTGCACCGAAGGGCCCCTCCCCTTGGCAGACTCTGGAGGTCGGCTTCACAGTCATCTCCACCTGCCAGGGAAACACCCCAAACCTGACTGCACTTGAGCTCATGACCAAACTGGCCAGCATGACGGTGACCAAATGACTGGCTGCCTCCGGGGACCCGAAGAGCCCCGCCCGTAAGCGCTCCACCAGCCCCTGGCCAAGGGCACTCGACTGTCCACGCCTCGTGTGCATTTGATGATGTGGCTGCTTTGGGCCCAGAAACAGCTGGTCCAGGGGCCGGGGCCTGGGGTAGAAGTGGAGGCCCTGGCTGGCCTCATTCCTGCCCCACCACTGGTCCAGTGGGCACAGATCCGCACCCGCCTGTGCTGAAAGGAGGCCCCGCGGATGGACTGAAAGGGAGCCGAGGACGTGCTCGGGCCTTTCTCAAACAGTTGCCAGGACTCCAAGCTTTGCTCTTGACCAAGAGGAGCGCAGACAACTAACGCTGTTACACCCTCGGGGCTGCCAGACCAGGCGAGCCTCTGGGCCCCACTGTGCAGGAGGGACACGGGGGACTCGGATCCCAACACCCGTCGGCCAGCCCCTGGGTAGAGCGCAGCCCCAGTCAGGACAGGAGCCTGCTGGGGGGACGACAGTGTTGGTCAGGACGGAGGCTGCTCACGGCCAGGCGGGCCGGCCTTGTCGGCTAAGTGCCCAGGAGCCGCCCGTCACCAGTGGGAGAGCCTTGAGAGCCATCTGTGCCCCAGCGCTGACTGCCCACGACCAGGACAGCCACGGGGGAACCTTCCCAACTCGTAAGGGGGCAGGGGGAACTCCCGGTCAGACATCTGCACGCCAACACCTCCCTAAACTCTAACTAAACGTGAATGCACAAAAAAGGGCGGCGTGTCGGGGGACTAGGGCTTGGGCGAGAGGAACACCAGAGTTAAGTCTCATGGAGGGAGAGGGAGGGGCTCCCGTCGACCTCCTCGGAGGCCGTGACACGCAGCACAGACTCGGCAAAGCACAGACTGTACACGGGCATAGAAAGTTACCTTAAAATTAATCTCTTTACTGATATAATTAAACTTTAAATCCTGAGAAGAAAACAGAGACAGGGAAGAACGGCGCGGGCCATCGTGCTCCCAGCCACCCCGCCCCGCCCAGGCCCGATGCCAGCGCGGCACGCAGGCCTGCAGGAGCCAGCGAGACCCCAGGACCCCGTGCCTCACTGGGGAGATGCGGGGGGTGCTCTGGGAGGCCCGTGGCATCACCTCCCGCCTGCGGGACAGCAGAGGGGCTCACGGCCGACCTGCGAGAGCCGAGGCAGGAGCAGCTGGGACCCGGTGGCAGCGAACAGGCCGCACGTGAGGAAGTACACACCGGCGACTGGCATTTAACGCTAGCTCTAGCACGGGGGTCAGCAACGGCTGCTCTTGCCCCTGCAAGGACTCAGGCTCAACCCCCAAGATTCCTGCATACGTTCCCTGCACGCGGTGAGGCCGAGCCACGCGGTGCAGGCGGGGCCCCGAGTCCTGGCGCCACCTCGCCTCCGCCCACGTGGGCGCTCAGCACGTGGCGACCTTGTGGACGTTCCGCAAACAAGCCAGCAGGCGGTGATACGGGTTTCCTGGTGCCGCGACCACCTCGAACACAGACTGGAAGGCCCTGCGGTCGAGCTCCTCCTCTATCTGGTGTCTGTAGAAGTCCGCGGCCACCAGGCAGAAGAGGTGCACGTCCACGTGCTCCAGCTTGCCCATCCTGCTCACGACGTGGGGAAGGCTGGCAGGGCGGTTAAGGGCGCAAGGCTGCAAGTGTGGGGGGACCTGCCTCCCGTCCTCCCCGGGAACCCCTGCCCCGACACAGGCCTGCCAACGGCCCGGGAGCACCGAGTGCCAAGCCAAGCCACGGACGGGGTGGAGGTGGCAGCTGCCTCCCACCTTGGCTCCGGGAAGCCAGAGCCCCCCACGGAGGGCGCTCCTCTGGGCAGCACCTCCCTGGCCTGGCACCCGTGCGCCGAGGGCAGAGCTGTGCCGCCCTCCAGGGCCGCTGACAGCGCCAGGACGTCTGTCTGCTCCGAGGCTCTGCGGTCTGTCTTAGGGGGTGGCTGACAGGAGGGGAACGTCCCTTTAGCAGCCAGCATCTTGGGGGTGGGAACTGGATCTTCACTTAAGCTTTTACCCAAGAGAGTGATACGAGGCATGTGACAAAAAATAAACAGAAGCAGCACAAGGGACACACCCAGCTGCACGGACCAGAGTGGGCGGGAGGAGCTCTTTGCGCCCCCCTGCCCCCCCCCCCCCCCCACTCCTCAGAGAAACGCCCCAGCCCCGCCCCTCCTGCTCAGCATGGGGAACACATGGTTTTCTGTTTCCTTGTCCATGGCTTACTCTCTTGGGGCTTAAGGTAAACAACACCTTGACACCTGGGCTTTCTGCAGAGCTTAGGTTTCCAAAACCTTAACGCAAATGTCAACCTGGATGTTGACGGAAGTGCTGCCCCTGAGTGCTACGTCCCGCGGGGCCCCAGGACCCAGGGAAGGATACATGGCCGAAACCCACGGGCTAGTGGAAGCGCTGACAAAGAAGCAGGAGAGGCTCCACATGGCCATGGCAACCGGAGTCCTCTGCGTGAAGTTGGAGAGGGACAGCATGACCCAGTCCCGGACCATGGACGACTGCCCTGTGCTGTGCAGAGTCTGGAACACCTGCAAGGGCAGAGAGCCCCGGGGGGCCACCCCGTCAACACCGGCTTCGGGGGAAGAGTGGTGGCTGGCTTCAAGGGGAGGAACTGGCAAGTCCCCGGGGCCGACACGTTCAGACGGTAGTAGGCACCCGGTCTGGGGGCTCCTCTGCACTGGGCCCTCACCTGGTACACTACGGTGGCCATGAACTGCGGGTACGGTTGCTGGTTGGACAGAAACTCTCCAATGACCTTGTTCATGACGTCCTGGGGCGGGAAGAAGTCATCTAGAAACTGGGGGAGGATCCGCGCCACCACTCTGGCTTCACAGGGAAACCCCTTCCTGATCCTGCAGGGAGGAGACACGGATCAGAGCCTCGCCCTGCCCAGGGCTCCCCACCCGCACGGGGGCCCCCAAGCCAAAAAGGGGTCCTGGAGTAACAAGCAGAAACGGTTTGGGGTAGTGGCATTATGGGGGAATTAAGTCAGTCGTAACAGAACCACGTCCTCGTTCGGGCCTGTCCTCACCAGTGTCCACACGCTCCTGGAACCTGTCAGCGTCTCGCCAGGCCCCCTTCTCTCCCGTCTGTCCCTGGTGCCCTCCTGCCACCTCCCCTCAACACACCCTCAGCGGGCATCTTGGGCAGCGTCCTTCCAGGTGCCAGCTGGGCAGGCGGCCAGCAGGCTACTCACGCTACCGTACCGTTAGCACACACCGCTGGCCCTCCGTATCTGCGGGTTCCGCACCCGCGTTTCACTCCGCGGTTGGCTGGATGAAGGCAGAGCCCGAGGACACAGAGGCGGAGTGCTCTCCACTATTTTATGCCAGGGACTTGAGCATCAGCAGAGTTTGGAATCCGTGGGGGGTCCCGGAACCAACCCCCGTGGATACCGAGAGTCGACCGTACAGGAAAGCTATGTGTGACTGAAAAGCACCAGAAGGGACCCAGAAACTGGCCCAGGCGTGCCTGTCCCACCTGCCTGCAGACGCCAGCCGCTGCCCAGCATGGGCGACACTCACAACTGAAAGTCAGCTTTGTCAAGCCAGTGTCCCCCCGCGTGTCTGGAGGGTGGTCAGGCTGAACGCCGGCACTGCACTGGCTGAAGCGTTTATCCCACCAGCAGGCGTGGGAATGCAAGCCCCACGTGGGCAGGGGCCTGCGTGGGCGGCTCTGCCCACCGTGGAGGGGCCCGAAGAATGTGAGGGAAGAATGACTGTAAACACTTTCAACGCTCAACGTGAAAACAGCCCACGCGCTCAGCTTCCCACAGCCCCTCACCTGGCCAGAGCAGACAGAGAAAGTCCTGCTAAGTGTGCTCTTGTGAAACCCCAAATGACCTCCTGCTGACTGAGCTGACCAGACCTGTCAGGCTGAGTGGTGCGGAGTCGGCTGCCCCAAGGCCACAGACACAGCACGTCACCTGGACCAGGAGGCCTGGGGCAAAGCCGGACTAGGCCCCCTCACCCATTCTGCAGGACCGCAAACTGAGCCAGTCCTGGACACAAGGGCACACACGTCGGGGGCAGGCTCTCAAAGACGTCTGTCATTTAAGTCTGTACCACGGTCTGCCGAAGCCTCTGAGCCACTGCAAACGTGGCTCCAAGGCTCCTCTCACAAGGCAGCAGGTCTGATGGCCAGTCCCGTGACCGACCAGGGCTGCACGCCCCGTCTCATTACAGGCCCTCCCGACACCACCACACGGCCGGCACTGCCCCTCGCCTTCAGCAGACACGCCGGCACTGGGGACAGGGCGCTGGGGTCCTAGGATTGGCGGCTGGAGCAGAGCCCGAGGGCAGCGCAAGCGCGCTCAGGGCACAGGCGGGCTGAGAGCAGAGCGGGTGTGTAGGAAGCAGCAGCTCCCGGCTAACGCTTCAGGGCAGGGCAGGGCAGGCTCCATTCTTACCTGTCAAAAAGAACAGACACACGCTCCATGGCCACGATCACTGACTCGCTGTCAGGGGCGGCAGGGCTGGGGTCTGAGGTTCTGCCTGGACTGATTTTCTCTTTTCCTGAAACAAAGCCAGTCAGTTCTTTTCATTTGTAAAACTGGACAGGTTCTGTAAACAGGGCCTGGAACTCACGCAGGAGTTTACTAAACACCTAGAGATGATCTGAGACCAGGTGGCGGGAGCCCCCAGCACCCCAGGGCCCAGCCCAGCCACACAGGGCCCAGGGGTCTGTCTGCAGACGCGCTCCCAGGCGGGGTTCCGACACCTGCACAGCTCTGCAACCTTGAGAACTGGAGGGGCCTGTGGTCTGCGTCCTGTGCGTCCGGAGCTCAGCGGCACTGACCCGCCGGGCGCAGGTGGCCCCCTGCTCACCTGTGTACATACAGGTGAGCATCAGGCCCAGGGCCGCCATGGCGCGGTGTGGGCTGTGCACGTTCACTCTGTCCACGCTCAGCTTGACCAGGGACTCCGCATCCAGCCGGGAGAGCTGCTCGGAGAGCAGGAGGCGCTCCAGGCCCCTCAGGACACAGTGGTACACGATGGACGGGGTGGACTCCTCGCTTCCAGACAGCATCACCCCACACATCTGGACAGGAAGGAAGACCTCCCAGTCAAAGAGCCACATCTGGCCTCCTGTCGCTCATGCACCTTCCCCCACATGAAAACCACCACGGGCCCCGCTGCACAGGTCCCGGAGCACGGAGCCCACGCCCGTTCCCGCTCGCCTGTATGATGGATGCGGAGAACTCCGGCCCCACGTCCAGAGGGTAGTTCTCAATCAGGTAGAAGGCCGTGGCACACATCACCAGCACGTGCTGCTGGCTGTGGATGTTCACGCAGCTGAGAACGAGACAAGGGCCAGGCTCAGCCACGCGTGGTGGCTACTCCCACCTGATGGCACGTGGTGTCCCCCTGTCTCAGTGACCGCAGCCACCGTCCCTGTGAGAAGGGTGCCCGCCTGGGTTCCTGCTGACCCCTGCCCATGATACGGCCGGGGGCTGACATACGCTTTGAAATGTGCACTGTCACTCCTCACAGCCCCCCACCTCTGGTCAGACAGAAGCCCTGGAGGGAGACAGCAGCAGGAGGTCCTGGCCGCTGCCACTCACTGGGCTGTGCCTTTGAGGTTGGAGAGGAGATAGTCGCTGATGACCGGGATGAGCTGCTTTGCGGTGTCGTCTAGCAGGTCGCACTCCAGCACGTAGAGGACGCCATGCAGGGCTCCGATCCTGCTGGGCAGATGGCCGCTCCTGAGCGTGCTCTCCAGCAGCCGGCCGACCGGCTCTGCCACGGCCTTGTCCTAGGGCGCAGCACACGCGGAGGCTAGCCTCACAGTGCCGTGGGGCGCCGAGAGAGGCCGGCCTCACGCTGCGGTCGGGCCGGTGTGCAGAACAGAGCCCTCTGCGAGGCCTGCGTGCGGGGCTGGGGGGCTCCCTGGGCCTCCCCTGCTGTGTCTGTGCTGACACCCTTCCCCCTCCCCGGGGCTGGAGTTCGGTGTGTGCCCGGCAGAGGGGCCTGCGGACCCCCAATGAGAGCTCCAGTTCTGCGTCTGACGAGCTTCCCTGGGGACAGCGTGTCGCTGGGGGTGGAACGCACCCGCGTGACTCCACGGGACGGGGTTCTGGAAGCTAGCGCCTGTTTCCTCTGGACCTCGCCCCCAGGCCCTCTCTCTTCGGTGGTTCTGCTTCACAGCCCTTCGCTCTGATGGATCAGAGCCCTGAGTGTATGTGAGCCCTGCGTGTCCTCCTGGTGTGGCCTTGGGGACCCGCACAGTAGCCTATGCTAACTTGTAGGAAAATGGTCTTAGTTTCCCTCTGCAGCCTAAGCAGGACGGAGAGGGTAGGGACCTAAACACTCAGCACCACACTCCGCACTTCAGATCGGCTTTGCATCAGAGAAGACCCTTCACAAGGCAGAGATGGCGACCACTGCTCTTCACAGACCACCTTGCCCAGACACAGGCGGCCACTGCTGGCCGAGGGCCTTGCCTCGCTCTGCAAAAACCACAGAGGCTGCCCGGCCCGGCAGCCCCCCGGAACTGTCCTGTGGCCCCCGAGGACGTGACACTGCTGAGACTCCTACCCCTCCTGCCCGCACCCAGGGCCACCACCACCACCAGGACCCGCTGCCGGGCACCGCTACCACCACACTGGGCAACGGGGATGCCGGTGCTGCACGGGGCGCAGGGGCACAGGCCACGACGTGCAGAGAGAGCGCCCTGAGGGAAAGTGCGCTGCCCTTCACACCGGCTGGGAGTCCACGTCCCGCGCCATCCTGCCTAAGCCTCTTCTTGAAAACCACGATCACTCGATCCATTTACTGACAACACAACATTTGCCTCAGGGATCTAGGCCAGAGCACAAACACAATTACCATGAAAACAGACCCAGCACTTGAAACTCCCGCAAGGACAAGAGGACCCCTTCAAGCCTGGCTGCACATACCTCCCTCTCCACACCCAGAGGGCCGACACTTGGAAGAGCTGTCTGCTCAGCGGAAGGGACTCATTGTTTCTGTTCCCTGGACGGTGGCCCCACCCAGGATGAATGGTACCTGCTCTGGGCCTTGGCTCGGAGGGACAAATTCAATGGGGGAACAGTCGGGAAGGAGGGGACGGTCAGGGCTCCAGTCGTAGACCCCAGCTCACACCCCACGTCTGCCCCGTCCTGTGCGACCTGGAGCAAGTCAGCAGCCCCCTGCCTTGGCCTCCTCGGGAGCAGGTGGGATCATGGCGGCCCCACCTCTGCCAGCCTGTACACAGCGTGTGTGGGGCACGAGGGGGAGCTCCGCAAATGGCAGCGCAGTCAGGACAGACAGCATGGGTGTGGGATGTGGGAGAGGCACCTGGGTGCCACCCCGCCCCTCGCTGATGGGCCCAAATGCCCGGCTCACGGCGGCCACCCCTGCGTTTGTTCAGGGAATGAGTCTCTATTCTAGCATAGAGCTGGATTCCAGGAGACATGAGTGAGAAACAGCAGTGACCGGCGGATGCCACGTGGCCTGCAGTCACGCTATTTGCCTCCAACGGCAGGGCTGCTATTTTAACACGCTCTAAGAAATGGCCGGGCCCGCGGTCAGTACTTCCTGCGTCCGTACCGCGCGGTGATGTGGCCACAGAAGGTGGCGAGTCCCGATCAGCTAGAGGCACAGCTACGAGGCTCAGGAGGAGGCCCGCCCGGGCCCCGGGCTCAGAACAGAGCACAGGACCCAGCTCCGGGGGTGGGAGCGCAGGGTCAGAGACAAACGGCCCCGGGAGGAGGCCCTGGGGACCGGGAGCACGGCGGGCGGCAGCACACGGGGGAGGAGAGTGGGGCGCTGTGGGCCGCGGGCGACCGTCCAGGAGGAGCCAGCTCCGCTGCCCCGCCGGCACAGCCGAGCCCATCCAGGCACCGGGATAACCTGAGGGACCAGGGGACAGGAGCCCCAGCCGAGGCTCGCCCAGCCCCGCACACTCCACAGCGACGCGCGCCCAGGCCCCACGCCGCCTCCCACTCACCATCCCGAGGACGGCGGCCGCCTTGCAGGTGGCGGGTACCAGGTACTGTTGGAGAATCTCGTCTTCCGAAGGGTGCACCCTCCGCAGCTCTGTCAGCGTCAGGTACATCGTCTCAAACTGGCTGCGCTCCGTAAACAAGTCTGAGACCACGAGAAGCTGGCGACGGGACATGCGGGCAGGAAGGGGTGAGTTACGCTATGGGAGGTGCGCGACGCGGGACTTCACAGGGGCCCTGACCGGGAAAAGCAACCAACAAAACCCGGAAACCTAACCTACACTGTAACCCTGTACCCGCACGTCCTCCCAGTGCCTGTACGCACACACTGCTGCCGCATGGGAACCCACCCCCAGGCCACCGCCGGCGAAGCTACCCAAAGCCCCGGAACGGAGAAATGGGTGATCATGTCGGAAATTAATGCTTTGGCGATGATTCTTTTTGTCTCCCCGAAACGTTCAGTGTTCACATCACGTCTAAAAACAAACTTTGATTAGGCATGAAGGCCCTTTTTCCTTAGGAGCGTGAGGGAAGGCTGGGGTCGGCCCTTTCTCAGAGGCCCCAGGTGAGCTGAACCAACAAGCCAGCAGGACACTCAGCAAGTCATCTAAAAGAGCACTTCTTAGGTGAGCCTCTCAGGGCCACAAGGTCAAAACTATTTTCCTAAAAATGCTAAGACCCTACTTGCCTTTCTCTCCTGTGCTCTCCCAACTGTACAGTGGTATTTTCTAGAAATTATTTAATATTAACAGACTGAGTGCAGAGGAGATACAAGTGTCTTGGCCGCGCCATGCGGCATGTGGGATCTTAGTTCCCTGACTAGGGACTGAACCCTCGTTCCCTGCAGTGGAAGCGTGGACTCCTAACTACTGGACCACCAGGGAAGTCCCCTCAGGGGACTTCTAATGAGCCAGACATTAAAGAGATTTGCAAAAGCGTACAAAAACTAATTTAAAAAAATTATTTTAAAATAGAAATTGTTATCCATATTATTTTTAAATGGATAACTTTTAAAAATTTAAGCTCTTTAGCAGTATTTAAACTTGTTGACTTTTTTGAAAAAATCAATTTGTAACTTACATTACAAATTAAAAATGAGCTTCTTAAAAATCTCAACTTGACCAGATATGAAACAATTTAGAAAACTTTAAAGGAGTATTGAGAAAAACAGACTTGGAAGAAAAAAAGTCTGTCTTTACCTAAAAGAGACATCTCTCGGTAAAAATAATAAAAACTCTGTGCTGCACAGGTAACAAGACGGTTCCAGTAACTGGGCATCTCTCCTTGCTGGATGGCTAACCTGGGTGACGTAGAGAAGCCAGCACTGAATAAGTAACTTTTAAACCTTCTCAGATGTGACTTCCAATACTGCAAGCACGGATGGATGTCACCGACAGACACCAACGCTCCTTGGGGTCCCCACCAATCTCAAGGATGCAGAGAAATCCCCTGGCCGACAGCTGGAGAACAACTGCTCTAAATTGGTGCTTCTCAAGCACCAATTTGGTGGTTGGGTGGTCGGTGGGTTGGTGGTCAGGGGACCGTCTGTCACAAGCCCCCGAGGAGACAATGTGGACAAGGACGGTGACCCTTCAGACCTTACGGTTAACGTGCTGTCCCCACGACACCCCCGCTGGACTGACGGGTGTCACTGCCAGTGACTGGACCAGCGGAAACCGCTCCTTCACTGGCTCCAGAAGTACTACATCCTCCACCTGTGTCTACGCGTCCCCGCACGGGCGCCCAGAGACCGGGAACCCCGGGCGGGAGGCAGGGGGGGAGGCAAACGCACCGACCGCACCACCTCGCTGATCAGGATGACGGGGGTCCTCCTGGCTGAACTTGACGGCAGGATCCAGCGACTGTACAACTCGAGCAAAAACTGCGAACAGGAATGGATGTCGACTCCAGCCCGGTGTTTCCTGCAATGTCCCCCCAACAGAGATGAGAGGTTCATTTCCAGAGGCAGCCCAGAAAGTCAAGTGACTAATCAGAGCTCTCCGAGCGCTTGAACACAGAAGGCAGACGGGAACCTGGCGCTGACTGGAGACGTGGGCGGGGACGACGGCGCGGGGGCCTCCTCCTCCTCGGCCCACTCCTCCTCTCTCAGGGGCGTGACGCTGCTCCCCAGCCACACGGAGCGGATGGACACCTTCAAGGGGCACAGGACAGGGAGCTGACGCTCAGGGCCGGAGGCAAGGGGCGCGGAGCCGCAGGTGCGGCCCGGGGCCCCGGAGGCGAGCAGCTCCCAGCACTCAGCAGGGCTGCCGGGCGCTCTGCCTTCAGGACTCAGGGCCTGATGAAGCGCCAGGCGGCAGCGGCCGAGGAGAGGGAAGGAAAGAGCCTCTAGGGAAGGACACTTTCACTCCTAAGGGACATCTGCGTGAGGTCTCGGCACAAAACTGAACCAGAACGTGAGACCTCTCTTCAAAACTTGTCCTCACTGGCAGTCACTTGAGGACCCCGTTTCTCTGAATCACTTGCTTAACAAAGCCCCCCACAAATGCAACAGAACGCCATGCTTATTCTGCAGAGGGCGCGGTGGGGAGGAGCTTGAGAACCCCGACAGGCCCCCCGGTCCCCACGCGCCCCATGGGGTCTCACGCTGGACGGAGGCTGGGGGACTGACCTGGCCGAGGTTGTAGCTCGTGTTCCCCAGCTCCCGCTCGGGGTTGACCTGCAGCAGGACCTTGTCGTGGCTGGTGAGGGCACCTGCGGGAGCAAGGGCGCGTGAGTGCCGCCCGCACGGCCGCGAGGGGCTCGGAGGTGCTCTATCCCTTCACAACCCGTTAAGCCGGCAGGGCCAGCAGGGCGATGCTGAATTATCACTTTTTCTCTGTAACAGACCAGCTTCAGACTCTGAACAGGAACCGGTTGTGGCCCTCTGGGAGCCCAGACGACAGCTCTGGTGGACGGGCCCTCCTGGGACCCTGCCTCGGCGCCAGGGCTGTCCAGCTGTGCCCACCGGCCCAGGGCGTAAGCTGACACCCACACTCAACCCGTCCTCCCCGCAAGCCCCAGGGACACCCGGCCCTCTCCCCACAGGTACCTGTAGTAGCTGGAGACAGAGAAGGGATGGGGTCCCACGCCTGGTACAGATGATGGGTGGCGATATTCTCCCTCTTTGAAACCATCGCTTGAATTTCCTGCTCTACGATTCCTCTGATGATGCTCAACTTCCTCCCAAACCTAAGGTTCAGAACAAAGGTTACAGAACGTCTGGTTCCTCCGAATCTTACAAGTGGAAACCGCCAGGCTTCCCCCAGCTTTGCCTCAAGGAAACACAGGCACCTCCAAGCCCCGGGCCCACACCCTCTGTGGGCGGTTCCCGTCCGCAGGCCCTGCACAGGTGCTCTGTCAGCTCCTTCGGAATCTGCCCTCCACACCGGATGCCCGAGTCATCAGGCCTCAGCCAGCCAGCCACTCTGGGTCTGCACCCCCCGCACGGGGTTTCTGTCTTTAATTCCGGCAGCAAAGGCAAGGGCACCCTGGCGCCTCCCTGCTCCCACCGAGGCCGCCCCTGGAGACACGCGGCTTCTCGGGCAAACCTGGTGCCGAGAGCTTTCAGGGGCTTGTTCCGGGGCTGCTGCTCCAGGCAGCTCACGGCTGGGTTGCCGGCAACAGGCACAGTCATCGCGCTCAGCACCAGGGAGGTGATGGCCTGCACGGCCAGGACGTGGATCTGGGTCCTCTCTGTGTCTTCCTGGAAGGGGAGCCCACGTCACCAAGTCACAACACAGGCAACACCACTGCCCCGCCTGTGGGCAGAAGCTGCGGGCCGTGGCTGTCCAGCCACGTGGCCTTGAGGGCGGGGCCCCCCCAAGTGCGACAGAGGGATGTGCCTTCCCAGCCAGGGTCCTGTTGTGTCTGCGTCAGTTCACCAGAACCCACACACATCTGTGGTTTGAGATGAATCTGACGGGCAAATGGCTGCTTTTGAAAGCAAGGTCTCCTACAGGCACAAACCTCCAAACATGAATTACTTTTTAAGAAACTGTCCTTAAATTTCCTCACTGATTTTAGGGACTCTGCATATGATACCCTGTTAGTTCCACACCTGTGAAAGACAACCCAGATGATTCCTGACATACATACTCTTTGAACTGCCATTTCTGGACGTTCATACCATACCTTCCGTCAGAATTAAAAACGTATCTTATGACTTAATGTTTCAGGCTTTGCTTTATCTGAACATGTTTCTTAATTAATATTAAAGTAACATAATATGCATTAATACCCCAAGAAGCCTGATAAAATTTTCGCAAAACAGTCAAGACAAATGAACACAGGTACGTATGTGTGGCCTTTGTGACGTGCCTTTTCATTTTGATGAAATGTTGCTACCCACTGTACCCTGAATATTGAGAAACAAAACTGAAAAATATTTTCAAGAAAGGACATAATGCTACTGACCCTGAAAGGGCAGTGCACTGTGGTAAAGGCACTCCGGCCGCGATTCTAGGGTACCCAGACCTTGGGGAGGCTCATTCCTGCTCTGGAACACCAGTCATGACATGATCTGGCTACCTTTTAAAAACACGGTGAGACAGAAAAGTAAGAGCTTGCTGCCCTGCCTCTCCCAGCACGCATGGCTCGCGAGCTGCTGTAAGTGCCCGTGCGCCGGCCAGCAGACACCGGCGCCCGCCCGCGGCCTTACTTCGGGGGGGCTCTCCTCTTGCTCCATCACGAGGGGCTGAGTCACCAGGACACCGAGGAGGGTGGCCCACGTTTCCTCAAACTGGGTACGGCTGGTCCACCCTAGAAATGCAAATGTCACTTTAGACAGAGGGTCCCCTGCTGCTCAGACTTTTCGATGCCATGTGGCAGCTGGGCCCTCCGGCTCTCACTGGCCCAGGCGCCACATACAGCCGCTCCCTGGACCCTCACGGCAGCGCTGCGACGCGGCAACACTGCCGGCCGAGCCCAGTGGTGACGAGACGGAAGCACACAGGTCCAAAGGCCCACAAGAGGCCAGGCTGAGTTCAGCCCAGGTAGCCCGGTGAGAGGCACCCTCTGGAGCCCTGCTGTGTAGACGCAATGAAGTAAAGGGACATCTGAGCAGGCTACGCTCAAATGGGGTCTGAGCCGCTTCTACCCTGCTCACCAGAGGGTTGGACAGTCCTCCAGAAATCACATCCCCAGACTGAGTGTACACCCCAGACCACAGAACTGCACTTCTGAGTGGGTGAAGGGTGTGCTGTGTGAATTCCACCTCAGTACAGCTGTTAGAAAAGTCAAAGCGCTGGTCCCTCTGACCCCACCAAGAAGAACAGTAGGTCAAAAAAGAATGTAATCTAGGGGCTTCCCTGGTGGCGCAGTGGTTGAGAGTCCGCCTGTCGATGCAGGGGACACAGGTTCGTGCCCCAGTCTGGGAATATCCCACATGCCGCGGAGCGGCTGGGCCCCTGAGCCATGACCGCTGAGCCTGCACGTCTGGAGCCTGTGCTCCGCAACGGGAGAGGCCACAACACTGAGAGGCCCGCGTACCACACACACACAAAAAAGAATGTAATCTAGCGGGGGTGTGTGTGCTCAAGCCCTCGGGGAAGGCACCTCTGAGGGGCCACCCTCAAGCACCATCGTCACAAGCTGCACTCAAGGTGCTGTTTGATGAACGACTGTTTCAAGGGCTGCGCTAACGTCCCCACCCGTGACCTTGGAGGTGGAGGTGGCCATGTCACTTGTATTAGGGCTACAAGTGACAAGAATGCGGGTGTTGAGGCCAGAGGTTAAAATGACCTGCCCCACACTACACAAAGCCCAGTGTTGTCCACCTAAAGCCTACTTTCCCCCTGCCACCTCTGGCTCCATCCCGCCCAGGCTCCCGGTTCTGCATCCGAGAAAAGGGGCACCAGTGACCACATAGGAAGCACTCAGAGGGAATCACTGCTGCCCTTTAGCTTAGGTGCTACACAAAGGCTGAATGTGCCTTAGCATTGCCAATTATTAGGGTACCCTTCCTGACCGGAAACAAGCCTGACGCAGGAAAATCTGGCATTAAACTCACACACACACACACACACACTTGGATCAAACTTCTCACCGTGACAGCTTTGTGTACATTACAGAACGTATTCACGATTACGTTATGCCTTAACTCTTCTGTGGAATAAAAGGAGAAGACGGGTCCCACTACTGCAGCCCTGGCTCCCCCAGGGCAGGCACGTGATGACGTGTAACCACATCGGAGGGGAGACCCGGACTACCTAGCGTATTGATGCGGTAGATGAACTCTTTGAAGACTTCCTTTTCCTGGAGGAACTCCACGGGGATCTCGGGGAACACGGTGCCAAAATCCCCTCCTGGTTTGGGTGACCATCCGAGCTTCCACACCTGAGAGGATGAAAGAGACACAGTCTCCCGAGTCAAGTCAGGATGGCCGAACCGCGAGGGAGCCAGGAAACGCGCTTCCTCTAGGCGCAGCTCCCTGGCGGGCCACCTCTTCCTGAGCGCAGACACGGCGGAGGGAGGGCCCTGGGCGCTGGTGCCGCAGGGGCTCCCAGACCTGCCCAGGGCCGCCCGCGCAGGTGCCCCCAACCCTTAGAGGCTGGCAGGAGCACGTGAGGTTCGGCCGCACACAGCAATATTTACCGCGAGCAGGCACGACAAGAGCCACGCCAGCCGTTTGTAAACTCCGTCAAGTCCAGCTCTGTCGTCTGGTGCTGCCACGCACACCAGAGGCGCCGAGGCTGCCCCGGCAGCAGGAGCCCAGCTCCCAACTGGCCGAGCTGACCCCCTCGGAGGACACAGGCCGCAGCCGGCCAGAGCTCGCACTCTGCATCCCCAAAGCCGGCCACGTGGGCCTCGAGGAGGTGGCCGGCTGGCCCCTGCAGCCCCAGCGCCCACTGGCCTCTGGAAGACGCCCTCTCAGCCTCTCACCTGCTCCCCAAACCCTCCTGAACGTCCCGTGGGAGGGTCGTGGAGCCGCGTGGGTTCAAGCCCACGCTCGCAGAGTTTCATCTATGGCGTGCGTGGTCTGGGCGGCTCTTCCCACGTCTGGGCCAGCCATCGAAGCCTCTGGACTGTGCCCGCCTGCATCGGCTCCCCGCTCCCACCCAAAGGTGAGCCGTCTCGACAACTGCAGCGATGGCCCAAGCGCGGCGCCCAGGCTGAGACCCACACCTGACTTCCCCAGCTCTCCCCACCCCGGGGTGCTGGGTTTCGCCAACGCCCACAACTCCCAGTTTCCACGGCGACCCCAGGACAGCACGTCACTGGGTTTTTCCCCAGAAAGGGCTCCCACAGCGAAACCCTCGGGGTCGGGGCGCACCACGGCCTCGGTGCAGCCGCTGCAGAACCTCACACGCACAGAGGCTGAGCCCCGCCGGCGGGCACGCACCCCTCCAGGCGGCAACAAGCGTCTGCCTCTCGGTCCCGGCCCACCTCCCCCTGCCGGCTACAGCCCGCGGGTGCCAGCCCATCGCCCTATCTCTCCCTCCAGCAGGTGTGAGGGCCGCAGCGCAGCCTCCTGCACCCGCGGCCCGCCTGCCCAGGCCCCTCTGTGACGTGGAGCCGGGTCCCACTGACGACGCCCACCTGACCCTGGTTCCAAAGCCAGCTTTAAAAGAGCAGAGGAGCTGCAGCTGTGCCACACCCCCCGGGCTTCCCCTGAGGGTGACTACCTAAAGGGAAACGCTCACTCCAGGAGGTATCATTTCTGCTCTCCCGTTCAACAGAGGAGCCTGAGGACCTCGGAATCACATCCAGCATCGTGGGAGAAAAAAAATCTCATTTCGTCATGTGATGATGCCCCACCCCATTTCGGAGCATTTCTACTCACGACTGAGCCACATCACGCCCGAGGAAACCAGCCCGGTGTCACGAATGCAACCAAGGAACGCCCTGGCCACCGCAAGTGGGCATCTGAGCGGCTTTGCACTCTCAGAGTCCCGAGCTGGGGCCTGCCTGCGAGTCCCCATCACTTGGGTCCTGTGCAAAGGGAGGGACAGACTCACCAGGGGCGGGACGCGCGTGTAGCTGTTGACGAGGGGCAAGCGGGCCAGGCTGATGACGATGTTCTTGAGCACCGGCGTGAGGAACGCCGGGGCGCTGCTGTTCCTTTTATGACCCAAGGCCAGCACCAACGGCAGTGCCTCCACCATCTCGGCCACCATCCCACAGGCTGCAGTGACATACTGAGGGTCTAAACAGGCACCGTGGGTGACAGAGGACCATTCTGTCAAAACACACCCCAAACCCACCATCCCTCCCCCTGACCTTCCCACCCTCGCAGATAGTAGGCACAGCCCCACCGCCGGCCACGCCCGCCAGAAACGTGGAGCCCATGAGACTCTAGGTGGTCGCTGAAGGCCTACAGATCTCACCTCCTCCACATCCACCTAAACAAGCAGTCCTCTCACATCTGCCAAGACTGGCACAAACACCTGGAACCTGGTCCCAGCCTCCCAGCCACCCTGCGTGTGCAGCCAGCTGACGCCCAGGAGGAGGCTGCAGCCCCTCCCCAGGGCTTTGGCTTTCTCTGGCTCTCCCAGGACCCTGTGCTCGCTTGCCCCTAGGCTGGTGTGGAGAGACCCACGCCGTAATCCTCGGTTCACCGTTTCCCCAAGATCAGGGGTTCTGGTGGCTGGTGGCGGGGTTCTGATGGGCTGCCGAGTCCTACCCGAGAAGCCCCGAGACAGAACGCTGAGGAAATCCCCACGTCCTGAGGGCTTAAGAACCACGGCGCCTCGAGGGCAGGGGCACGTTCTTCCTCACTTTGAGCCTGGCATCGAGGATGTGCCAAAACATTATTTGCCAAGTTGATAAATGTTTAGGGTTGTGGACGGATACTATCCACCGTCCATGAGATTCAACAGTCTAGGCAACTCCTTCACAGAGAGAAGGAATGACCAGTGGACTTAAGGAATCGAGCCCTGAACTAAGAGAAACAAGGGTGACTTTAATACAATTTCCGGGACCACCTTTAAGAGGTACCATCCTACTGAGGTGATGAGGAAAGCGCGCTTCCTCCTCTGGCCAGGATGAAATTAACCAGCCTAAATGGGGCCGTGGAGAATGAGCGCAATTATACTAACCCAAACTAAACATGCTCCAGCCAGTGGGCCTGCCTGCTCTGACTCAACCACATGAAGAGCCGCAACTATTTTCAGAGGAATGGAAACTCAAATTACAACTAAAATACGGTGACATTCCCTGAGCACTTACAGCAAGCCTGGCCCTTGTCATGGGTTCTTTATGTGGATTAATGTACTTAATCCTACGGCAGCCCCATCAGGGGAGTACTGTTCTTATCCGTACTGCAGAAGCACAGGGTAGTAACTTGCTAAGGCCACACAGCCACAAGGTGGCCGAGCAGGAAGTGAGTGTCTGCACGTTCCTCAGTTATCAGTAAGGAATCATTAAGTCACAAACTCGGGGATGGCAGAACCACAGCCTTAAGGTAGAGGCTCAGGGAAGAGCTTGGCTGTGAACAAAACACCACTGCTTCTAGATGCTGTGCAACTGTAAAACCTTGAGTGGGTGACAAGAAGAAAAATTCCTATCTTAACACCACCAACAGGAACACTCTTGTCGTTAACTGGGGTTGAGCAAGAGCTGGCAAAGAAGGACACAAAGCATTTATCTACCTGCTACTAAAAAGGCATGTTTCTTAAGCCAACAGAGCATGGGTAAGATTTTGATATTCCAAGTAAGAGTGTTCCATAAGAAAGACGGCCAAGAACTGCCAGGCGGGGCATTTGCTTCCCCCCTTTGTGGGACAGGCTGCAGGTTGGCATTCCCACCAGACCCTCTGGGGAAAGAGCCTGGAGGCCCCTGGTGACAAGAAGCTTTCCTCACAACGTGCCTTGCCACCATTTTCAGAGTAAAATACCTGAATCGGGAGAAAGTACATGAAAAACTAAGGTACGTGGCTACATCTAGGTTTAAATGATTTTGAATAGGTTTAAATGAATGAGATGTGTATTTTTTTTCTTTTCTTTCTTTTTCTGCAGGGAGAGGAGGAATTTTCATTTAAAAGTCCACCAAAATATATGGCTGAAACAGGCACTCAGGTTACCTAACATTCACATGGTATTTCCACTAACTTTAAGTTTCTTAGTATTTTTATTCATTCATTCGTTACTCAACAAACATGTGTTGGTCACTTACAGCAGTGAGAACACAGAGGAGGAAAACGGACACCCTGCCCACAAGGAGCTCGGAGTCTGAGGTAAAGGACCCAGAAGCAGCAAGTGCAGGGCGAAAACAGAGGCGGGGAGCGGGGGGAAAGCGAGCGAGGATGGAGGTCAGGAGGCTCCCCGACGAGCATGACACCCCAGCGGAGTGTGGGGTTCACAGGGAGCTAGACAGCAGAGGGTGCCCGCCAGCGGGACGTGCGAGGCAGCCCCTCGAATCGCCCCCGAACTCGGGGACGAGCGCCAGGACGCAGCCAAGTGAAGGCAGGCGGCTTCCCACGTCCACACTGACCGCTTTAAAGGTCTCTCCTGTGAGTGAATGTCAAGCCCCCAAAGACACTAGGTAAGACGTACTCTGTGTGTTTGCATCCACTTCGTCCTCTCTGGCGGCCTGTGGGGTGTTCGTCCTTCTTTCTGGACTAAGAAGCTGGTCCCCAGGCTGCACCACAACTAAAACCACAACAGAACAAACAGAAGAATTCCCATTCCTTTCATTCAGATTTTCACATTCATGCAGCCTCATGAACGTTTCAAAGTGACAGACTATGTCAAATGAGGTCTAGATTTCCTAGAATCAACTTTAGACCATTTTAGACGCACCAGACTCAGGTATCAATCTCTAGGTTAATCCAAAGTGCACAAGGATTTGGACTGCTCACTCGGATTTCCAAGTCCTTCCCACTGTCTGCTGTTTGCCACCTCTAACCTGGGAGGTCTTTATCAGATGGTTCGTGATTCATTACTGCTAAAAGCATCAATGCAACCGCCAAGAAGCCTGGCTTTGATAAATTAGCCCCTGGATCTTCGTTTTCAAGGTGACTACAAATGCACAGATGAAAACAATTTAAACAATGACTCTTCGAAACACCACTCTATAATGCTTAATTTAAAAATACAAAACTTCAAGACACCCTAACATGTTAAACTATAATGTCCAATTTTTTAAAATTGTGGCTAATGACCCTTGTTAAGGACATTGTCCCTTGAAAAGAGTAAGTCACTTTTATTTTTCAATATACTAGTATTACAATGCCGTATAGAAACAAGCATTCCAACTATAATAGAAAACAAGTAATTTTTTGAATACAATCTTATTAATCTTATGATCATCTAGGACTAAAAGGATGAAACAGTCAACTAGGACCAGAAATCAAAGGGACGTAAATTAGAAGTATTTTTAATGAAAGCTAGAATTCCAAAATCTAAACAAAATGACTGCAAGAGCAAACTCAAGTTAAATTCTAGGGTAGACCCTAAGATACTGGAGAGTGAGGCAAGGCCCATACTTCATCCACCTCTTCACCCCCAATTCCCAACTTAGCACCTGGCAAACAGATGGCACAAAATGAACGTCTGTGACTACATTTGCGGAGCTGATTACTGGTTCAAGTGACAAAGGAAAGAAACCGTCACGGTCATGGACTCACGGGCTTCTAGGATGAACCGCACACAGTGGATGAGAGAGCAGGCGTGGGTCACCATCTCAGGGGAGGAGAGCAGGCTCCAGAGGCCGGGCAGCTGCAGAGCCAGGCAGCAGCAGTCCAGGCCCGCCTGCAGGTCCAGACTCAGAGGGATCTGCTCGTGGATCAAATGCCACGACAGGGCCTGGAGGGGCAGGTGCGTGTTAATGCAGGTTTGACCCACACCTCCTTCCTGCCACAGGGGCTGGCAGGGAAGCTGAGAACCCCCGGCCGTCGAGGAACTGTCCAAAGCTCCCTGCAGAGGGATGGCTCTTGGGCCACCATCCCCAGCTCCCTCCGGTTCAATCCTGACCCACCTGCTCACTGAAGTACCCCCCTCCCACTCCCACTCTGGGAGTGGAACGCAGAATGCCCAACCTGATGTGGCTGCCCGCCCCCAGCATCCTGCCCTGGCCACACAGCCGGCGGGCTGGGCTCTCCCTCGGGGCTCCCACTGCCCAGGGCCTCGCCTCAGCTGCAGTCACAGAGGCTGAACCTGACAGCCGCGCTGGGGTTCAAATGCTGGAATGGCTACTTCCCAGCGGGTGAAGGCGCTGAGCCTCTTAAGCCCTGCTTCTCTCATCTGTAGAACGGGAATAACAGCCCACCTCCCAGGGTTGCAGTGAGACCTGAATGAGATGATGCAGGGCGTACGGGCACGTGACGGCTGGCAGGGGCCACTCTGTACTGTAACCGTACGCTTGTTTGCCAGCCTTCCGACTACGCTGAAGCCTAAAAGGCAGGGGTCACAGCTATCTGGCTCGGCCTGGCTCAAGTAGGCGCTTGTTTGTCGCCTTCTGAACAGCTGGGCGAATGCCCTCTGGACGCTCCCCCTCCCTGCTGGGAGGCGGCAGGGGGTGTCAGCACTGGGTCAGCCGTGTCCTCTGCCTCCAAGGGTGCAGGCCAAACTCTCTTCTCCAGAAGTCGTAGAAAAAGGCAATGCACACACGTATGTACACGTTTTGGGGGTGTTTATAAGTATTAACACAGAGTGTTCAATTCCCCACAGCTGAAATATCAGGTTTATTGCTCAATTTAAAATATAACAAATTTCTCAGATTATTATTTACTAAGTATCTAAAATTAGGATACACACTACATTTGCACGGCTTCTTTTTCCCTGGACAAAATTTTTAAATGGATGGTTTGTACTGAATCAAAAAAGTATCTTAGCATCAAGGAAACAAGATTCACGTGTAAGTGCCTGACGACTCCCCATGCTCTGCTCAGGAGACCCTGGGCGGGAGCCCAGGTCCCAGACCTGACTCTTCAGAGCGCCCCCGCTCCCCTGCCCTGAGGCAGAGACAAGAAGGGCTGCGTTGTCAACCTCACAAGGCAACCGTGGGGAATGGAGCAATAAGGGGCGTGACGGAGCTCGGCAAAGCAGGGGACGGATGTGACATGTGACAGCGGTCACTGCTGGAAGGACAGGCCGCAGGCGCCCGGCTGCACACAGCTCTGCATTTTCAGATGGAGGAGCTTCTTCCCTCTGCACTGAGCGCCAAGTTCCCAAGCTGCCTCTTACCTCGAGGGTCATGACCACAAACTTCACGGTGTCCCTCTCCTTCTCAGGAGGAAGGTGCAAGTGGCTGGGCAGTCTGGAGAACACCAGCAGGTACTGGGCCAGGGCCCGGGCCAGAGTGGTCAGGGTCCGATACAGCACGGCATCCCCTGAAACAGAAGGCCTCCATGGGGGCAAGAGCCTTCAGCAGAGGCTCTGACCTCTGAAAGACAGGCAGTCGCCCCCTGGCCCCGAGAATCTGATGGGAACTAAAGACATGGCTCCCGGAAGCACACGGGCACACAACCCACCACCCCGCGAGACCAGGACCCACATTCCCGAGGCTGAGCCTGCGTTCCTCGCAGGCCCCGAGCTCAGGCCACGTCAAGGAACGGCCAAGCAGCAAACACACCAAAAGACACGCAGAGCCAGGGCCCCAGTGCAGGTTCTCGGTGGCCTCTGTAAGTGCCTTTGGTGTATCAGATCGACAGTGTTGACTGTATTTTCACTCGGTACAGAGCGTGGCACTGGCTCTGCAGCGTTTTTTTAAAATAAGGGGACTTTGATTTTAATTACCAAAGAGATCGTCCAACTTGCTCCAGTAGGCGGTGGGCTCTGCCGGCAGGAACGGCTGGAAGACGTGGTGGACAGCGGGCAGCTGCTGAACCACACTGGCCACGCGGTCCAGAGTCGCCGTGCGAGCTGCTGCAAAAAGGGGGCTCTTCCGGCCCGCACAGATCTCACGCATGCCCAGGCCCAAGCACGGGGCTAGCAGGTTCAGGTTGAACTCCTGAATCGGGACATTAAAGGTTCAACAATGCCGATTACGAGCTTTCAGTCGGGCAAGAGAAACACAGCAGAGAAGCAAACGTTTCTGAGATAACAGATTAGTACGCCACCCAAAACACTTGAAAGAATACCTTATTCTACTTCTGTTACAAATAAATGAGCATCTCCATTTAACATATGATCGGTGAAGTATATTTCTGGTCGTTTTTGGGTACTTTAATTTTAAAGAAATATTTTTTTTATGTCTTCAGATTTATTTAAAATCAAAACTTTAATATGATGAAATTTTAACTGATGAAGATACAAAATCAAGCTGATGTGCCATCCAAGAAACAGTGAAACACCAAACATCTCAATGTTTGAAAAAGACAAGTTATGTTCAAAAGCAGCTGAAATAAATCAACGCAGTCGTATAAATGCCACAAGACTGATTGGAAAAACAGCATTTCATACGATACTGTTTCAATTTGTACTGTGCTTTGCCAACTTTTTAAAGCCATTTAAGGATCTTTTTGGCCAATCTTAATTTAGTTAATATTCAGAAAAGCACATGTCATTGTCAGTGACCAAAATCGACCCCTAGCCATTGCAGCTGAGCCTTTAATGCTGTTAAAAGTCTAATGAGCAAATTTGGAAAATTCAGTTGGTTATTAAGCAAATTTATCACTTATCAGCAAATCAGCTTTCACTGAAGGGCTCTTCAAATGAGTCTGGCAAACTGGTTTTGGGCCAATTCTCCTGTTTTCCCCATGTAGCTCTTTCTTTCAAACTGAGGGAGGGTCAGTGCTTGGGAACATGCGGCTGCACCCTGAAGCTCTCTACGCCACACCTGCCGGTCCTTGCCATCCCCCACGTCCCTGCGTCCCTCCCACTTGGCATATTTCCAGGCAGCACTATTAACACCTAAAGGTTTGTTGGCTGCTGGTCTCAGCAGGTCTGCCAAGGCTGTGCCAACACCATCAAGGGGGCTCCGGCCCTCACAGCACCAGTCCAACAGCTGAGGACAGGAACATGGATGCCCTGCCAGGGCTCCTGGGCCAGCTCCGCACAGCAGGCCTGTGTGACACCTAGTGAGGGTGGGGGGCCTCACTGCACACAGTGGGGAGGGGACCCCGCTCCAGGTAGGGAGGGGCTTACTAACTTCCATAACATCATGAAAAAGTCAGTTAAATCATGCACCATGGCACCATCCCAGTACTTTTGCTCACAAGCACGAGACAAGCAATCAGAACCTAAGGGAACCTATTTTCTTTAAATGCATGAAAAGGTGAGTCAAACACAATT
Source organism: Aethalodelphis obliquidens (assembly GCF_003676395.1). NCBI lineage: Eukaryota > Metazoa > Chordata > Mammalia > Artiodactyla > Delphinidae > Aethalodelphis > Aethalodelphis obliquidens. The sequence goes on from NW_020837950.1 coordinate 73,853,845, forward strand.
CCCCTCCTTTTAGACTCTAACGTGGCTGAAATAACATCCTGTCCTGTCTGGGTTAGGGTCTCTGCTGTTAAGGCACAAAGGTAAGTGGTGCACATTGCTATTCGGTCACATGACAATGAAACACATCAAACACGTGTGAGTAACAAGAGAAAGGGTTCCCAAGGGTCCCGCGGCTCCACTGTACCGAGTTCATCATGAACGCGTTCAAGTCACCCGGAGGGATCCGATTCACCAGCTCTGCCCCTTCCAGCAGTGCAGAGTCTGACCGCGTCCAGCACTGGGATTTAACCAGACGTATGTACCAGTCCTGGGGAGGAGAAAAGGCGGATGACGGGATGCGACTGGGCAGGCTCTCAAGGGGCTTCAACTTGACCGGAGACACCTTGTTTCTTCTCCTACTGACCCTCATGTCCTGTCCCAGACCAAAGGACAAGTGGCCTCCCTGGACCATGAATACAGCTCTGGTAAAACTGGACGCTGTCACCGTGCGGGCTGCTCAGCGCCCCACAGCCCCTTCCTGTGGGAACTGGTACTGGCTGTGTCTTTGGACTTGCTGCTGCTACCTGTCTGGACACCCTCTCCCCTCACCTGGCGATCGCTCCACGGTCCCTCAAACTCAGTAAAGTACTGAGGGTAGCGGGCCCACCTCTCCGTCCACCCCTTGCTGGGCATCATGCTGATCACCTTCTACTGGGGGGTCTGCTTTGCTCTTCTCTCCCCAGGGCCAGTGCAGTGGAGGGGCTGAACAAACCATGCCTGAGAACAGTCGCCCGGACTCTGTTATCTACGCCTGGGCTGCTGGATTTTGGACTCCAAGTTCATATTTAAAATGAACTCTCTCCAGGAAAGGAGCACACCAAGGCCCTACCAAGGCCCCAGATGGCCCCCGGCTCTGAGGTGTGAGCAGTGAGGGTGATGACAAGGTACCAGGTCCCCTGGGGTGGTGGGTCAATATGCAGCGGCTCAGCAGGCGTTAAGGAAAGGGAGACACGCCAGTTGGGCAGGCCGTGGCCACCGTCTCCTGATTCTCCATTAATCACCGTGACCCTCAGCCCCTACTAATGACCCGAGTCAGCATTTCCTTTCTCACCCCATGCCCCCTGCTAAAACCCAGGCTGGACCTCATGGGTCCTGTCGCTGATGTGACTGTGCCCATTGCTGGCAAGAAACAGGGCAGGTCAAGAACCCTCAGGGGCTGTGCTGAGCGCCAGGACGTCCTGCCGCCTGAGCCACCCGCTGCAGAGGCGCTCAGTGCCCCGAGGCGGCCCTGTGTGTCACACCCAGACGTGCTGGACACTTACTTTGTCAGGACTCACTGTCTCCAGTGCCAGGGGCCCGTCCCCGTCCAGCGGGTGGGGCGTGACCAGAGGAGCGGGGCCACGCGATGCCGGTGCAGTGGCGAGACGAAGCCTGTCCAGCAGGGAGTAGAGCCTTTGGTGTCTGGAATCCAATCACACACGGGTTAGGGCACAGCTGCACGGGAGGGAGCAACAGTGGCTTCTTACAGCGAGGCGACACGTTTGAAACTTTCTGTTCAGAGCTATTTCTCATCGACACTCAAGTCATGATGCAAATTCAGGCCCCAGTTTACTGGTAACAACCACAGTTTATGTCCCATAAGTATTTTTCAGAAATTTCATTTATACTCAAACACTGCAGCAGGCAACACACGGCATAACAGCTAATACAGGCACTGTTTATCAACACAAAACGGACCACCTAAGATCCCAGTGCACAAAATCTCCTACTTTATCTCCCCACATATACAATCTATACCCATTTACATTCATTTCATAAAAGAATCACCTCATCTGGCACAAAATATTTTTACCCCTCCTCGTCTGCCTGAATAAGTCTAGGGTCGAAAATAGGGATAGTGTCGCCTCTCACCACCTGCTACGAGAACAACAACTTCATGATGCAAATTACAACGTAAGTCACCCAGCATACTGACGAGTCACCTAAAGCCTCGTACTGCCCAAGTCCTACCCCTTCTCGGTTAAAGAAACCAGCAACAGCTACTCTTAAGACTGAAGTCAGTACGGTAACCAGATTCTCTCTCACAAACGTTTTCCCTGCTGTGGAGGAGAGAAGATAAAGGCTTCTCTTCATTTATTTTGCAGTCACGGAAATACACTCATGTAACAGACATCAGGATTTCTGGCAAAGGCCTCAAAAAGACTTTGCAAACAAAATTAGGTGATAAACAGCAACAGAGAGACAAAATGTTGACAAGATGTAGAAACAATTCTCGCCGAGAACCAGGTAACGTCTCTCAGCTCTGCCAGGTCTTATTTAGCAATTAGATCACAGGCTTTGATTTTTGCTAAGACAGAGCTGATCGATGACTCATCGCAGATGGTGAGTGGAGGCCACAGGAACACCCGCCACCCTCACACAGCCACGGCGCATTATCGCGGCAGGGCTGACACTGCCAGCTGGTCCTCACTGTGTACACGTTGAGATCCAACTGTGTTAATTTCGGAAGGCTCTCTCTCAAGGCCCTTCTGCAGTGAACCCACCAATACAGCACGCCAGCCTCTCATCCTGCGAGTCTGTGCCCTCGCAAACCCTAGTCTTCACACTCAGAAAGCAAGGAGCACCGGGCCCCGGCGTTACCTCTGCGCTAACCCGCTGCTCTGCAGGTGCTCCTGGATCCTGCTTAGCTCTTCCGCCGGCAGCTGGGCCGTGCTGTTCTGAAGCAGACAAGAACACGTCAGTGGGGTTGCAACGCACAAGAGTCAAAGTCACCTGTGCTCATTTACAGACGATAAAGGGGCATGTCTGGCTCTGGTGGCAAAGGCGGACTAGAAGAAGTACAGGAAGCACCCACATCGGACACACAAGGAAGGACCAGCTCATCCGTGTTGCACGCTCCCCTCGGTGGCCACGTGAAGACTATCCCCGTGGGGGAGGAGCCAGCCAAGTGTTCCGCCTGCCCTGCCAGGTTGTCAGTAAAAAACGACATCCGTGTTTTCTCCCAGTACCTGTAAATTTGCAGCCAGAAGCATCTCCACCCGGCGACAAGCAAGGGTGTCGACCATGTGAGCCAGCACACGGAACGGAGTACACAAAAGCTTGTCCACGTACAGCGTCAGCACGGCGCCCGACTGGCTCAGGTGGATCCCTTCCAGGCACTGGAGGGTTTTCTTCAGCGTGGTGGGCTGCGGTTTGAGAGAAGGAGAGAAACAAGAGCAGAGGGTTCTGACCACTGGAAAGAGCAGCTTAAAAACGCCAACCCTCCATTTTCAAGGCAGAGAAAACTGGAGATAGCCGGCACCAGGGAGACTTACAGTTGAAAGATTTTCACAACGAGACTGAATTGCCTGGATGAAGAGGCCGCTGGCCGCGGAATTCCGATGGACAGCACTAATGAAGTCCTGCACAGGAGGCTCGTGGGACAGGCTGATCAGGTCCTGAATGTGGTTGACGATGAGCCACGTTAAGTGCTCTGAATCGTGCAGGTTCTGGCACTGAGGACAAGACAACGATGAAAGGCCATCTTCTAGTGGACGAGGCAAGAGCAGACACGAGCGCCACAGAAAAGGCCGGAAGTGGTAGGAAGGAGAAAACCAACTCCGAATTATAATCCTCACTGAAAGTATTGAGTGTTTGAGCACCATGACTGATGAGGTGACAACACACTTTACAGAGCCGGCACCCGCAACTGTGCACCGCAGCCGAGCTGTCCAAAGTCAGGCCCCAGGGAGGTGCGCCCCAGCGGCACAGCTCAGGGACACAGGAGAAGAGCATGGCCCAGGGCCGCGGGCGGTCTGGGGCACCTGAGAGCCCGGCGCCTCCCGAGGGCAGTGGGAACGGCGTGACCGGCCCCAGCTGAGACACGAGAGCGGGTGGTGCTCCCATCCAGGGCAAGCCCTGCCTCGCCCAGGCCTCAGTCCAGCCTCCTGACGGGAATTCTCCAGTTACCCTTGCTGCAGCTTTGTGACAGGTCAGTAGAAAAAAAGAATTTCCTGTAACTGTCAGTTTTGATAGATTTCCTGAATCCAAAATACGGATGGTTCCCATGGATCAAATGGATCTTAAGGGAAGAAATTTCATGTAAGATTTATAAGGAAATGAGAAAAATACAGTTTTAAATTTTGGGTTGGCCAGAAAGTTTGTTCAGTTAATGAATACGCTGTTCAGTAAAGTTCTTGGTGGGCCTTCCCTGGTGGTCCAGTGGGGGGTGGTCCGTGCTCCCAATGCAGGGGGGCCCGGGTTCGATCCCTGGTCGGGGAACTAGATCCCACATGCTGCAACTAAGAGTTCGCAAGCCACAACTAAGAGCTCGTGTGCCACAACTAAAAGATTCTGCATGCCGCAACTGAGACCCGGTGCAGCCTAAATAAATAAATATTAAAAAAAAAAAGTTCTTGGTGAAAATGAAACATGTTATTATTATTTTTTTTGTTTTGTTTTGTTTTGCGGTACGCAGGCCTCTCACTGTTGTGGCCTCTCCCGTTGCGGAGCACAGGCTCCGGACGCGCAGGCCCAGCCGCTCCGCGGCATGCGGGACCCTCCCGGACCGGGGCACGAACCCGCGTCCCCTGCATCAGCAGGCGGACTCCCAACCACTGTGCCACCAGGGAAGCCCGAAAAATGTTATTTTTACTTAAAGCCGAACAAACTTTTTGGCCAACCCAATACATATGTTGCCTTTTCACTGTAATTCATGACCCTAGGCAGAAATTATAAAGCGAGATAAATTTTTTGGCATCTGGTTAGTGCTTAATACTTTTACTGTGGGATAATTTGATAGTATTAACTTTTTAGTATTTTAGATAGTATTAAATATTTTTCTTAATTTTCTGTGAAAACAGCATTATATAACTATATCAAATTATTTCTCAAAAGTGGAACAAGTTAGAAAAACTATTTGAACATCAAGAATGTAAAGCAAGGGGCTTTCTTGGTGGCGCAGTGGTTAAGAATCCACCTGCCAATGCAGGGAACACAGGTTCAAGCCCTGGCCTGGGAAGATCTCATATGCCACAGAGCAACTAAGCCCGTGAGCCACAACTATTGAGCCCGCGTGCCACAACTACTGAAGCCTGCGTGCCTAGAGCCCATGCTCCGCAACAAGAGAAGCCACCGCAACGAGAGGCCTGCGCACCACAACGAAGAGTAGCTCCCGCTCGCCGCAACTAGAGAAAGCCCACGCGCAGCAATGAAGACCCAAAGCAGCCAAAAATAAATAAATTTACAAAAAAAAAAGAATGTAAAACAAAACATGAATATTAACAAATTGCTATCATGGCAAAAAAGATCTCAACAAGCAGCTCAGGTGAAGGAGTCTACTCCTTTTCCGACGCGCTGCTGAGCGACAGCGGCCTTCATGGCACCATGTCTGCACCAAAGGAAGGCAGCACTTTCTATCAGCCTGGAAAAGGTATCAGATCCCAGTGAGAGTGGAACAACGAGTTCTCTCTGAGTAATACGATTACAGATGTTATGTTCTTCTGTTTACTTATTTGGTTTTTGTAAATTTTTTTGTATTAAACAAGAGATGTTAGTTTTATGGTCAAAAATTCCACAAAAGTTATTTTTTAAAAGAATGTCATTCAAATAGGAATCTAAAAATGCAGCAATTAACATTCTAACACCTTTTCCACAGATTAAAAAATTTTTTTAATCAGAACTTCACTCAGTCAAACTTGTAACTTCTTTTTATTATCATTGTTACTCCATGGCGTCCCTCAAAACAACAAAGGCGCCCAGCACTGCGATTGGTGAAGAGCAAGTGATTCCCCACTGAATCTTTTACAGACAAACTTAAAACTCCCAGGGCTGGACGCCAAGCCCGATTTCCAATTATACTTGGGAGCAGGATTCAACTTTAATTTTAGTCTTTCATTCTGGTGGAGTGACGGACGGTGGAAGTCAGTCTGCAGAAGTATCATCCGCGCGAGGTGTTTTCCAGCCCCCAACCCGCCCCTCCTCACAATTTCAAACTTACGACATAATCGCAGAAGAGAATGAGAGCTCCTCTTCGTACTATCTCTCTATTGCACATTCCCAGTTTGGAAGCCACATCAGAATCCTCGTCCTCTCCAGACATCTGGGGACTAAGTGACTTCGTGCTGGACAGACTGCGTCTTCTAGAAGGAGCAACAGAAGCTCTGACAGTGTTTCTGTGATGACAGCCGGCTTATTTTCAAAACACTGAAGATGACTGTCGTTTAGTACCAGTTCTAAAGCAGACAGCTACTTTAAATACTGCCACGTCAGAATGATGTGTAAGATCTACTCTTAGTGATCTGTTTCTGAGCTATGATGAAGCACATATGGAAAGCTAAAATAAACAGAGGATCTAACAGGCAGAAAATGTAAATGCTTGACTGAAAGGCAAAATCCACCACAAAGTTGCACATTCAATCAGCGCTCTTATCTCACTGGCTGTGTCTGATGGCAGAGCTATTGCTTTTGAAATTTCTGGTTTTAGCTTGCTACAAAAGCCGTCAAGTGACAGAAGAAAACCTTTGCATTTCCATGCTTTACTCTTCAATTACCAACGAAAAGTTACAACCCTAAGCATGCCCACAGCGTCTATGCTATTATGGAAACCCCGTTTAAAAGCATTTCTGCAAAATTAATTCCCCACTAGTGAAGGTTATTTCACTTCATCTTTACTTCTTCTCACCTTGTCTTTTTTCTTTCTAAGGAGATGAGAATTACAAACTTTGGGACTCTCAGTACTGGCCACAACTCTTAAAACAGTAGTTGCCATGCTCACAAACAGCCCCCTGACTTGAGGGTAAGACAATCCCCTCACCTCAGCGGCCAAGAGCCTACAAGTCTCTGCTAAGGCTTAGTGGAGACGAAGATGACACCAGGACTAGAATATTCTGAAATGTGTCAACTCTTCCTGTTAACGCCTCAGGATTTAGAAGAGAATTGTTTAAAAACTTCTATCACGACAGAACATGGGTCAGTGGTTACCGAGCGAGGGGCAGGGGGAGGGGGTGGCTGCACTGGGACAGGAGGGAATTCTCTGAAGCGATGATACTGGTCTAACTCTTGATTGTGGTGGTGGTGACCTGACTATATCGGGTACAAAACAGTACATTCTACTGTACTGTAAGTTATATGTCAATTAAAAACTAACAAAAAACCTTTCCTTTCTCAGTCAGCCCTCCTGCCAGTCCCAACATGACTTACATTCAAGCTGCAATTCTGTGTTTGCAATAGTATAGCTATAGGGGGAAAAGCCTCTGAAAGAGAAGGAGAGAATTTGCAGTTCAAATATTAGCAGTGGACACAAAGAAGGTCCAACGTCAACCCAAATTTAGTCCAGTTTGTAGGAGGGCAAGCCCCCAAGACCTCAGGACAGACACTGCCAACTACTGATAGCAAATGAACTTCCCAAATAAAAGATGACTGCGTATGCAGGACCCTAACCGTCCACCAAAAGGTAGGACAGGTAGAAAGCAAATCATAAGACTATGATGATCTAATCCCCAAAATAAGAAGCAGACAAAAACAGACCCCACTGTGGCAACCATGGGTACTTCCAGGAAGTGTGGCCTGGGAGCCCGTGCTCATCTGAGAGCCAGCGCTGAGCTGCATACAGAACCTCTGTAACAATTGATAGAGCAGTTCTATATCTGCTGAGTACACAGATAGAAAATAATGACTTGTACTTTGTATTCCAAACTTCTAGTAATTCATTTTTATTATCTTTTGGAAATAGACACACTCATCATCAAAACCAGACAAGGACACCACAAAAAAAGAAAATCACAGGGCAATATCCTTGATGAACATAGATGCAAAAATCCTCAACAAGTTATTAGCAAACTGAATTCAACAGTACATTAAAAGAATCATATACCATGATAAGTAGGATTTATTCCACGGATGCAAGGATAGTTCAGCATCCATAAGTCGATCGATAAAATACATCATGTTAACAAAATGAAGAATAAAAAATATATGATCATCTCAATGGATGCAGAAGCATTTGACAAATGTCAACATCTATTTATGATAAAAACTCTCAATAAAATGGGTACAGAGAGAACATACCTAAACATAATAAGGGCCATATATGACAAGCCCACAGCTAACATCATACTCAATGGTGAAGGGCTAAAAGCTCTTCCTTTAAGATCAGGAACAAGACAAGGATCCCTACTCTCGCCACTTTTATTCAACATAGTATTGGAAGTTCTAGCCAAAGCAATTAGGCAAGAAAAAGAAATAAAAGGCATTCAAGTCAGAAAGAAGTAGAATTTTCATTACTTACAGATGATATGATACTGTACATAGAAAACCCTAAGGAGTCCACTAAAAACCTGTTAGAAGTAATCAATGAATTCAGTAAAATTGCAGGATACAAAATCAATATACAGAAATCTGTTGTATTTCTATACACAAATAACAAACTATCAGAAAGAGAAATTAAGGAAATAATCCCATTTACAACTGCATCAAAATAATAAAATACCTAGTAATAAATTTAACCAAGGAGGTGAAAGAACTATACACTGAAAGACACTGATGAAAGAAGCTAAAGAAGACAAAAATAAATGGAAAGATATTCCATGCTCATGGATTAGAAGAATTAATATTGTTAAAATGTTCATACCACACAAAGCAATCTACAGATTCAATGCAATCCCCATCCAAATTCCAATGGCATTTTTCACAGAACTTGAACAAAAAATTCTAAAATTTGCATGGAACCACAAAAGACTCTGAACAGCCAAAAGCAATCTTGAGAAAGAAGAACAAAACTGGAGGTATTACGCTCCCTGATTTCAAACTACACTACAAAGCCACAGTAATCAAAGCAGTACGGTGTTGACATAAAACCAGACACACAGATCAATGGAACAGAAAATAGAGAGACCAGAAATAAACCCACACTTATATGACACTTTCAGCTATAATAGGTGAAAATAATCGAGTTGGGGGACCATGCATGCACACATGTCTGTTAATGTGTGACAGTGGGCAAGTTATTTAACTTCTCTAGGAAAAGAAGTTTCCTTGTCTATAATATACATGCATTTCGAGAGATTTTAATAACTTATCATAGTGGAAGGCCCACAGAACAACATCTGGCACTTAATGCTATATAAGTGCTAGTGATCTATATATAAAAGGTCTTTACCAATACATTATTATTATTTCTATTATCAGGGTAATTAAATCACTAACTCATGTTAGTGCTGGGGACACTATGAGGGCCCTTGTGGGAATTATGATCTAGAGGGAGAGATATTAACCAAATTATCACACAAATAAATGTCAAATTACAGTCTCAACACGTGCCACAAAAAAGAGGCAAAGGTTGGGGTAAGAGCAGATAGTGAGACTTCACCAATCAAAGAGAAGTCAGGAAGGTTTCCCTGAGGAAATAATGACTGAGCTGAGAACCCAGAATCAGTGAGTTTCCCATATCTGCTAATATATGGAGAGAAATCAGGAAAATGTAAGTTGAACTATAAAAAGCTGGCAAAAAATAAATCAATATCATAAAGCCAATGTCTGTCCCTTAGATCCCATCTGCTCTTGCCAACTCTAGGATAACGCTCTCTTCTGTAAGGGGTCACCCATGCCATTCGTTCTCTCATCTAGAAACTCTCTCATGTCCTCATTTCCCATGTCTCTGTTTCCCTCCAGAGCGAAACTCCTCCTAACCGTGTGTAGAGCTGCTCTCTAAATGTCCCTCTTTCGTCATTTTTTTTCCTTAACTCTTATTTTGAAAACTTTCAAGCCGATATAACAGCTCAAAGAATAATTCAGGGCTTCCCTGGTGGCGCAGTGGTTAAGAATCTGCCTGCCAATGCAGGGGACACAGGTTCGAGCCCTGGTCCAGGAAGATCCCACATGCCGCAGAGCAACTAAGCCCATGCGCCACAACTACTGAGCCTGCGCTCTAGAGCCCGCGAGCCACAACCACTGAAGCCCGCGAGCCACCACTACTGAAGCCCACACGCCTAGAGCCCGAGCTCCACAACAAGAGAAGCCACCACAATGAGAAGCTCGCACACCGCAACAAAGAGTAGCCCCCACTCGCCACAACTAGAGAAAGCTGCGCACAGCAACAAAGACCCAATGCAGCCAAAAAAATAATAATAAATAAATTTATATTAAAAAAAAAATAATTTAATTAACAGCGACATACTCTTCACCTAGATTCAACTACTGGTAAGTCACCACCTTTGCGCTCAGGCACGCACGCCACACAGATGCACGTGCTCCACACATACACACACACCCTACACACACTCGACACTCATGCACACTGTACACACACGCAATTTGGGGGCTGTACCATTTGAGAGTAATCTGCAGGTCAAGAGACTGCACCCCTAAATACCTCAGCAAGTGTGTCCCCTAAGTACTACTCATAACCAAAAGCAACAAGTTATGTAGAGCTCACATTCAAATGCAGCTTGTTGACCCAATAATGTCCTTTCTAGTGGTTTCATCCCCCAGATCCAGAATGTAATCAAGGATCATAAAACTGTACCTATTTGTCATGCACTCTTACGTCTTTTCATCCAAGCCAACAGTTCTGTATCTTCCATCACACTGACTGACACTTTAGGAGAGCCCACATGATTCTTCTGTGGAAGGCCCTCCATTCATCTGACTGGGGTCTGCCCTCCCATTGCCTCTTGAACCCACTCCAGGTGGGCCTCTGCCCTCACCACCCACCATATGTGCAAAGGCAGAGGAAGAGGAGGAGGAGAAGGAGAGTGGGGCAGAAGCTAAGAAACACTGGCTGAGGATCCATTTGGGCGGTGGATACCTTCTCACTTACTGTCCACCCACCCAACATCTGTTAGTATTATCAGCTAACTCAAGTCCTGCCCTTGGTGTCCAGGGAGGCTACTGGGGAGGCTGCAATAACACAAGAGCCCAGGACCCTAATTCCTACGGTGCCCAGCCATCCGGTCCGACAGTGGGCTGGAGCACAGGCTTGGTCCTTGGAACAGCCCCCTGGGTGCTCTGAGGCAAAATCCTCAAGGACCCAGGGCCTCACTGCTCAGAGCGTACTCCATGGATCAGAGCACCGGCAGCCCCAGGAGTCTGGCGGAAATGCAGAGTCCCAGGCACCATCAGCCGTCTGCTGAATCAGAATCTGATCCGGACAAGCTCCCCAGTTGATTTATGTGCACAGTGAAGAAGCTCTGAAGTAGAAGACACCGATTTTCTGTTTCCGACTCTTACAATACTTTAGTCATCACGACAGGCTTAAACTGTTCTCCAAGCATGTCGAATGTTTTCACTGCTCTGTCCTCCCCAACTAACTGTAAGCACTTGGAGGGCAGGAAGCAGCGATTATTTTTCCTTTGCATGTCCCACAACATATAGCACAGGGTAGAGGTGTAACACTGCTGCTCACGTTGGCTTTTCCGGTGAGAGGACTGGACCAGCCAACGCGGGACCCACGGCCTCACTTGGCTGTCTTTCCATGCTGAGCAGAGAGGAGCTGACCTCAACCCTGCAGCCCCTGCAGTCTCCTACTTCCATAGCTTTCTCTCCTCGCCATCGGCTCTTGAGTCTTCCAGAAACACTGCACTGAGGACTCAGCTGCGGGGTGGGGGGGTGGGGGGGGCGGAAATCAAATCTTTTCTTTCCACATATGTACAAATGGCTGAGCAAGAGGGTGCCTAGAAACAGAGACTCAGACCTGACAACTTTTTGCAAAAACAGGGCCACCCACAATCAGATACTTAACAAGTCTTCTTGAATGATAAAAAAAAAATAAGGTATTTCCAAGTAGTTTTGAAAGGCTGCTAAATAATTTCTTCATTATCTAAGAATAACCAGAACCACATTTAACTTATAATGAAGTTAAGCCATCGCAACATGTCTGGCTCTGGAACCAATTTAAGGATGAGAACCCAGCAGGAGGGACACAGCATGACAAAAACGGCCGTAAGATGGAACAGTGTCAAAGAACTTGTCAAAGAAATCACATGTGAAAAGCAGCGGCTATTCTGAATGCCTGTAGTCGGACCACGTTTCCCCTATAATAGAGTGTCCGTGAAAGAAAGATTAACATGCGGCAGAATCTTTACAAAGCCTCGTGAAAAGGGAGCCAGAGCTCAGGCTGCTCTGAGCCCCGGCACACGAGCCCAGGCTGGCCTCCCGGGGAGCGGAGCGCGCGTACCTGGGGGTCTGCTGCACCTCTGCCCACCAGCGGTAGTCGGTGTGGCTGACGAGCAGCAGGATCTGACACCAGAGCAGCACGAGGGCCGGGTGGGTGGGGACCATGGAGCGCACCCACGCGTTCAAGCTCTCCAGGCCGTAGAAGCTACCGTCCGCGCCGTCCGTCAAGAGTCTCGAGGCAGCTGCAGTGATTCTCCGGAATGTCCCTAGAAACAAGCCAAAATAAAACCGATTACGGGGAGACACACCATGGTCCAACGCTTCGCAGCCACATGAAGCTTTTACACGAAAAAGATACGCACAGGGCTCTTTGCGACATTGACACGTTCACAGCCTTGGGCACTTAGAAAGTTCCAGCCTGACATTCTGCTTCCTCAATGGAGCAGCCAAGGAAGCCGGCGCCCCCACTGTCCTGTCCTCCCCACTGAGTGACCAGCTCTCCAGGGGCTCCGAGCCGGGAGCCTCAGTGGTGCTGACCGTGGACACAGCTCCACTGAGAAGGCAGCAGCCACCATGCAGCCCATCAGGTCACGGCACCCAGGACAGCGCAAGCCACAGCCGCGCGGGTGGGAACGGCAGGTCCCTGAGAGCCGAGGGCCAGGGGGCCTCTGCACCCAGCACGGGGTGACCACCCGGGGCAAGGTGGCCGCGCAGGCAGGCGCCCACACTCAGACCCGCACGTCAGCAGCAGATCCAGCCAGGCTCTGCCCCAGTTTCCCACAGCATCCTCCTTAGGGCCGGGAAAACTCTCCCCTAGGAGAGAGTGAATTCATGACTTCATTCTATCCCACTTCTGGACCGACACGAAGCCAGGTCCACACGCCTGTCTCTCCACCCCGCCCTGGATGCACCTAGACTGGCCCTCACCCCAGGGACACGGGGACACGTGCATGCCGTGAAGTGCAGCCTGGGACGCAGCAGGACTGGACATGACAGGAGGTGCCAGGGGCTCCCTGTCCCCCCAGCTGAGGACTCCTGGCATCACTTCTGGCGAGTCAAAAGCTTGTTTCTGCTCTAAATTTCAACACACGCAGACACAAAAGGGCCCTAAAACAGGCAGAAACAAACAGACCACAGACTTCTCACTCCTCATGACTGCTTACACCCACGCCCCGAGACAAGGGGAGAGCTGACAAAAGCTCGCCAAACAGAAACATCGACGAGGAGCTTTCCAGCGCTCGCCTCCTCTCTGGCCACACTGGCTGGGTTCTCTCCGGTTGCTGCCGTGTCAGCATCGCCCACCTCAGGCCCACCCAGCCCTGGCCTGCTCCCTCTCGTGCCTCCGTCACTGCGTGGGCTCCCTGTGGGTCACGGACACGAGGGAAGAGCCAGGTGCTGTCCCAAAGGAACCCTGGAGCCAGACCAAGGCACGCGGGGAATGGCAGACCACGGATGTGGGGTTTTACTGAACAGGGAGCAGGAAACCATGCTCAGAGCTGAGATCCAGGTGACGGAGTGTCGAGGTGGGCTTTGAAATCAGACTGTGGCTCTGCCATGCCTGCTCGGTGACCCTGGCCGTACATCCCCTGGGCCTTAGTTTCCTCGCTTGTAAAATGGAATTCAGAGCACCAGCCGCTCACAGGGCTGCAGTAAGGATCAAATCATAAAACCCAGGTGAAGGGCTCAGTACAGTGCTGGACAGAGCCAACAACCAGCAAGCGGCTGCTGCTGCCGGAAGGACGTCAGGGAAGTGCCCGGCCTTGGAGGGCAGTGTCCCGACAGCAGGAGGAAGCCGCTGGCGGGACAGGACAGGAAGCTAGGGGCCCACCGGGGGGGCGACAATGACGCTGGGGTCTGAGCGTCTCTAATGACAAATGACGAACAAGTCAACAAGAAGAGGAAGCTGGAGCAGAGCAGCTGTGCCAGGTGACAAGTCCAGACTTAAGTGTAAGTCTGAGGTGCTGGCAGGACAGCAAGCACGTGTCTAGAGGGAGGATGGAAACGAGAGACCAAGGCAGCCATGACGATGGAGTGACAGGACCTAAGGAGGCAGTTACCAGTCATCTCTGCAGCAATAACCGAGGCAGGTCATGAAGGAGGCGGTCCCATGGATGGGGAGGAGGTGGGAGGGAGACAGAGGGCTGGAGGGGAGAGCAGAGAGAGACCAACAACACTCAATGGATGAAAGACAGTCCCTTCAACAAATGGTGCTGGGAAAACTGGGTCTTCACATGCAAAAGAATGAAACTAGACCCCTAGCTTATTACACCACTCACAAAAACTAAATGGATTAAGAACTTGAATGTAGGACCTGAAACCATAAAGAAGAAAACATAGGTATTAAGCTCCCTGACATGGTCTTGGCAATAATTTTTTGGATATGACACCAAAAGCAAAGGCAACAAAAACAAAAAAAATAAGTGGGATTACATGAAACTAAAAAGCTTCTGCAGAGCAAAGGAAACCATCACCAAATGAAAAGGCAACCTACAGAATGGGACAAAACTTTGCAACCCATACATCTGATAAGGGGTTAATTTCCAAAATATATAAGGAACACATAAATTAATAACAAAAATAAATCCAATTAAAAAGTGGGCAGGGCTTCCCTGGTGGCGCAGTGGTTGGGAAACCACCTGCCAATGCAGGGGACACGGGTTCGAGCCCTGGTGTGGGAGGATCCCGCATGCCGCGGAGCAGATAAGCCCGTGCGCCACAACTACTGCAGTCCGCGCACCTAGAGCCCGTGCTCTGCAACAAGAGAAGCCGCCGCAGTGAGAAGCCTGCACACCGCAACGAAGACACAACACAGCCAAAAATAAATAAATAAATTTATATTAAAAAAAAAGTGGGCAAAGTGGGATTTCCCTGGCAGTCCAGTGGTTAAGACTTCGCCTTCCAATGCAGCGGGTGTGGGTTCAATCCCTGGTCAGGTAGCTAAGATCCCATATGCTTCATGGCCAAAAAACCAAAACATAAAACAGAAGCAATACTGCAACAAATTCAATAGAGACTTTAAAAATGGTCCCCAGAGGACCAGTGTGGTGGGGCGGGGGGACGGGGGAGCTTGCAGGGCAGGGGACCAGGCCTGGGAGCCCAGCAGGCTCTTGGGGCCCGAGTGGGTGGGGCGAACGCCCTCCACTCCTTCTGCTGCTCCTCAGGTTCTGGAGTGCCCTCCCGTCTGCCTCCTTCCTACGCCCCCAAGGCCAGCGCAGCCCGGACGGGATGGCAACTCTGAGGGTGTAGGACCCTGCCCAAGAGCTGGGCAGACTTCTCCGGCCAACTGGGCGGGGGAAACGCTGGGCGCACTCCCCCCACCCCCCGATCCGAGCCCCCAAGGGTCCCTCCAGGTGTGGGAACCCCTCGCCCCTCTCAGCCACCCCTCAGGGGTGCCGGTCCTGTCCGGCCTCTACTTCTCTTCCCCCCTCAGTGCCCCCATGTCCTACCGGTTCGCTTGGGGGTTCCTCCCATCTCCTTGGGCCTTGAGGTCCCCCACCAGCATCCAGCAGGTGCCCTAGTTGTGGGGAGACGTTGTAGGGAGACGCAAACTCCGCGTCTTCTCACACCACCATCTTGACTCCGCCCCCTCGAGAAGCTCGGGATTTTATTTTTAGTAATTTCCCGACAGTACATCATCTGCTTACTGTGCCTCCTGTTCACCATGTCTCTCCCCCTAGAAGCAGTGGCAGCCGGGCCTGGAGAGGAGACCATGCACACCTCAGCTTCCAGGGGCCCGCCCACCGGGGTCCCCGCTCAGGACCCCGAACCCAAGGAGGCGCTGGGTCTGGGCCAACCGTCATCGGAGCTGCTTGTGACGGTGCTGAGCCACGTGCCCCAACACATTCTGCTCAGGCGCTGCCGCAGGGGTGCCGGCACTGGCACGACCTGGTGGACTGCCAGGCCCTGTGGCTGAGAATCCTGGCCCGAGGCCACGCCACCTGTCACCCATCCTCCACACCTACCTGCCCCCGCCAACGACCCCAGGCCCTGTGTCCTGGGCCGCTTCTGCGAGAGCACACCCATAGGACGCAACCTCCTCCTGAACCCCAATGGCGAAGGCCTCCTGAAATGGACGGTGCCGACTGGAGGAGATGCCTGGGGGGCAGAGGAAAACTGGGAGGTCACTCCCAGGGCATGTATACAGACCAGCTTCCTGTCTTCCTACAGGTGGTGTCAAAAGAAGCAGGTGTCGGACCTGGAAGAGGAGGGTCTGTGGCCGGAACTCCTGGACAGTGGAAAGACTGAGATTTTTGTCTCTGACTGGTGGACAGACCAACAGTACACTGACAGTTTGTATGGGCTAACTGTCCAACCTCTAGATGCCAACCAGGCCGTCCTGCATCATTACTCTCCTTTGCCTTTTCCCATCCAGCAGTGTAGAGAGTTTCTCCTTTGAGGCTAGCCATGTGTTCTCCAACCTTAAGAAGGTTGTCCACTTTGTGTCTTTTGAACACTTGGTTCGGGACATTGATTTCTGGTCTGAGCAGTGTGGAGTCTATCTGTCCCACTCCAGTGTGATTGTGCAGGTCCATCTGCCCTAGTCAAGGGCTGTCCTTGCAAAACTATGGGACCGTGCCTTCCAGGGGCTGGGCCCATTGGCAGGGTCATCTCAGTAATCAAGGGCTTGTAGCTCCCAGGCATCCTGGGATCTCATGAGTCCAGTCAAAGTTCTACTGGGCCCTGTCTTCAGGTTCTGGAAGCTACTAGGAGAAAGTTCCTCCACCAAATATACTGGCTGCTGCTGCTCTCAGGCAGCCCCTTCTACTGAGTGGAGACACAGGGGTGAGCACAGGGAAATGCTGGACCGGGAGAGGGCTCCACCCCCCACGACAGGCCCCTCTGGTTCAGCCCCGGTGCCCTCTGCCCTTGCTTCCTCATGTTTCTGCATCAGAGGCTTTATTGATCCCGTGCAGGAAGGAAGCTCTCTCCTCCCATCTGAACAAGAACCTCATCCCTGTGGCTGAGAAAATTCCACCCCCTAACTTTCTGTGGTTTCAAGACTGGGACCAGGACTCAGGCTGAAAGCTAAACTAGCTCAAAAAATGTCTGGACACAGAGGGTTCTGCCCACACTGTGAACAACGAAATGGTCCCCTGAGCCCAACCCTACCCTGAATTGTATGGTGTATAAAATTATTTTGTTATTTTGAAATTCTTTTTTAAACATGGAGAGAATAAGTGAGCACTATATCTGCCAAAAAAAAAAACACATGGTCCACAGCAAGAAAAAAGTCTTCAAAAAAATTTTAAAAAGTGGGCAAAGGATTCGAATAGACATTTTTCCAAAGAAGATATTCACATGGCCAAGAGGTACATGAAAAGGTGCTCAACATCCTTAATCATCAGGAAACTGCAGGTCAAGACCACAGTGACATATCACTTCACACCTGTTAAAATGGCTATCATCAAAAAGACAAGAAATAACAGGTATTGGTGAGGCTGCGGGAAAAAAAGGGAACCCTTGTGCACTATGATAGGAATGTAAATTGGTGCAGACACTGTGGAAAACAGTACAGACATTCCTTAAAAAATTAAAAATAGAACTACCAGAGGAGGAGTCAAGGTAGAACTGTGGGAAGACGCAGAGTCAGCCTCTCACCACAACTAGGGCGCTTGCCGGCCGCTGGTGGGGGACTCTGACCCCCAAGGAGGCAGGAGGAACCCCAGAGTAAACCAGTAGGATGTAGGGGGACCAAGGGGGGAGGAGAAGTGGAGGCCAGACAAGATCAGCACCCCTGAGGCTGGGGAGATCAGGAGAGGCAGGTGGGAGGGACTCTCCAGGAAGAGCCGGAGAAGAGTGGAGGGCGAACGCCTGGTCCACTCGGGCCAGGGAGCCTGCTGAGCTTCCAAGCTGCTCCCCCAGCCCCCAAAGCCCCATCCAGGCCTCATGGGTCCTGGGGGCATAGGAGGGAGGCCAGGGAGATCAGGAGTGGCAGGCGGGAGGGGCCCTCCGGGAGGAGCAGGAAAGGAGCAGTGGGCAATTGCCCTCCCCACAGGGGCCGGGGGAGCCTGCTGAGCTCCCAGGCCAGTCTCCTGCCCCCCAAAGCCCCCTCCAGGTCACGTGGGTCCTTGGGGGCATAGGAAGGAAGCCGAGGGGAGAACAGGAGAGGCAGGCCCGGGACCAGATGGCTTCACAGGCGAATTCTATCAAACATTTAGAGGAGACCTAACACGAATCCTTCTCAAACTCTTCCAAAAAACTGCAGAGGGAGAAACACTCCCAAATTCATTCTACGAAGCCACCATCACCCTGATACCAAAACCAGAAAAAGATATCACAAAAAAAGAAAATTATAGACCAATATCACTGATGAACACAGATGCAAAAATCCTCAACAAAATACTAGCAAACAGAATCCAACAGCACATTAAAAGTATCATACACCATGATCAAGTGGGATTTATCCCAGGGATGCAAGGATTTTTCAGTACACGCAAATCAATGTGATACACCATATTAACAAATTAAGGAATAAAAACCATATGATCATGTCAATAGATGCAGAAAAAGCTTTTGACAAAATTCAACACCCGTTTATGATAACAACTCTCCAGAAAATGGGCATAGAGGGAACCTACCTCAACATAATAAAGGCCATATACGACAAACCCATAGCAAGCATCATACTCAATGGTGAAAAATGGAAAACATTTCCTCTAAGATCAGGAACAAGACTCTTGCCACTCTTATTCAACATAGTTTTGGAAGTCCTAGCCACAGCAATCAGAGAAGAAAAAGAAATAAAAGGAATACAAATTGGAAAAGAAGAAGTAAAACTATTTGCCGATGACATGATACTACACATAGAAAATGCTAAAGATGCCACCAGAAAACTACTAGAACTAATCAATGAATTTGGTAAGGTTTCAGGATACAAAATTAATGCACAGAAATCTCTGGCATTCCTATACACCAACAATGAAAAATCAGAAAGAGAAATTAAGGAAACACTCCCATTTACCACTGCAACAAAAAGAATAAAATACCTAGGAATAAACCTGCCTAAGGAGGCGAAAGACTTGTACTCAGAAAACTATAAAACACTGATGCAATCCCTATCAAACTACCAAACTACAGAATTAGAACAAAAAAATCTTACAATTCGTATGGAAACACAAAAGACCCCAAATAGCCAAAGCAGTCCTGAGAAAGAAAAACAGAGTTGGAGGACTCAGACTCCCTGACTTCAACCTGTACCACAAAGCTACAGTAATCAAGACAGTATGGTACTGGCACAAAAACAGATCAATGGTACAGGACAGAATGCCCAGAGATAAACCCACATATATATCGGCATCTAATTTGTGACAAAGGAGGCAAGAACATACAATGGAGAAAAGACAGCCTCTTCAATAAGTGGTGCTGGGAAAACAGGACAGCTACATGTAAAAGAATGAAATTAGAACACTACCTAACATCATACACAAAAATAAACTCCAAATGGATTAAAGACTTAAATGTAAGACCAGACACTATAAAACTTTTAGAGGAAAACATAGGAAAAACACTCTTTGACATAAATCACAGCAAGATCTTTTTTGACCCGCCTTCTAGAGTAACAGAAATAAAAACAAAAATAAACAAATGGGACTTAATTAAACTTAAAAGCTTTTGCACAGCAAAGGAAACCATAAACAAGACAAAAAGACAACCCTCAGAATGGGAGAAAATATTTGCAAATGAAACAACAGACAAGGGATTAATCTCCAAAATATACAAACAGCTCATGGAGCTCAATATCAAAAAAACAATCCCGTTAAAAAACAGGTGGAAGACCTAAATAGACAATTCACCAAGGAAGACATACAGATGGTCAAGAGGCACATGAAAAGATGCTCAACATCACTAATTATTAGAGAAGTGCAAATCAGAACTACAATGAGGTATCACCTCACGTCGGTCAGAACGGCCATTATCAAAAAAACTAGAAACAATAAATGCTGGACAGGGTGTGGTGAAAAGGGAACCCTCCTACACTGTTGGTGGGAATGTAAATTGATATAACCACTATGGAAAGCAGTATGGAGATTCCTTAAAAAACTAAAAATAGAACTACCATATGACCCAGCAATCCCACTACTAGGCATATACCCTGAGAAAACCATAATTCAAAAAGTGACATGTACCACAATGTTCACTGCAGCACTATTGACAATAGCCAGGACATGGAAGCAACCTAAGTGTCCACTGACAGATGAATGGATAAAGAAGATGTGGTACATATATTTACAATGGAATATTACTCAGTCATAAAAAGAAATGGAGTTATTTGTAGTGATGTGGATAGACCTAGAGTCTGTCACGAAGAGTAAAGTAAGTCAGAAAGAGAAAAACAAATACCGTATGCTAACAGATATATACAGATTCTAAAAAAAAAAAAAAAAAAAATGGTACTGATGAACCTAGTTGCAGGGCTGGAATGAAGAGGCAGACATAGAGAATGGACTTGACGACATGGGGTAGGAGGGCGAAGCTGGGGCGAAGTGAGAGTATCATTGACATATATACACTACCAAATGTAAAATAGTTGGCTGGTGGGAAGCAGCAGCATAGCACAGGGAGATCAGCTCGGTGCTTTGCGATGACCTAGAGGGGTGGGATAGGGAGGGTGGGAGGGAGACGCAGGAGGGAGGGTATATGGGGACGTGTATGCATATGGCTGATTCGTTTTGTTGTGCAACAGAAACTAACATGGTATTGTGAAGCAATTATACTCCAATAAAGATCTATTAAAAAAAATACAACTACCATATGATCCAGCAATCCCACTTATGGGTATATACCTGAAAGAAACAAAATTACTAACTCAAAAAGATACCTGCGGGACATCTCCGGTGGTGTAGTGGTTAAGATCTGCCTGCCAACACAGGGGACACCAGCTCGATCCCTGGTCTGGGAAGATCCCACATGCTGCGGAACAACTAAGCCGGTGCACCACAACTACTGAGCCTATGCTCTAGAGCCTGTGAGCCACAACTACTGAGCCCATGTGCCACAACTACTGAAGCCCGTGCTCCACAAGAAAAGCCACCGCAATGAGAAGTCCGTGCACTGCAACGAAGAGTAGCCCCCGCTCACCACAACTGGAGAAAGCCCGCATGCAGCAACGAAGACCCAACGCAGCCAAAAATAAATAAATAAGTGTTCCTTAAAAAGAAAAAAAAAAGATACCTGCACTCCCATGTTCACTGCAGCATTAATCACAGGAGCCAAGACACGGAAACAAACCAAGTGCCTATTGAAGCATGAGTGGATAAAGAACGTGTGACACACACACACACACACACACACACACACACACACACACACACACACACACACACACAGACAGGAATATTATTTAGCCATAAAAAAGGAAGAAAATCCTGTCATTTGCAACAGCATGGATGGACCTTGAGGGCATTGTGCTAAGTGAAATAAGTCAGAGAAAGATGAATACTGTTTGATCTCACTTATATGTGGAATCTAAAAAAACCAAACTCATAGATACAGAGATCAGACTGACAGCTGCCAGAGGTGGTGGTGGGGGGAATGGGTGAAGGTGCTCAAAAGGTACAACCTTTCAGTTACAAGTGTGGAATTAACCACAGAAACCTCAGCTCAAGTTGGACTTGGAAGAGGCCTGTAGGGAAGGCTCTCACGCCTACTGAAGAAGGTGTCTCCTTCCTGCTGCAGAGTAAGTAAGGGACGCCAAGTAGGCGCACATCTCCTCCTCTTTGGGGTGACTGACAATGCGCAAGAACACATGCAATTAAGAGGTTGGAAAGCGAAGACTGAAGGAGAAGTCGAGGGACGAGGGAGTTTCAGCGAGCTGAAGTCTGTCCATGGAACTGGGCTGCAGGGTCCGGGAAGATGAGGACCTGGGAAAGCCCACAGGTGGCCTTTGCAGAGGCATTTCTGGTAATGAGATCAAGAGGCAAACCGCTGAGGATGGAGATAAAGAGGGAAAGCAGAGCGCTAGAAGGAACAACAATAAACTCCTGAAACATTTCTCTTGAAAAACTGTGTAGTAAACAAGAAGAGGAGGACAATTCAGGAAGCCGCAGAGTAAAGAAAGGGTTTGTTCTGCCTCGTAGGCTGGATCAGCAGCGCAGCTCTAGGCGAGAAGGAAAGACAGACTTTTATGTCTCGCCGCGTGGAGTGTGCAGCGAAGAGAGCGTGAGTGAACGAAGGAGACGCTCAAGACACAAACTGGAAGAACTGATCATGGGAAGAGCAAACACAAGAGGGGATGGGGACCAGGATGGGGGACGAGATGTCAGACGGAGGAACTGGACGGACACTGGTGCTGGCCTGGGGCTAGACTCTCGCGGGGGAACCGGCACTGCTGATGGTGTGCGCTGTACGAGGACTGGCCCGGGCTCTAGACACCTCCCCCAACCACCCCACCACCTGGGAGCTCACGCATTACAAGCCCCGTGACTCAGTTACTTCAGCTAGAACACGGATATCACGGTGTGTGCCGGGCCCACAGCAAGTGCTCTGCAAACATCAGCTGCTACACCTACCATCACCAACCCAAGAAGCAGCACGACATAATGGGCAAGAAAAAATTCTTGGGTTTTCGCTCTTGGTTTTATCATATGACCGTTCAGAACCTGAATTCTCTCATCAGTAGAAATGGGGAACTATCTCATAGAGTTGTTCTAAGGGTTGATGGAGATAATCATGTAAAGGGTACCACACACCCCTAAGAGAACACCGTCAGCAGCCCCATCCTGGCCCAAGCACGAATCTGAATCAGTGCCCATTTTATCACTGCAGGAAGACCATTTTCTCTTCCTTCTAGTAATCCTACTTTAACCCACACATAAAACACTGGGAAGAGAGCTCTGCCCGCGAGGAAGGAAGGGAGAGGGTCAGGAATGGCTCCACCGCCCACTGCTGCCCTCGGCTGGGCGAGCACTGGACGGCAGTGGGGAGGGCACACGGTGGGGGCTGGCAGAGGTGCAGGGGGGACTGGAAAACACGGTGAGGAGTTAGGAAGCCTTACTGTGGCCACAGGCCGGAGGACTCAACCCAGCCCTGCCTGCAACAAAGCAATGGACACTGTCAGCCTCCTGCCACGGCTCCACCTTCTGCTTCTATCTGGCCTGCCTCAGTGGAGAGGACAAGGTGTTAGTTACCTAGAACCTATAAAATGGAGACTAGGTAACTTTCTTGGCTCTTCTGTTTATGCTGGATTGAATGTGAAATAGGCAAATGACTTTGGGATTCATAAACCACCACCCCCGCCAACAACAGAAAATGAGAGGTCAAGGCCATTACTCAGACTAGTTCCTGTTCTAAGAAATAATACCTGAAATGGGCAAATTCAAAGATCTCGATTTTCAACGGAGGGGTGAAATTATTATCATTGTTTAAGCAATGCATAAATAAAAACTACCAACTTGAGATGCTAAAGACACCTTATTTATATAAAAAACAAGATGGTTTATTTTATCTCAAAAGCAACCAACACAGTAATTCTGCTGCCTGGTGCCTTTAAAAGAAATGGCATCAAAATACACGAGGAGATAGAGACAGACATTTGTACACACCCATACACCCCTAATTTACAAATACTGGACCAACTGAACAATGCCCAAAGACACGAGTGGCAAAACCCACGTGCCCTGATACCCAGCCTGGGCTCCGGAGCAGAGCACGGCCTTCTCAATGTTCCACTCCATGCATGGCTGTTCAAATTTAACCAAAATTAGACTGGATAAAAGCTCCGCAGTCACAACACCACACTTCCAGTGCCCATCAGCCACGTGTGGCCAGAAGCAACTGGATTAGTGCAGACACAGAACATCTGCGCACTGCAGGAAGCTGGACTTGACAGCACTGCAACATACCATGAAAGTATTTCCCCTGATTTCTGAGAAAAGGAAGAGGAAGTTAGAGTGACGGGTGAGTGAACAGCACGGAAATCCACTGGAACGCCATGGAAATCCACTTAGATGCGCCTAAGGCCGCAGAATGCACTGCTCTTATCCAAAGAAGGTAGAAAGCCGTCCTTCGATGTGAACTGGTACCCTTCTGGTGTCAGATCCAAACCAACCGATGGCCAAACATTAAAATGGCCCATATACTAAAAACAACTTATTCTTCATATGGCTTATTTTCTCACCTTTAGACTTATCGCAGTGGGTGGGACATAAATCAAAAGATCCTCAAAAAGAAAATTATTTCAATGGTAAGTAAACAAGGTGGCTGGAAGCTGTAAACCATCGTCAGAATTAAATTCTGGCCACACTCTTGTGCCAAGGGCGACCGAAGGTACGTGAAGCAACCATGCAGAGGTGTCCTTCCCCATCGCTCCCAGGCCGCGCGAGCCCAGGTCCCTGCCCGCCCCCTCAGCCCCTCCGAGCCCTCACCCCTCTCAGCAGGAACACTCTCTCCGAAGGGCCAGCTCCTTCTCCTTCAGGCCTTAGCTCAGCAGCCCCTAGGAGAACCTGCCCCTACTGCCCACCCCTGTGCTGGCTGTCACTGTGCTTTTGTTTCCTTCTCAGGAGATAGCAAGACTTGTGGTGACATATCTGTGTATTGTCTGCCCCGTGAGACTGAGCACCACAGAGGCAGGAATCGCGTCAGCTGTACTGACCACCGCACACCCAGGGCCCAGCACAGTGGCGGCGGACTCAGTGCATCTTTGCTGAATGAATAAAGGTTGACGGCGGTAACTATCTTCTGCTCTAGTGGTATGCATGAGGGTATGTGTGTGTTTTAATTTGTATTGAAGTAATATACACACGTGATTTTTAAATCCCACAACAGATGGGGGCTTCTGCCTTGACAAGTGCCTGCCCCACCCCTCTTAAGGCGACCATTTGCTATCGTTCTGCTCTCAGTTGTGGTGTTACCTCCAAACTTGCCTTGGTATGCTTTCATCACCTGCAGTGGACCGTCAGTTATTCTGTCTGCTCCCCTTCCCTTACTACTGGAAAGTAACCCTTTCTCCCAAAGGAATGCTGTCCAGCCTCTCACCCAGCCCAGGCTGGCCAGAGCACTCAGGGCTCACGAGTCCCTCAGAGGACTCCCGCAGGGGCTGAGACCAGAGGCCATCCTTTCTGCCGCGGGGAAGGAGCCCCACAGAAAACAAAGGCAACACAGTAAAAGAGCTGAGACGTGGAAATACACAACGCGGCAACAGAATTAAACACACCAGAGGCAGTCACACCCAAAGAGAGCACCTACCCCCGCACTTCCAGGACTCAAACCACTTCCAGGTTTGCTTCATATTTGGACCATGACTTCCTTGCTGTTTGCTTTTCCTAGAGATTAGAATTGCCTTTCATTTTTTCTTGCTGAGAAAAGGATATGCCTGTACCCTATAACTAGCAAGACATTACTTTTGAAAACACTCATTCCTGTTGAAACACACTGACTATCCTAAGGTTGCTTCCTATGCTTGCTACATGGCTGGGATCTTGTGACATCTCTCTTGAGTACACTGGTTTTTTTCATCCACAATCATATGTAAAGGTAACAAAAACATCTCGTCTTTCCAAATCTTTAAAACAGGAGGAAGCGCCCAGGTTTACTGTTTTCATCAGCACAACGTCTTCAAAGGCACACTGAGCAGGGCAGAGCTCACACTGGGCAGCACCTCCTTACACCCTGCGAGTGTACAGGGCAGGGCAGGGGATATACAGATGCTCTAATAAGACTAGTGTGATGCACCTACCAGACTTGAAGATGTGGATCAGACACATGAGCAGCGTGCCTAGTTCTTGGCAGTAGAAAGTATGCTGCTGTTCACTCATTTCCACTCTTAGCTGTTTTGTAACTATGTCCTCTAAAAGGATGCCAACCAGTTGTAGCAGAAACCTTCAAAGGAAGGGAGAAGGGTGACAGTGAAGTAGGGGCCTATTGCGGAGCACTTCTGGGAGGGAGGCACACACGTAAAAGTAATATACACAGTAGATATGGGTAGGGCAGTAGGGTAAAAATGCAAGTCAAGTGAAGTGTTCAATGCCAGCCCTCTGGATTAAGTCACTTTACCTCTCTGCGTATTACTTTCCTCACTAATGAGATGGCAGGAATCATACCACCTTTGAAGGACTGTCAGGAGGGTAAAATGACCTGCAGTGTTTCTTCAAAGCTTTATAAACCATAAAGTAGGGTGATAACCCACCACAGGAATTTAACGCATCCTCCACTTTAGCCCCTGCTTACACGTAACAGCAGGAGCCACAGGCTGCCTTGCCGAACCTGCGGACAAATGGGTGTCGTGCAGTTTCACTGGATTTATCTCCACAAACACAATGGCGCCCCAGGCCCTGATGACCAACCAAGGGCAGCTACATGGACATTACGGTGGACCCGGCAGGAAGGAGCACATTCTCAGGAACTGTGCTTCCTGGACACGCTCTACGAGGTATAAGTCAGCGTGCACCCCGAATCCAGCAAAGGTGGATACACAGTCGTCTACACAACAAGCCTTTTCAGTGCCTGAGTTGTGATCGCCACCCTCAAGGAGCTTCCCAAGAACTGATAAGGGCAGATGTGATTTGATGCTGCAAGGACACCCAGGGGAGCACAGTATGAGCGTTCCACCCTGGGGGAGGGGGATTTTACTACTGACAGGGTGGAGGGTGGCCAGCACCCGGCGGGAATAAACATAAGACTGACTTTTAGTGGGTTTTCCTAGGTTTTCCAATTCTCTGCAGGCAGCCACGCCCTTACCGCCTGCACCCACCCACTACCACCGTGCAGTCTTAACGAGGGTCTGATTCGGGATGTGACAGAGCCTGCAGACAGGCACGAGGGCCACAGGTGAGGCAGGCTGGGCAGAGGAAACACACCGACACGGACTCCTTAACCCGCCTCGCAGAGCTGAAGCGAGACTCAGGGACCCCAAACACCACACGGCGGCCTGAGGACACGCACGCGGAAGGCTCCCACATAGAGCGTACCTGGAAAATGTTTCTTCTGGCAAATCCTTCGTTTGTCTCCCTTCACTGTGTTCTTCCAGTACTGAATTACTGCCCCCATCTCTTAACCTATTAATTATTGGACAGCAGAGTAAATACGGAGAGAAGGAAAGCTCCTGAATGCGAGAAAGCACAATGTCTTCAGTTGACTGGGAAATCAGAACCCTCAGAATGGCTAGGATCCCGGCTATCCACAGCTGAGCAGTGCTCACAGATGCCTAGAGGAAGGAAGACAAGTAAGTTACAGCTAAAGGAAAAAGACGGTTAAGTTCTTCCTGATTGCCAAGTTCATTTACGAAAATCACCCTGAGTTTACAATTCCACCAATAAATCTGTCTCATTGGTTCTCAAAGTGTGGTCCCAGACAAGCAGCATCAGTACCATCCGGGAACCTGCTTAAAATGCAAATACTAAGGCTCCACCCTGGCCCCAGCAGAAACCCCCGGGTGCCCCACACAGTGGTGAACCCAAGATGCCATCAGGAGGCGGGATACTCACCAGGGTATCTGGGGTGACGAACATACTCCGTAAAAGCATGTCCACGGGACGGAGGGAGGAAGGGGCCAAAATCTCAAATAACGTATTTAACACTCCAAGTGCTTCGTGAGAATCAATGTGCATCTGTTGCAATGAAACGTCACAGACATTTTCCCGTGAGCCAACTGAAATGCCAACTTTCATACCTCACGTCAGTTGTCTCAAGGTCAAATAACCTTGACCATGCATCATTCCCACCCCCGCACTTAAACGCATTTTAACTTCAGTAGTGAACCAAGTAAACATTTTTTAGAACAACACTGTAACACAGCTGTATTTTTTCCACGATGGAAATCTTTGCATTTAGATTTTTATTAAATAAACCACAGATGCTTTCTGTAAAAAATTCAAATATGTAGAAGTATCAAAAATATCAACTGAAACCACATCGCCCTGACCCAGTCACCATCAGCACTTCAGGAACCAGCCTCTCTCGCATCTCTTTACACACAAGTAATGTACCTAAATGGGTATCATACATACTGTATCCTTTTTCTTTCTTTACTGGCACCCCATCCCTACCCCACTACGTAGTAACAAATGTTAGCAAATTAGTGTATTTCTCGTTAACTTTCTCCACATTCCTATACATGTAGAGAGATTTTTGTTTAAGTTGTTTTGAAAAATCATGTTATAAATGTCTCTGCTTTTTTCCATTAAAAATATAATGGAGAACTCCCAAGGCAACAGGTTTTAAAACCTAACATTTTTAAAATTTTGTTGGCCTCTCCGTGCAGCATGCAGGATCTCAGTTCCCCACCCAGGGATCGAACCCGCACCTCCCCCTCCGCCCCCAGCAATGGAAGGGCAGAGTCTTAAGCACTGGACCGGCAGGGAGATCCTCCTAACATTATTTTTAAAGGTTGCAAAATATTCCAAATTAAGTCTCTACCACAGTACACTCAACCACTCCCCTACTGATGACTTTCGTCACTACTAACGAGTGTGTATACACACAGTAACATCTCCGCAGAGGGCGATTTTCTCAAGGTGCAGGTCTGAGCCCTGCTTGGCGTGGAGCCGCCCCTCTGCGGTGGGAAGATGAGCCTCTTGCTGGGGCCCACCCGCCCGCAAGGCCCTCTGGCCGTGACCTGTCGGCTACGCGGCCACGGAGCCCTGGGTCTGGTGGTGCTCAGGGACGCCACGACGGCACGGCCGCCTGTCCTGCAGAGGCAGTGCCCCTCTGCTCTTGCCCTCAGGGTGGACACTGGCCCTCATGCCCCCCAGCTTGGCCGGCTGCCGCCACGTCTCTCCCTCTCTCCTCCTGCCCTCTCACCAGCGCACGCCGGCTGGGCTTCTGTTCCCTCCGCTCCACCAAAGCCGCTCCCCAGGGACCTGCGTGTGGCCAAGTGCGGGCCAGTTCCCAGGGCCCATCTGCTTGGCCCGGCAGCAGCTCCCAGCGATCAGTCCCTTCTCCGGGAAACACCTTTTCTCCTCGGTTGTAAGAATACCACGCCACCTGCTCCTGCCCGTCTTGTCCATGGGCCCCCTCGCCTCCCGGGGCTTGGCCTTCTCCCACTGCCCAGCTACCCTGGGCCCCGCAGCGACCTCGTCCACCCTCAGGCCTGCCCTCCAGCTCGCACCCCAAAGGCCTCCTCCAGCCTCCCTGGCGCCACCCAGTGTCCCAACCAAACACATCCAAACGAGGCTCTGACCTCGTCCCGAAACCCGCTCCTTCCACGGTCCGCCCAAAGCCATCACGCTACAGCCACCTGCCCGCCCCTCCTCTCACATCCCTCACCCCACCTAAGCCGTCAGCAAAGCTCACTGGTTCTGCGTCTGAGCTGAGTCCAGCAGACGCCCCTTCTCGCCCCTTCGCTCCCACCCCCGGTCCACACAGGCCCTGAGCCATGAGTGGCTCTCCCTACACCCCCGCCCGCCTGTTCCACTCTCAAGTTCACCCTGACCCCCTTCGTACCAAGCCCTCCGAGAGTTCCCCCAAGTCCTCCACCTGGAGAGCTCTTCCCCGGGCATCGGCTCGGCTCATCCCTCACCTCCTTCAAGTCCCCGTGGATGTCACCCATCCAACAGTGTCACCCCCAGCCGACACACCTCCCCTCCCTCCAGCACTCTCATCTGACATTTTATACACATAACTAGCTTACTCCCCTCTGCTGTCTGTCTCCCCACCCCATTCCAACTAAACGCTCACTCTGAGAGCGCCCGCTTCCCTAGCCAGGCCGACCCAGATGAACAGGCACCTGCTGACTGTACCCAAAGTGCTTCAGACCCAGAGCTCTGCCAGCAGCTGGGACGGATCCCTGGAGGGACTGTCTTCAGCGCGTCCCTGCTGCCCGGCTCCCAGGGTGGTGCAGCACCCAGAGCACAGCGTCCTGCCCTCGACGCCGGGGGTTGGGGGGACGGGGGGCGGGGGCAGAAGTGGTTCAGAAGCCGTACAACTACTGGGCTCCATCCTACACACACAGCCAGACCAGTGCCTTCTACTGCACTTGTGGAAACCACTGACTGCATCGTTTGACCACAGAAATCCTGATTAAATGACGGGTAACTGCCAACTTACTTCATACGTGATAAGGAAAAACACTCCCCTACAGAGCAAACAGAGGACGTGTGGCTGAGCAGAGTGAGGGAGACAGGGTGCAAGCAAGAAAGGACGCAGCCCAAGGGCGCCTCGGGGCCCAGGGCACGTCTCTACCTCTGGCCTCGCACTCACCCAGATGGCACCAGTAACGACCATAAAATGTACACACCACGCACTGACGAAAAGCCCACCACGAGTGCCCACCTCTCATGAGCATCTTCACCCACTTCCACGGTGTCGCAGTGACCCCACACGCGGGAGGAGGGGGACAAACCTGTTGCCTGGCCAACATCGGGAGGATGATGTCGGCTACCTGCCGAGACAGCCGCTTCCACTTGTCCTCGCTCTCCTTGTGGCACTGCTGCAGGACCAGGATGAACATCTCCAATACCTGCACAGAGGGAACGGCCGGAAGACACTCAGACCCCAGCCCACGTGCCCCCAAGGAGGGCCGATGCAGCCCTGGCCCCGGGACACGCAGGAGGACCACAGCACTGTCATCCCTACAGCTTTACAAGAGTGACAACCAGAGGAAAGGCACGAAAGGAAAGCCAAACTCATCTCAACCTTTGGCAGGACACAAGCACAGCCTTGACTAAACTGTTGTGCAGACACCCTCTGGCTTTCGTGTGTGTTAACATCTGTGCAAAGGTCACCTTCTACTGAGGACACCATACTTCAGAAGAGTTGGCCTTGGGTGAGCACGAGCACGAGTTTGTTTAGGGGTCCCTTCTAAACAGGGACCCCTAAAAGCCTGTTTTGGTGAACACGGTCTCCCTGGCACACGACCACCGTGAAAATGCTGCCGGGAAGGCTTCCAGAACGACAGCAGACATGAGGAGCTCCTGCAAAGCTGAAAATGCTTGTCACCCGCCTGTTGGCAGAAAAGCCCGCAGCCTGATCTGTGAGCGTGCTGGCCAGGCTGAGCCCGCTCCCTGGAAAGCCGCCCGGCCGCCTCCACAGCTGCCTCTCCCTTCAGGAGGCACTTCGGGCAGCACTTGCAGCACAGGGGCCACTCTGCGCTCATCCCCACTCTCCCAATCCAAGACCCGCCCTCTCCGTCCCTTCCGTCAACCAGGCCGGGAGCTCCGGGGACGCTGTGCCGGCTGAGCCGCCCTCCAGGCCTCCCACTAAACTGCATGCTTGCCAAGAGCCGGTTATTGGTTCTCAAGCCTCTTTATGGTAGTCGTACTTTTTATGGTAATTACGGGACTTAATTAAACACTAAAAGCATTTAATTAAACATTACCTAGATTAACCAAAACGAGAATGCACAAAGAAAGTGTTTCTACGAGAAAATCTTACGATTTTATGAAGATTCAAAGACAAATAGCTGAAAAGAATTACCAAAATAAGTGAGGGCTAGGCAACCGCACCAGCTACAGAAGAGAATTCATTAAAAAGCCAGACTTCTGTTTTCACACTGCCTCACACACCACCTGAAATTCCTACTCCACCTTAAGGAAAACGAAGCCAGAAATCAGCGCCAAGAAGAAGCCTCCGGCCCTCCCTCGACACAGTGGTAAATAAATGTACAAATAAAGTCGTTACATTATCTCACGTTGAGATTTTTAAAAATCATCCTTTAGAACGCTACCATTTTGATCGACACTGTTGACTGGTATTTGGTCCTCATTTCGGAAAAGAGGGCCTCCACCATGCTTACCGCCTTGAACGACCTCGTGACCGTCGGCCAGGCCACACTGCCTTCAAGACAGACCCCACCAAGCCTTATGTCCCCTGCGTCTCACCGCCCGAGAGCCCAGGGCCGGCACAAAGCCACCCTCACTGACAGCAGGCAGCAGCCACGTGGCATTTCCTCCTGTCCCTGCAGGGACAAGGAGGGGTCAGCGACCGCCCCACACCTCCTCTTACCTGATGGTACTGGATGAGCCTCAGTAACATGGACACCACCACCTCCTTCTGGGTTTCAAGCTCTTTTCCTGCATCAGCTTTATTGGTTCCTCTTAAAACGAACAGGTCGTGGACTATAGGCTGCAGGGCTGGTATGGCTGTAGGCACAAAAGGGCCCACTAAGAAGGCAGTATGTGACAGATGCATTCGGAAGACAGCACTAACATCTCCAAATTATTTTCAAGAAATAAAGAAAACCCTGACCCATATTTGGCTTTGTGATAAGACATAAATTAAGGTTATCAATGAGTGCCGTGAAATTACCTGTATACCATCCTGGAAGGCCATGGGTCTTCCTCTGACACTTGATAATGTTGTGAAGATTTTAAAAAACAAAAAAACAGGGCTTCCCTGGTGGCGCAGTGGTTGAGAGTCCGCCTGCCAATGCAGGGGACACGGGTTCGTGCCCCAGTGCAGGAAGATCCCACATGCTGCAGAGCAGCTAGGCCCGTGAGCCATGGCCACTGAGCCTGTGCATCTGGAGCCTGTGCTCCGCAACGGGAGAGGCCATAACAGCGAGAGGCCCGCGTACCACACACACACAAAATAATAATAATAAACGAAAAAACAAAAAACTAGGATTTCTGTGACATAACATTATTTCTGACACAAAGAGACACAAATTCAAAAGTCAAATTCAAAATAATAAAACCTTCTAACTAACCAAAATAGCAACATTCTATCCTCATGCATAATCTACTTAAAGGTTTACCTGAAGAGAGAATAAATGCTTTTTCAATGGAAAACATTTAGTCAAAGTATTAGATTTCTATACTGTTTCAAGCAATTAAAGTCACTCTCTCATTAGACAATGTGTTTTCCCCCAAGTCGTGTCTTTCTCCAAAAGAGCAAAGTAAATGATTTGCCTCACACCACCACTTGAATAAACTAAGAAAGGCCTTTCATTAAGAAGGACCAGCCCAGTCATGTCACCACGATTACTGAAAGGCACACTCTCTCACCCTCAGTGACGCACACACACACACCACACTTGCTGAGTTTTCTACAGACAACCAGGCTTCCCAGTAGAGAGCAGGGCGGTCTGGCTGCCCATCAATCTTCTATCCAAAGACCCTCTGATCTGGGAAACCTCAGTCATCTCTCTATTTGCCGTTTGCACTTTCAACTCTATCCAGTGACCCCAAGTCCATACGTGCAGTCATGTGCCCCCGTGCTGAGGCATGGACTTGAGCCCCAGCAAGGCCACGGCTAAGGTGACCGTCTTGCTAGTGTGGGAAATGGTGACTGCCGAGCCCCTCCACATCCCCGGCACCACGGCTCGCCGGTCACCCTACTGCGGTACGCGGAACGGGGACCCGGGGTGCAGCAGCCAGCCGAGGTCTTGGGAGGCACCCCAATCACAGTTCAAAAGCCTACAGATTCCTGACGATGGAGCCAGAGAGGAGTCGGTAGGAAGAGCAGCTTAAAAAGTGCAAAGAAAGATGCACAGCCCCTTCCCAAAGCACACCACCTCATTCCACAGGTGGGAGGAGGCTGCCTGAGCAGCTGACTGTCGTCTGTGGACCTCACTCAACCTGCTACGAAATAACCAGGCAAAACAGAAGGCCCTGAATCACGGCCAAACTATATCTTCCAATACCACTGGACGAAAAGTCCAATGTCCTTACAGAAGCTGGACTTTAAAATTCTTTGTTTCACATGGCTAGACAAGAGTATTTATGTCAGACTCTACGTGCACCTTAGATTATCTCACTGTCTGTGTTTAAAGAGTGTGCTCTCTCCTTTTTTTAAACATCTCTAACCAGAGTGCACATGCGCACGCGTACACACGCACAGCCTACAGAGCGCTGGGCAGCTGTCCACACAGGTGGAAGGTGGCGTCAGCACATGATGACCACTGAAGACCACAGTGAAAGGTTGTCCCGTTACCGTGTGTCACAGCTTTCCTCCCACTGGCCATGATGCCGTCACAGAGCTGGATGATTTTAGGAATTCCAATGATCTGTTTTGAATGATAGCGTTCATAAGACAGTAATACCAGGAAGAAAAAGATGTTTGGAATAATTGCCTCTGATTCCCTAGAAACAAAAACATCCATTTAGACGCTTCCTTTTAAAATGAAGAAACATAACCAATATAAACAGCATGAAATTACTCTCGATTCAGAGTTGAGAGAGCACATGTGAGAAAACGGGAGAGCGCGAGGAGGGATGAGTGGGCGCTGAGCTAAAGGACCCTCGGGACCCAGTTTAGTCCAGCTGACGTCCTCCCGTGTTCCCGGCTCGGGGTGGGGCCAGCACGTCTTCTGGGGCGCCTGGGCTAAGTGAGGGCCTGGAGAAGGCACCCAACAGGAGAAAAAGTAACTGACACCCAAAGGAGAAAAAGTAACCTGCCTCGAATCACATGGTCGAGAACAAGAAACTATGCCTCCAGACCCAGGGGACTCTCAGAACACTTCCCTCTGCACTATGTTTCCCTAACTACTTATCAGTTAGTTCAGAAACTGAACAATTTTAATTTTCTATAATTATACTTATAAGAGGAAGTATTCAAACCTTACAGTCTAGCAAAGAAAAACTGCAATTAATATAAGTACAGTGCATAATAATTACCTTTATTAAAGACAACTATATCCAAAAACTGTCTTCTCTAAGATTAGAAAAACTAGTGCTCTATCAAATGAGATTTCATTTAGAAAACTATTATAATTAAATGCTTTGAAATATGAAATGAAAACTGACAACACGTGATTATCAGATGCAGAACTACTTCTCAACACGTCTTGAGATGCTTATTCATGAATTTTTATTAGAAACAAAAATCCACAGCGTGTTAATCAGATTTCCATTAAAAATAATGCTTAGCAAAAATGCCTAACAACCTTTTTAAGATAAATGCTCATCCTACACGTAGGGAGTTCCCTGGCGGTCCAGTGGTTAAGACTCCGTGCTTCCACTGCAGGGAGCACGGGTCTGATCCCTGGTCGAGGGAACTGAGATCCCGTATGCTGTGCAGTGCGGCAAATAACATAACATAACATAAAATTCCATGTAATCACGTAACAAGGACAAGCAATCTAAAATAACAAAACGCTATTACCTGAACTGGCCTACTTCAATGTATTCAAACTGCTTCAGCACAAATCCAATAAACACCTACAGGCAGAAATATAAAATTTTTACATCAATAATTAAAATGTGCAAACTAGGTTATTCTTCTTCATACTCATTTGTATAAACCTTTAACAAGTTTCCTGACAGTGAATTTGTTTGTGCACAAGGACTCCAACGTATTCTACTGTCAGACTAGATAATTTCAAGACACTTCCAGAAATCCCTCTAAACACATTTACTGAACACTGAGGTGAAACCTGTTGGGAGAAACAGATGATGAATTCCAGGAGCCCCAGGCAGCACCCACAAGGCACAGCAGCAGGCCTCGTGCGCTCCAGCTCACGGCAAGCCGCACAGCACGGATTTCCTGAAACTGGCTTAGGAATAAAGATGCCCAAGTGAGTCCAACTTCTTCCCCAACGCCCCCAACATTCAAAGGAGCTGGGTACCGAGGGGTGAGGAGGGGAGGGTGGCCTTGAGAAGCAGAGGCAGGACCTCACGACTGGCTTACAGCCAGTTCTGTGTCACATTCCAAGTGCCCAAATTCACTCTCCAACCCGAAGCATGGAGCTCATCTCCAGTTTCCTCCTCGCCCCCGGCTGTGATACAGACACACAGCAGGTGCTCAGTAAATCACTATCTGAACTGAGTTAAATCACTTGCCTGTTCTATTGATAGTTTTCTATCCTTGTCCATAAAAACTGTCAAGGTACTGAACCCTAAGAAATGGGGGGAAAGGGCGCTGAGTGACAGAAACAAATCGGAACAAACGTGGGGAGAGAGCGCCCATGGCAAGAAAACCTAACGCCACCAAGTAAGAGGCAGAAAGTGCTGGGCTCGCGGCGAGGCCCGCACATCAGACCACCTGTGCACGTGCACAGAGACGAACACAGCACGGAATTCTCTCTCGATGCTTACGTTATCAGATGGGGAGTTTAGAAACAGAGAAGAAAAAATCACTGTTTTGGAGAAGGGCTCTGTGTAGAATGACTAAAGACAGAATTTAATAAAGGTCTGTCTGACCAGGGTACGGCCGAGTGGGGAGCTGTGTTCTTTCTCTGTCCACTGACGGCGGCCCCAGCAGAGACCGACCACCACCTGAGAGAATCAGTTTCCTCCCACAACGAGTCAGAAGGGGGAAACCGAGAAAGGCGGCCCGTGTCCTCTGAGAGTGCAGCCAGCCCGGGCTCTGCTCTCCCCTGGAGCAGCAGGCGCGGGGGAAGGCCGGGGAGGCCCCACCTTCCCAGGCTCCCCTCGCGTGCCCGCACCTGCCTCCCTCTCGGCCACGGCTGCCCCCCACTTCAGATGAGGGCTTCTCTCCACCCAAGCCCCTGCGTCAGAGCCCGGGAACCGTCCCGCAGTGAGCGTCATCCCCAAGGAAGGAAACGGCTCTTTGGACGATTTTCCTCGGAGAACCAGAGCAGAGGGCGGGACAATGAAAATGCTGGGTCAAAACAGAGCCCCCGCCCCAAGCCCGCTCTCATCAGGTGACCCCCCAACACCACCTGTGGGGAAACCAGCGTCCTGAATGTGTTTGCTCGCTTCTCCTGGTGAGTTTCTCAAGGTGCGTGGCCGGTGGGTGGTTAGAGACCAGTCTCTGCTGGGGCTGCCGTCAGTGGACAGAGAAAGAGCACAGCTCCCCACTCAACCCTACACTGGTCAGACAGGCCTTTATCAAATTCTCTCTTCAGTCATGCCACACAGAGCCCTTCTCCAAAACGGAGTGATTTTTGTTGCTTTCTTCTGTCTTTCTAAAGTCTCCATCTGATACGCAGGCATACCTCAACGACAGTGCTACACCGCAGATACCGTGGTGTCTAGAAGGGAACGGAGAACTGCAGTATTTCCTATCTCATAGGAAAGTAGCACCAAACCACAGCCCAACAACGACAGTCACACTCTGACGACCTAAAGGCAACTGTCTTTGCAGTGAACTTGGCTGGCGCGACGCTTGCTTTAAGAGAATTCGCATCACGAAATGACACAGCTTTCCAGAGTCGTGCCCGTGGCAGGGAGGTCTCACCTGGTGGAAGCAAGCACAGACACTCAGGGCCGGCCCAGACAGCCGCCACGCGGGGACCCAGGGGCCGGGGCCAGCCACTGCCCGACAGATCACATTCCCCTTCAAATAGGTGAGCTAAGTTTAGATCGCTTGAAACTGATCTTCCTTGATAAGCTGTCTAAAATAGACTCTGGATTCTGCAGAAATGTCCCCCCAGCAGTAAATCTCAACGACAATGTAAGTTCGGATTAACCGTGGAGTGGGGGAGGGTGAGTGGCCGGGAAGAGCCGCGGGCAGATTTGTAAAGGCTGAGCCCAGCCTGGAGAGCTTGGGCGAGGGTGCAACGCTTGCTGAGGCCTGCGCACGCCAGGCCTTCCGTGTCAACCAGTGGGTGAGA
Source organism: Aethalodelphis obliquidens (assembly GCF_003676395.1). Lineage (NCBI taxonomy): Eukaryota > Metazoa > Chordata > Mammalia > Artiodactyla > Delphinidae > Aethalodelphis > Aethalodelphis obliquidens. Next base: position 73,891,301 of record NW_020837950.1, read on the forward strand.
CAGATGAGACGCAGCCGCTGGTGGGGGAAAAAACGGCGCATTTCTTTAAGGTAGACTTCAGCGTCTTTCCAAGTTCATTTTTATTAACTTACGAACAGGTGCAGTAGATGAAAGATAAAAGCGACAAACCTGATCCGAATCCAGAAGGCAGTAGTTAACCCGTAACTGAACCAGCTGCGCCAGCAAATCCAAAACCTGCTTCTGTAACTGCACAGAGGTTGTTGTCGTGTACTGTTTTAAAGCTTTTATAACAAGAGGCTCAAATAAACGAATGTGATTATGAATAGCATTCTACGAAAAAAAAGAGAAAGCAAGAATCTGTAAGTGAGTCTTCCACTGCAGGCAGCTTGGAGGCCCCCACCTGCAACGTGCCCAGCGTGCACCTGCCGGCTCCCAGTTACCTTGTCCGCGCGGTTCTTTGCGACGCTGGTGAGGTTTGTCTTCAATTGGGTAGACACTTTCTGGAGTACGTCAAACCACCTGCCAGGCAGAAAGAAACTATAACAGCCACTCAGTGTAGCGGCATCAAGCTCTTCCTTCAGTGAAGATAATTAGGTGAAACAGAGTTTACAGCTGACTGACAGCCATCAAACCTTGTCACCTGCAGCAGGCTACCCGAGACAGCGCTTTCCTCTGCTACAGGAAACTCACCACTCAGCCCCGTGTGTAGTGGGGCCAGAGAGGTGATGGTCATTTGAAAGATTCAGGGATCTAGAAGATACCACTTGATTTCCTTGGGAAAAAATTTCTTTACAACAATTATACCCTTTTCTTTTTAAGAAACACAATATTAAATGACAGTAATCAGACACTTGCTTGTTTTATTTATACCCCATATTATTAGACAAAGTATTTAAAGAATCTTATTCCTGAGACTTGGAAAAATAGTAAGTACATGACCAATTAAAGCCCAAAACGTGGACATTTTCCTAAAATACTCTAGTATTTTAACTATAGCTGTTTTATCACTACATCTATATAAAGAAAAACCAGGAATTCTATTGTTACTACAGAGTAGTAACTCAAATATGCACTAATAATTGATGGTAATTTAAGAAACAACTACTGTAATTCCAGGCACCATAAACAACTATAAATTTGAGTGAAAATAGACTTTTAGCCATAAAGTTACAAAACAGAGAGTAATAATACCTATGCCCTCTACACACTAGCACTACTGAGCCATCTGAGTTACAGGCCCCCAAAGCGCCACCAACACACAGGAACTTACTCTAACGGGAAATGTCGTCATGCGCCCTGGGGAATAGCGTGTCCCCTTTCTGGCTGGCTGACGAATCAGCAGTGAGTGCGCTTCCCGGGAAGCCCGCTCAGCACTCCTCTCCCCCAGCCCAGCCCTGCCGAGACACTGAGGTGCCCGCAATCTCACCCACTGGACCACATGCTTCTCTGGAGGCAGGGCCATGCCTTCAGCATCCTTGCAGCAACCACATTTTCTAGAGTTCTCTGAACACAGGAGACTATCAGAAGGTTACCCTGAGGTGTCGTGGTCCTGTTCTGCCTGCACCATGTTCCTTAGGCTGGCGTCGGCTAAGGCCTGGGTGAAGTGGGTGTACGGAGCCATGAAGCAGTAGTGGTACAAGCCCGGCCTCACGCTGGAAGAGCCAAGGCGCTGAGCACGGCCTTGAGACTTGCTGGGGTTGGAAGATAAGCCATCAAACTGGGAGGCCAAGTTTGTCCCAAAGAGAGTCTTCAACAGCTAGAGTGGAAGAATTGAAGCCATCAACATCTGAAGTAACACAGAATCTCCCACACAAATATCACATCCACCTATATATAACTGGGTATGTTAGCAAAACTTCAGATTGCACAGGACAGTGGAGGGATACCAGGACACCAGCTAAGTGACAAGAGGCCAGCACAGCTTCTGAGATCCTCTGCCCCCATGGGGGCGAGCGTCCTCCTCCTGGACCATGAGGGAGGAGCAGCCCTCTTGGCCGGAGAACAGCGGAGTGAGCAAAGGCGGGACAGGTGGGGCTGCCGGACGCGCCACCAGCACCACCTTCTGAACGACGGGCAGCATTACATCAGCGTGCTGGGGTGAAGGGCTTAAAAGAAACTGCTTTCTGACCTGCTGGACACAAACAGTTGCCATCACTGGTTCTCGACTGAAGCAGGATTTCAGGTACCCCAGGATCTCTTCGACACACTGCAAAGGACAGGCAGCAAGACATTAAAGTAAGCAATTCACAGATACTTGTTGTGGTGAATTCTGCACGGAGAGCAGGCCACTGGACGGCTTCCGTTTAAATTGTGTACAACAGTAAACATCAGAGGACAGTCAGAAGAAGCTTTTCGCGCACTGCCAGCAGAGAAAGTCAGTAAAAAGCATGGAAATCTAAGCAGCCACGTCTCACCCTTCCCTTCATGCATTTATACATTCTTTCTCTCACTCATCCAGAAACTGTGCATCAAGGATCTGCTGTGCCCTCGGCATCCAGCCCTGTTGTCAGGGCAGGAGCTCAGAGTCTACAAAGGAGTGAAAGCCCCGCATCTGTGGGGCCCCTGCAGAGGTTCAGCTGAACATAGCACATACTACATCAAGTGTGATTTACCACAAAAAGCCCTAGACATTTCCCTTTAGTGTAAGGTCCTGTGTCCGACAGCAACCTGCAAAAATGACCAAAATGACTGCCTTCAAACGACTGTTCTCACAAACTGTTTTTACCAGCCTCAGAAATGAGGTCCATGTTATCCAAGGTCCCTGAAGACATGAACGGTCCAGGCACCAGCATCAGCAGCTCCCCGCTCACCGCCCACCTGGTCCCCAGACACTGCTTCTATCAGACCAACTACATTGAAAACGCCTCTCACTCCATTTGTTTGGTATATTTCCTGCACTAAAAAGCAACAGATTTCTGTTGATTTCAAATACTCAGGACCATGTATTTTTAAGATTCTGATTTATTCCTATTGGACTAGATATCCAAGGCTATACTCTGCAGGGTTGAGTTTGTTCCACGTCACCTTGTTTTCACTAGCTCATAGCAGGCAACTAAGAAGTGCGAACCAGAAGAATTACAACCAGAGCCTTCACATCACAAGTTGCCTAACAAAGAACCATGTCTCTTAACAAACACGTATGAAACGCTCCGTGTGCAACAGAAACTGAGTTATAGGCGCTGAAAACAGGTGAGAAGAGGATGCTGCTGTTAGTGGCCTTCAAGGAAACAAGTCCCGGGCATGGATATTAACATACAATATGATGAAGGGAGACTTCCACTCCTGGCCAATATGGAGTAAGAGGAACCAGATTTATCCTACAGCCAAACAACCAAAAAAACCCAATATATGAATATATGAAACCACAGTTCCAAGACAGTGACCAGGAGGCACTGGAGGACAGGCATCCCTGAGAAATGGGAAACCAGCAAGTCAGCCCTACGACTGCCCCGCTCACTGCCCTCAGAGAGCTCCTGGGTGGTGGCACAAGGGCGAGGGACAGAGCAGAGCTCAGGGGACCCCCCGAGTCGAGGAGGAGCTGAGAGTCCGGGGAAGCGGGAACAGTGAGGGCTCCAAAGAAGAGAGAGCTCCCAGAGAGGACTCTGTAGACCGGGGGAGGCCCTGGGAGCCGCTCAACACGTGCGTAAGGAAGGGTCAGAGGGCACAGCGCTCCGAACTCACACAGGGCTGGAACAGTGACTGCTCTCCCTAACCGGGTTTATGGGGCGGCGGCTAGAACCAGGGAGGCCTTGCCTCGGTGGTGGAAGAATTAGCCCTGGACTAAGCACTGCTCCGATCCACTGAGTTGACATGTGGAAAAAGTAAAAGGGACAGTGAGGAGAAACAGAAGACAATGTGTACAATGACTAAAGCCAGGTAAGCTTTATGCATATCGAGAAAAAGATGGAGAGAAATGGGGCTTCCCTGGTGGCGCAGTGGTTGACAGTCCGCCTGCCGATGCAGGGGACATGGGTTCGTGCCCCGGTCCAGGAAGATCCCACATGCTGCGGAGCGGCTGGGACCGTGAGCCATGGCCACTGAGCCTGCGCGTCCGGAGCCTGCGCTCTCCAACGGGAGAGGCCACAACAGTGAGAGGCCCACATACCACAAAAAAAAAAAAAAAAAAAAAAGATGGAGAGAAATGAAAACAAAGGAACTTCACTGTATTCCACTTCTAAGAGACACATGTTTAAGGAGGGCTATTGGTAACTCACTTTGAAATTCATTAGAAACTAAGATGCCCCGGTAGCTGGACAGGTGGATCCAAACACCGCAGAGCAAGTGGACAAAACAGTAACTGCTGGATCTGGTCGTGGACACGACACGGGCACTCACCACACGACCTCTTAACTCTCCCGTGTGCTTGAACATGTCCCCACAACATGTGGGTGGTGCAGGGAGGTTACTGGGCTTGGAACCGAAGTCCGTGAGCCTCAAGCACAGCTCTGCTGCTTCCTGAGGCACCAGAGGAACAAGCCACACCCCAGAGACTGCTCTGACCTTGCCATGTGCGAAGGTCAAATAAAGTAAAGGACTCTGTCAACAGTTTTAAACCCACCAATTTTTTAATTCATCTGGGTCTGAGCTAATTTACAGCAAAAAGTGAAAACAGGATACAAATAGAACCCCGCCCCCGGCAACTTCAGGCTAAGACAAGAATCAGACTCAAGTGCCCAGACTGCAGAACCTTCTCCCCACTTTGTGAATGTGCCGGGATGGTGGGGTTTCGCCCTGGAGGCACTCGGCCCAGGGTACACTTCAAGCGTGCCAGCTACAGCTCAACGAGAAGAAAGGAAACACAAACCTTCCCGATGTCCTGCAGTGTTGCCAACTCTAGAATCTGAGAGAGAACATCCAAGGCAGAGCGCAGAAAAGCCCCAAACTTTTCGGTGTTGCTCTGAAGATCCAAGGTGACCTTGGGAAAGTGGTGGGAGAGAAGGCACACATGATTACTGGCAGCATCCCGGTCACCTAACACAGACGCACACTGTCTGCTGTGGTGTGTTCCCTAGGCAGCGCGACACTCACCATGGGGGGATGGTGGGGGGGGGGGTTCTGTTTGTTTGCTTGTTTTTAGCACTGGGAAATGCCTTGGAAAGGAAATTACTCTTCCGGATCGCTATATAAACACTATTTTCAAAGGCGTCTTCCAACGTATAGTGACGCTACTGAAAGAAATAATTCCTGACCTTCTATCATAATGAGAAAAAGAATGTTTAATGCCCATCATAACCAGTGCCTGATAAGCAGCATATCAAAAAATATAAAACACATGTCTTCTTCCACCCATTAAGATCCCTGGGGGAAATCATTATCAAATTCAGACACAACCTTTCAGTCTGGCTACAACAAAATATTAAATTAGTCTTAAGAGGTATTAAGTTAAGATCCTAAAGGACCCAACTGAATTAAATTATGTAGCAATTTCCCCCATTTAACAGACTGAGAGAAGGTTCAGGGCCAAAGATATAATATGTAAGAACAAGGGTGAGGGGGAGGCATTGACTGTGAAAATAAAAACTGGCAAAAATCCTACAAAAACATTACAATAAGTAGATAGGAATTTGCTCACTGAAATAAAATCTAACCACCCCTGATGAAAGAGGAAACACTTTCTGGGCAAAGGGAGAGGAAAGCAGGTGAGAGACAGACACAGAAAATGAACATGTAAGTGGATCTCAACACTGTGACCACTGTCCCATCAACCTGAGGGTGTTCACAACAGGCCAAGGAAGGAAGGAAAAATCCAGGAGCGAGACCCCCAAAAACCCAGGGACAGGCGACTGCACGACACCAGGTCCCAGGGAAAGCAGGAGGGCAGGGGTTCACCTCCAGCAGGCAAGGACGTTGAGTGGGGGTCGGGGAGAGAGCAGGGAAGGCCTTTCCTGAATAGCGAACAGATGTGAGAACTGGGGTCAAAGAGCTCCGAGGAGAGCTGAAGAAGGACTTGGAGACTGGGAAATAACGCAGGGGGGAGCCCAAGGGTCAAGCGAACAATGGAGAGTGGGAGAGCAGGACACCCCGTGGGGCAGCAGAGGAGGTGAGGAGGCAGTGATGGAAGATCTCAGGACACGCCAGCCGCTCCAAACACACACACACGGTCTGCGCACAGCAACTCAACCAGCAGGCGGCACTCCGAGACTCCAGGGAGGCCAAAAGTAAAGGGGTCCACCTTGGAGTCCAGGGCATTCAGGAAGGGAGACGATGGAGAGGAGAGGATGGAGGGATGCTGCAGAGAACATGGGCGGGGGGTCCCCCAGAACTGAAGATGACGTACACTGAGAACAGGTGGAAAGGAAACATCTTCTCTGTGTGGGATTTTAAACATACCCTCCTCTACTTTAGAGCTTGACATGAGAAACATCTGGCTAAAGAGAGCCTCCAAATCTTTTATCTTTAAAAATTATCTATATCCTTCAGAAAACAAACCAGATAAAGTTTGTAAATGGTTTTTAAAAAATTAATATGTATCTATTAGTAATAAAAAAAGGATGCCTACGGGTCACATTTATGAAAAAACGTGCAAGATCTATGTGAAGTATCTTTTAAAATTACTTTCAAAATTCTTTAAATTTCATGTGCTTCTGATGTGCCTTTCTGAGGAAACAGGAAGTTTCCAACACAAAAAAAAGCATCTCACACTCTGGACGGGCAGGCTTAGCATGTAAGATATCAGTTCTCCCCAAGTTAATCTACAAATTTAACACAATCCCAATGGAAAAACTCTCAACTTTCTTTGGAATTAGATAAGCTTATTCTCATGTCCATATGCAAAAATAAATAAGAATATCCAGGGAAATTCTAAAGTAAAATGGGGTAACTGATCTCCTCAAAAATACATTATGAAGCTACAATAATCAGGAAGTGTGCTTCTAATGGATGAACAGATGGACAGACTGATATAATAAAGGAGTAAACGGAAATATAGAACTATGAGAATTTAGTATGTGACAAAGGTAGTATTTCAAAACCCATCAGTGCCAGAAAATGGACTATTTGGGAAACTGTAGGGGCAACTGGTTAGGCAGCTGGAAAAAAAACCTGTTAGATGCATACTTCATATCTAACAAATTGCAGACAGAATAGTCTAAACACACAAAAAACTGAATGGAAGAAAACAATGAAAAGCCCAAAATGAAACCGTGGGAGATTTTCCTTAATAATCTTAGAATGAGGGGAGTTCCCTGGTGAGGATCCTGGGCCTTCACTGCTGTGGCCGGGATTCAATCCCTGGTCAGGGAACTGAGACCCCTCAAGCCAAGGGGCGTGGCCAAAAAGATAAATAAACAAAATATAATAACAATCATCACCTCAGAACGAGGAGGGCCTAAGTGAGAAGCATGCCTGCGCCAGAGAAACAAACGAGCAGACCGCTAGCCCTCCAGAAAGCTGCCTGCAAGCTCGGCCCTCGGGGGTGCCCGGGAACTCAGCCAGTAAACAGTTCCCTAGACTGACGTCAGACTCGCCCTGAGCACTAAGGGTGGCTCACTGTGCCTGGACTGCCTCATCAAACAATGTGTTGATGCTGGACCCCTGCTCTCCTCTGAGAGTGTGAATTTTGGTTTGTGAAGGCAGAGGGAGCCTCTGTAACCAGCACGCGGCTGCACTTTAGTTGGAGGCGGGGGCGGGTGGGGTCCTCCGAGTGGCCCTCATGCGGGGCAGAGGCTGCCCCAGACTCCGCCGGCATCCTTCCCCTCAGGGGCTGGCTGGGTGTCCTCCCCACCCTGCCGTGAGGAACCCTCGCTGTGAGTACAACCACATGCTCAGTCCCACAAGACCTTCTAGCGGATCTCTGAACGTGGGCAATCTTGGGACGCCCAGACACGGCATCGATAAATCATAAAGACATCACTTTCCCAATGAAAATCCTAAACTTTTGTATGATGGAAGCTACCGTAAACAAAGCTGAAAGACAAAGCTGAAAAAGCTAATTGTAACTCATATCCCAAAGGTCTAACTTACTTACTTATATATGTATGTCTATAAGCTACAATCTTAAGAAAAACATCGACAATCCTCTGAAATGTGTGAATGAGTGTATTTTTACAAAAGAAGCAGTACCTTGTAGTTTGCGTGTGTAGCTTTCAGGACATCGTGCAATTTAAGGTAAGAAGGAAGGTGATAGAAACTCCCCAGTGACGAGGACTTGGTTGCTGCAACAGGCCCTGAGGTTTCAGATGGTCGAGAGGCTTTAAACACACCACACAAAATAAACTTTTAGATCAAAAGGAAACACACACCAAGTTTAAAAAAGACTGCTAGTAATAATTATTTTTATTGTATTCTAGTAGGATAAAATTCAAAATTTTCCTGACTTTTTGATTAATTCACAATAACAAGAAATTGACTAATGAATATAAGTAGACTCTGAGTACCGCCCATAAGATGACAAAATAAAATAGAAAGAAGAAAAAGAAGAAGAGCAGTGTGATGCTATTATGTGTTTGGTTTGGCCTGGCTGCCTGTTTGTGAGTCAGAGGAACGACTGACGTGACCTTCAGTCAATCTCAAAACCTCTCGGAGCACAAGGCTCCCAGGGGCACGATGGGGTTGACCTCTGGTCGACTTAGGTCATGAGCCCTGTAAGCAACAAACAGGGGTGATGTGAACACGCTCTGAAGTCTGTCAGGTACACACACTATCATTAAGCTGATATTAAATATTAAATGCCAAGCACCGTGTAAGATCTTAAAGATTTACGATTTGGGGTCCTTAGTTTATTTAACGCATCAGAAAGATGATCAGTCACATACTGATAACTTTGCATTTATAAAGTTCTGAAGCTTTTTAGCTGGTAAATCTTCCACTGGTATCGTCATCAATACTTAGGAAATAGTTTCTTTTAAAATGCTTTACTGCTGAACTGAATGACTAAGCATTTTCAGAACTCTAAAAAAAAAAAAAGCTTGACATGGGGAATTCCCTGGCAGTCCAGGGGTTAGGACTTGATGCTTTCACTGCTGGGGCCTAGGTTCAATCCCTGGTCGGGGAACTTAAGATCCCACAAGCCGTGTGGTGCAGCCAAAAAATTAAATAAGGTTTTAAAATTAATAAAATGCTTCACATAAACGCTTTATAAGCAAAATGCACGGGAGAGGCGTGCCCGGCCCGGCACCGCGAGGCGGCGCGCGAACGGAGTTGCTGGCAGCACAGCAGACAGGCGTCTGGTCGCCTCTGCTCTGTGCCCACCAAGAGTGGCACGGACCACACACGCCACAGGCAGAGGCACGTGGTCACTCTGGCCCCTTCTATTCCAAGACTTTCCCCTCCCAGTGTGTGTCAATTTCTCAGGTTCGTCTCACTCAGATGATTTTATCCCCACTTTACTTCTCCCTCAGCCCTTCCACAGGTAAAATTTCCATTTCCTATTTCAGAATTCTCCACACATCAGAATCAACGATGTCACCCCGCTCTATTCCTAGCCGTCTACACCCCCTCCCTTACTGAAAATCAGTCAGTGAGAAGAGGAGAAGCGGGGAGGCACAGCATGGGAAGCACGGGGTACAGCGCCCTGCTGTGGGCCAGACGCCTGCAGACGGCTGGGACCCCACATTGGCAAGCAACATTCAGACGTGCGTAAGACCAAAATGTGGTCTGTGTACACTCAGTACGTAATATTCAATACCTGAAACCACACCTGGGGAAACCATTTCTCTGGTTTCATTGCTATGTATTTTATTTCCAAAAACTACCAAGCTGTAATATTAACCTTGACATGAACGTAAGCTTTAGTCCTAAACCACTGTAATACAGACAGGCACCCCCAAGCCCGCCCCCTCCCACTCCCCCGCCGTGGCCTCACACCTGGACTGGCCTCACCGCCTTTCTTGGGACTCACGGGTACAGACACCTGCTCTCCGGGTTCCTTCTCTTTTCCCTTCCGTCGGATTGGACTCAGAGAAGGCGGGTTTGTTAGAGATGGCAAGGCTGCCTAAAATAGAAAACAAACTGTGAAGGAAGTGTAACCAACACAGGACTGAAAACTATGGTATGTGCTTCTACCACTCACCCGTGCAATCCATTTCTCTTCTTTGAATCCACATTTATGAAGCTCAGACTCCGTACACGTACCATCCACTTTAGCCCACACAGCTGCACGTGGTGGGAACTGACCCAGCACTTCCTAACGGGAGCACCATGAACGCTCAGAGACGGAGGAGCCCTCAGGCAGTCAGGCGGGGTCTCAGGAGGCCCCCGGAGCCCCGGCATGCCACCTCCAATAGCAAGCAATGGGGCTCTCTCTGGGAGCCAGGGCGTGAAACAGGGTACAGAGCAACGCTCTGAACTCCGTTTTCAAATGAGGAAATAGGCTCAGCGATGATGAAGTGACTTATTCAAGGTCACAGCTAACAAGAAGCAGAGGCAGGAGGCAACAAACCCGGACCCTCCACAAAGCCCACACTCTGCATACACAGGACAGTACAGAACGCCCCAGCCCCACACGGCAGGAGGCAGTGGCGCGGGCACCTCAGCTCTGCTGCTCACCCCCTCCGCGATCTGAGAGAGGCCACCCTACACCTCGGAGCCTTGTCTGCACAAAGGGCACAGTGGCTGACAGGGAAGGGCTAGAGAGACCGGGAAAGAAGCCGCTGCACCTGGAAAACACGCTTCGTGAAAGGAGCCAGTCACAAAGGACGCCAGCTGTGTAGCTGCGCTGACATGCAATGTCCAGAACAGGCAGACGTACAGAAACAGAAAGTAGCTCAGTGGCTGCCTGGAGCTGGGGACGTGGGAGGGCTGGGGGGTGACAGCCAAGTGGTACAGCGCTCCTTTGGGGGTTCTACAATGGATTGTAGTGATGGCCAAATAACTCTGGGTGTACTAAAACAGAGTCATACACTTTCCATGGGTGAGGTGCATGGTGTGTGAATTGCACCGTAACTGTATGATATGTTAATAATGCTGTTTCAGCGAGGCCACTGCAGTGGTGCAAAGGAGACACTACATCAGCTTGGAGCAGAACAGCAGCAGTGAGCACAGAGAAAAGTGTGCACATCTACATGTGCGTGTATGGATGTGTGTAAATGTATATGCGTGTATGCATATACATATATGGGCTTTCTGCAAGATACTTAGGAGAGAAAACAAAGAATTTGGTGAGCAAGATGAAGAGCTGTGATGACTCCCATATTCCAGCTTGAAAAATATGGAGTGAGAGACGGGGAGAAGCACCGGCTGGGGAGGAGACCAAGATGTCCAGATTTAGACCGAATGAGATTTCTACGGATCGCTCAAGTAGAGGTGACCCGTGGCAGCTGGCCACACTGGACTCCGAAGACAGGTCTGGGGTCTGCCCCGCTTAGATACTGAAGACCTGAGAGTAGACCTGACTGCCCTGAGCTGCCCGGTCCCACGCTAGAGCCACGACCTACAGGTGGCTACTCAAATTTAATGACAATTAAACAAAATTAGAAGTTCAGTTCCTCAGCTGCCCTGGCCACATTTCACGTGCTCGGTTGCCACATGTGGTTGGTGGCTACTGTCCCGGCTGGTGTAGATGGAACGTTTCCATCCTTACAGAGAGCTGTGCTGGATAGCCCTGGGCCGGAGAATATGGAGAGGGGTCGACTGAGAACAGAGCCCCGGAAAGCACGGATGGTGGGAAGAAGACTAAACTAGGAAGTACCCCGGCAGTAGAAGGGGGTCAGAGGATTCGGAAGCCAACCAGAGAGAATGCCTCAGTACAGGAGAGGTGGTCCTGGGAGATGCAGAGGGGAGGTGAGACAGGGTCTGCGAAGCACCCACGAGAGTCAAAGGCGCGTCTTGGCAGGGAGCGTTGCTATGGGGAACTGGCAGAAATCAGGCCAGCAGGGGTTAAAGAATCGACGGCCGAAGCCGTGGACTGAGTCCAGGGCCAGAGAGGTTTTGCAAAGAAGGCCAGTGTCAGAGAAGCAGTACACTAATTCAGGGGTTAAGCTGGGAGAAAGGACTCGAGAGAAGCTTGTAGCAGCAGGGGGACCAAATTGGCAGCTAGAGGACAACCTGAGCTGTCAAGGTGGAAGAGACAGGAGAGAGAGTGAACCATCAGATACAATTACAAGTGAACTGAGCCATCTTAAATTCACTGTGTGATTAGTTTTCACTGAACTGTACTTCAAAGAAAAGCAAAACATTTCGGGAGAGACCAGCTTCAATGCTGAGCTTTCTCGGCCAACGCTGAAAGCCCAAGAATAAAGCCAGGTATTTCCCTCTCACAGGTGATAGTAAATGACAGACGATACCAAATGGGCTATAAGTTGGATGAGCACATCTAGGTGTTAAATCTAGTGTCACGATATGAGCAATTTTGTTTATTTAAAGCAAAAGAGGATAAGGAAGGGACAGATGAATAAACAGAGGCATGCCTGGAGGCCCACGGAGCCATCTGGACCAGCTGAAAACAGCTGCCCAAGCAAGGAGTTACCTTTATTGCTGGTCCAGGAGCCACATCATCCAGGACGTGTGCACAGATATTGACCACCTTCAGCAGGTGGGAGAAGAGCTGCTCCACCATGGGCACCAGGGTCCGGTCACCCAGAGCCGGCCACACCTCTTCCTGCTTGGTGGCTGCGGGGCTGGCCTCTTCTTCGGAGGCCCACGAACTCCTCAGAGATCTGGGGGCACTGGCTGTGATACGGGCACACACGTTACCTCCCCAGCTCCACAGCATGGGGCCAAGACGTAAGTCCTTCAGACCCGTCTACGTCGAGAGTCTGCTGGACACCTCCACCTGGGGGCCCACTGATGCCTCAGGTTCCACAGGAAACCGACATCTCCCCCCGAATCTGTGTCCCCAACCTCCATGAAGGCCGCCATCACATATCCACCCAGGATGTGACAGTGCCCCTCCTGATCTTTACAACTGAAGTTCAACTGGTGGTCCAGATGTGCTGACTCCGCCCCCTTCACTCTCTTTTAATGGGTCTCTTCCCACACAACCCACAGCCATTATCTTGTTCACTCTCTTGATCTTGCCTTAAGTACGGGTTTCCCTAACTTCTCCTCCAATCCACATTCACGTCAGCCAAGTGATCTTCCTAAAATACTACCCAGATTGTTAGTCCCTTTCATGAGGCTCTTCAATGACCTCCCAGAGCAAACAGACTAAGTCCTCATTAACGGAGACGGATCCTTCACCAGCCACATTCTCCATCGTCGTCCTCGCCCTCACACAATATCCAAAATTACTTAGCACTCAAACGTCACACAATCTCTCACGTCTGCATGCCTTCACGTGTGCTGTGCCCTGTCTGGTGTTCCCTCTCCTGCCAGCCCATAAATGTCACTTCCTGTCCTAATCCCCGACAGAGTGATTACAGCCGCTCCGTGCGGCCACTGAACTTCTGTTGACGTGTGTCGCTACAAACCTACATTCAACTTGAGAACGGAGCCCACACACCATACTTTCTCATGGGCCCCGTGCCTGAGACAGTACCTGCACAGGGTGCCCGCTAAAATGAAATTAGAAATGAGTTTACCTATAGCTAACTGAGGGGCTAGATCGGGAAAGGGCTGCTTTAAAATACTCGGCACAGGATAGCTGCCTGCAGTACACATTTATGCCTATCGGTAATGTCTGAAATTCTGACTAAAGGAACAAGCCATCCCTGGCAATGACCTCAATACTTTTCCTCCATGCGCTCACCGCCGCCACCCCCCAAAAGGAAATCAAAAGTTAAAGACCTAGAATCCCTCTTTCAACTCAGTACCAATACCTGCAAGCAAGTTCCCGGCTAAAATCAAAGCATCTTGATGGGCTGAGAGATCCAGTGGGAACCAGGCTGATGAAAGCAGGGTCAGGATCATCGTGACCATGCCCACAGTACAGCTCTTTCTAGACTCATCAGAGGCGCTCAGCGGGGGCACTCTGAAAGCAGACGTTTGCAAGATCGAATTACAGAAAAATTTTAAGATAACAGCCTTGCTTTCTCTTATGAACCAAAAGGAAGGCACATCACTGTTCATTTCATGCCAGCTCATAAAGCGATCTTACTACTGTGAACTAGCATCCTTCTTGTAACCACAGTCCCATGAAAGTCATCCGAGACAGGAAATCAGGTAGCAGATCTGACTGGAAGTATTGGAACTGGTTACTCTGATACCTTTTAACTCTCCTTCGACTGACTTAGCACGTTTACCCCAACACCAGAGTTGGTCTGAAGTCAGGTCTAATGCTGCATCTACGACACGGGAAAGCCATCACCCAGGACCAGAGGACGCACCTACTTCAAGCAAAGTTAGTTGGCCATACGCTGACACACACAAGAAATCTGCAGATTTCCTTCCAAATGTGAAGGTGAGTTACTAAATTTGTCTCAGTTATCAGTATACATAACAAAAGCTTACTCCTTAATGCTGTAGAGGACTCAGAATTATTTCACAGATGCTATGAGGGCCATCTACTGGAAGAAAATCATTTTTAAATGAGAACTGCTAATATAAATGTAATAGTTCCTAAATTACTCTTGTAATTGATTACAAAATTTTGCACGATAGCTCACATTTGATTTCAAATGAAAAATGTTTCTAAGTTTTTAATACACAGTGAATAGTGAATAATTTTGGAGAGAATCAAGCCAATTAGAAAAGTCTTTTGCCAGCATATGCAAATTCCCTTAAATTAACCTGCAAATCATACACTCAGATCCTCCAAAATGCTTAAGAGTGAGCATCTGACGTCCATTAGAATTAAAAGTAATTCAGTATTTCCCAATAGCTCCTTCTCTAGCTTCCCACACAACTAACAGGGCAGAAGCAAATATTCCAATGGGTATTTTTCCAAAAGGTGAAACTGTTAAGGTGAGACTTAAAAAGAAAGAAAGAAAGGGATCCGTATAACTATGTTTGTATCACATAATTGTAGACAGCCATGCGCCGAGGAAAATACATACCCACAATGCCAACCTAAACTCCAAATGCAAACTGGAAAGGCAGTTGAAAGAAGACACAGAGCTTCACAGCATCCAAACTAAAGAAGAAAGGAATGAGAAAATCACACTCAAACACCAAAAAAGTTTATTAAATTGAACCTCCTTTTTCCCTTTATAACGAGTACGAACAATGAAAACAAAATTGCGATCTGTATCTAACGATAAGACATCTGTCCTCCCATGATACAAGTTCATACCTTAGAAGATACAGCTGGACAACTGAGATACAGGTTTAAGGAGGGTCGATTATATCCCAGTGAGGAGAGGCCAGGAGTGATGCACCTCCTCTGGCTCCAACTTTAACCATCGTGCTCCCCGCCCCCACCAGGAGTGCCCTTCCTACCCCAGCTCACCCCACCCCATCTGCTCCTGCAGATTAATGTCCATCTTCCTAACCAGACTGAAAGAACCACAAGGGCAGGGATCCTCTTAGTTTTTACATCCCAAGCCTAGAACACTGTCTGACATACGTAGGCCACAATAAATACAAATAATGTTTATAATATTTTGAACAAATCAAGGGAAGACCAAACTGCAGACAGCCCAGACAATATTTAAGTTTGAAAGGCACTTATATCCTTATCAAGATAGTCTAATCATAACTGCCTGAGTTTTCACAACATGAAAGCATTCCTTCTGTCACATAAAATAAATGACAAGATTTAACCTGGTAATCAGCAAATTGGCACTACTTTCGTGTAACATTCTTTTTTTCTGATTATGGAAGTTAGACCTGTTCATTTTAGAAAATTTGTGAATATCTTAAAAAGCATAATCATTCATAATCCTAAAATTTATTTTGGAACTTTTCTGCCCATCATTTTCTTAAGTATGTAAGAAATGCGTTTAATGTGAACATTATTTTTCACAAGCAGGGTCTGTCTGTGCACAGGCATACACAGTTTTGTACTGCGCCTTCTTTCACTCATTATAACCCAGATGGCCATTCTACAGATTGTTCAAAACCCTCCAAAGCACCATGTTAATAAGTGCATAATAAACATATCACCATCTATACAGAATTTAGTTATAATCAGAACTTAATCAGTTTTGGACTCTTGGACATTATGGTTCTTTTACAATTTCAGCATCACAAATAATGATACAGATAATCACATTACACAAAAATCTTTGTTGGCATTTCTGATTTTTTTCCGCTTCGTATGTATTATAAAGTCACTGAGTCAATTAGTCTAGAGATATTTTAAACTTCTGATATACTACCAATTCAGATTATGGTAGTTTTTCTTTTCTTTGTTATGTCTTCCTAGACTGGCTGATTGATTGATTGACTGATTTTAATTTTTTGGCCGCGACGCGCGGCTTGTGGGATCTTAGTTCCCAGCCAGGGACTGAACCCAGGCCCGCGGCAGTGAAAGCGCCAATTCCTAACCACCGGACCGCTGGGGAGTTCCCCTGGCTGAATTTTTTTACAATGAACATATTTAATGTTCAGAAAAAAAAAAGTTGTTTCCATTCCCATTGGAATAAACCCAGGTTTTATTCACAGAAGCACAATTTCTTAGTAAGCCGCACATATAAGAGCTCTAATACAAGCATCCTACCGTTAAGAACTGACCACACAAACTACTGAAAAGTAACCTCATTAAGACCAACCAAAAGAGTCTTACTGTGAGCGCCCTCGTGGTTGATGTGATTAGCTCATGAGAAACTGCTGCAATGACTCTCGAAAGGTTATTTTCCATAGTGACGTCTGTTATGCTTGGTAGTAGGTTATAGCCTCTATATATTCTAATGAGAAAGAGACGTGGAGACTTATAATCTACCACTGAAGCTTATGACATTTTCAAAATTCAAATGGCACTTAAAATTTTAAGATTAAAGGCTACAAGAGGTTAAAGCAGTCTTGACTTTTAAGTTAAAGAAAGACTGGGAATAAAGGTGGTCATTATTCTAGGAAAATGGCTGCGATCACCCCTCTCCTCCTCCAGTTCCCAACACCACAGCACTGGAGCAATGCTCTCTTCGACACAGCCTTGCCTGCAATCTCTCTACGTGTCCAAAGCTGCCCATTTTTCAAGCTTTAAGTTAAAAGAAATCCTTCATGAATCTACTCCTGATTCTGGACAAAAGAAAGTCCTTTCCCACTACAGTACTGCCACTTTTCCATACTCCATTCCTGGCACGTGTCAATTTCAGTCCCTCCTTGTAGTTACATACGAATTCTAATTCCCCAACTACATAAATGAAGCCCAGGTAGGATTAGCGTTGATTCACTTTTGTTTCCCTCAGTGTCCTGTCCTCAACAATAAAAAACACAGTCTATGTTAGTCTTCTAGTCTAAAAGACACAGAAAAGAATGGGCTGTGTACAACCATTTGAAATTGTATATAAAAGACTCTCACAAAAAAATGTGAATAATAATAATTGCACATCACTGAACTAGCGATAACCCTAAATAACACTGACACTCTTTAACAACCTGCTCACCTAAACAGTAATGTCATGATATAACTATACTCTTCATAGGTAACACAAATATAGTGAAAATTTTAAGGACAAATTTTTAGAGAAGACATAGCATTAGAGTCCTAGAGAAAAATACAGCTGTCGGTATGTGGCTCATAACCAACGATCATACGATTTACGAGGTCACTGCTGTGTGGCTGCAGCAGAGCTTAAATAAAGAGGCGGGGTGGTAGACCCTGAAAAAGAGAAGCGCCCCATCAAGGGAGGAGCGCCTATTCCAAGCGTTTTCTCTAGAAAACACGAGGCTTTAGAGTGAGCCCAGGGCACGCTTTCCTCGGCTAGCAGGGGTACCTGGTTATGGTGCTGGTGGAGAAGTGAGACGGAGGCTGCGCCTCGTGCATGAGAGGCTTCAGGTGAACGCTGCTTTGACCTCTCGCCATGGCCACGACTGCGTCAGCCTGTCCTTGGTCGCACTTATAAAACAGCTTCGGGACAAGCCTGACATAAAAGCAAGGTTTATTTTCCTTAGAAAGTACCTGAAACCCACCTGTGATCCCCTCCCTCCGGCTACCCAAAGACACTTCCTTCGTCAGGGGAATTAAGAGCAGAGGCTCCGATCGCAGGGCTACTCCCCCACAAACCCGCTCTGAAAAGACCAGGCGCTGGACTCTCTTCCTGTCTGTCATACAGTTACATACATCTCTCTACACATAATTAAATGCTTTGATTTAAAAAACCTTGAAAGTTCTCTTTCTAACCATCTTGATCAGCGTCAACAAGTGCGTGAAGCCAAGGTGCACAGGAAGCACTGAGTACAGGGCAGATCTGAATGCCAGGGGCTGTCCCTTACTCTCTTCTGCAATTTTGTCTGCAAAACCGTCCCACACACTCCCAGGTGCAGAGCTCCAGCTGAGGTCCCTCACAAATCCAAAGTGAACTCAGAGGCACAATGCAGGGGGCACATGGGCGCCTCCCTGCAATCAGCGCTCGGCACACGCCCTGTGTGAGCACTCACACGCCTACAGACGGGCCCATAACTTTTAGAAACAGTCAACTGTTTTATCACATTAGTTTGCAAACCCAGTGTCTTTACTTAAAGTCTCTTTCCTCCATGAAGACCTGGTCGTAAGTATAATTTTTTCCTAAGGCTTAATAAACTACTATCATTCACAGAAAATGGTAAAGATCCAAGATCTTTGATCAAGTAAGTTATATAAATCCAGTTAAATCCATGAAAAGGTACACCTCACAAGTAATCAAAGAAATGCAAATGACCGCATTGAAAACCGAAAGAATATCCACCGAAATGTAACTGGTTTTCTTTTGAGCAGTTTGATTACAAAGATTTTTATTTCCTCCTTTACATTTTTCCTAAATTTTGTTCAGTAAACATTACTTTTAAAACAAGATAGAAGTTACTTTAATAGGAAATACCAATGACTGCCTGAACAACTGACACATATTTAACTTCTTTTGAAATACTGTTTTGGTGAGAAGAATCAGGCACAATCCTATTCTGGGAGTGGGAGCATAAACTGATCTGTTTCTGGACAGTAATTTCACAATAAGTACCAAAACCCATAAAAATCCACTTCTAGGTATCTACCCATGAGAAATGAAAAGCATGATTCATAGTAGTCAAAAAGTGAAAATAATAATACCACCTGGTGAAGGTATAAATAAAACAGAGTATTATCTATGTAACAGAATACTATTCAACAATGAAAGGAACAAACACACCACGTAGCATGGACAAATCTCAAAAACTAGGCAAAAGAAGCCAGACGCCAAAGTCCCATCTGTTTATTATGTGACCTCATTTATATAGAACATGTAGAAAAGGCAAACCTCTAAAGTCAGGAAACAGATTAGTGGTTGCCTGTGGCCAGGTGGGAATTGGGAATTATTGCAAATGGGCACAAAAGATCTTTTTGAGATGATGGAAATGTTCTAAAATTGGATTGTGGTGAAGGTTGCATAACTCTGTAAATTTACCAAAACTCATTTAACTGTACACTTAAAATGTGTAAATTTTAGAGATATAAAATTATACCTCAATAAAGCTACTAGGGAAAATCAGAAAGCTTGCCTGGCCTAGTAACTCAACTTCCAGGAATTAATTCTAAGAAAAAAAATTACACATAAACATTTATGTATAACAACAGTCACTGAACCATTATTCATTATTTAAATCAATAAAGATTTAATATCCAACCAAATAATATTTATATAAAAATTTATCACAACTACATAGTGAAAAAGTGGCCACTAACTAAAAAACTTTTTAAACAATATTTACAGGCTTTATTTATCTCACACTATATGAAATGTCATGCACTTCAGTAGGGAAATATGAATATATTTGAATAGAGGGTGCCGCCCCAGACAACAATGCCAGTTAAAATTTCTTTTTTAGAAGAGTATTTCCAACAGGAAGATGCTAATAATACATTATGTGGAAATTATCAGATAACAGAACTGCATGTACATTTTGTCCCAATTTTGAAAAAGAAACTTGTACACAGGATTACAGGAAAAAATGTTAACAGTGGTTATCTCCAATGGTAGAACCGAAGGTGATTTTTCCAGTGCTAGTCTCCATATTTCAAAATTCTGGCCATGAAAGTGCATTACTTTTATAATATGAAGCTAGTACTTTGTTGTTTAAATTTCCATTTTAGACCCTTAAGGTAGTGAAAAATACCTTTTTTGATAGTTTAAGAGTAGCTGACTGTGAGCTCAAAAGATTTAGGAATACTGCCCCATGTCCTCTGAATTTTCCCCTCTCTTCCCATTCTCGTATCATTTAGTACTTTAACCAAGAAAGTGAAAAGAGATAAAATACTTGGTAAGTACCTCGTTAACGAAGCTGCAGCAACGTGGCGCACCCTGGGGTCTTCATCCCCAAGCAAATAGATGACAATGTTATTGAGCACTCGTTCTTGCAGTTTTAAAAGCTTTGGAAAGAAGGATAATAAAAACAGATATATTAACTAAGTTTTAGGTCAGATATTTTGGAAAGCCAGTGAGGAAGAACTCAACATCACCAGTCCTAAAGTCACGCATACAATCACAACTTTCAGGATGTCAATAAATACTTCATGTGAAATAAATCTAGGACAGAATGCATTCCAAGACATTCTACTCCACTAGGAAAGTGCACTTCCTGGAAGTTAAATCACGGCCTCACAAAAATGAAGGGCTTACCCCTGTATAATGATGGGCCCTTCTGTGTAGGTTTTCTGCTTTTGCCTCCAAAAAGCTCACCAACCTAACACAAAAGAACATATTTCACAATGAAACAATTTAGTTACTGAACAAACACCCGCTGATGGCCTGCACGACTGACAGAGCAAGGAAGACGGCCGGTTCCAGCACATTAACCAAGAGCCAGGGAAGGCTCTGAGGCAGCCTTGCTTAAAACAGCAGAAAGACTCACGTTTTCCAAACAAGTAGAATTTACACTGCTCTCCTGACTCCAGACTCAGTCAGACACTGCTCAGGAAACTATTTTCCTTCAAAATGGATATGAGCAGCTGTTATTTTGAAAGACCCAAGTGCCCTACAGAATCAGCTCAGAGGGGCAGACTGTGGGGAGGGGGCTGAGACTCTGGTGCCTCCCCAAGACCGGAAGGTCCCCGCCCGCCCCGCTCAGGGTCCTGTCTGTGAGGCGTAGGTGAAAGCAACCCCGACTTCATGGAGATGTTGTGAGGTTGAGAGAAGGTAACCCACAGAGGTCACCTAGCCCAGCCTGGCACGCAACAAGCACTCTATAAATGGCGGCTGAAAAGCACAATATTCCCGGACAATAAAGGACCATTTCCCGTCTAAAAGAAAGCATGGAGAGAAATCATCTGGAAAGAAAATTTACTCTTAGAAAATGAAAACTGCAAGGCATCAGAAGTTATTTTTAGCTGCAACACAATACAGATCAGCTAAGTTCAGTACAGTGCTAAGTACACTCGTTTAAACAAGCACAAGTGACACAAGCTTCACTGTCTTAGAAGTTCGAGCTCTTTTATTCACACCACCCAGAACACCTAGATGACTAAGACTACTGGAAAACCCCACTCCTCTGCCTGTACGTAAACATTCCAGGAAGGGGGCAAAGTCAAGGAGGAGACGGGCAGCGGCAGCCGTGCAAACCACTCCGATGCTGACACGGGTCACTTGATAAGCGTCACTACTGGCACCAGCGGACCGGGTCTTCCAACGCCTGTTCAGACTTGGGAGCGGCTGTGGTTCGCCGACCCGACGAGCCCGACTCACTCACCTGAAGTCGATCTCTGCCACGGTCTCCAGAAGCTCCGTCCTCACCAGCCAGTAGGAGCTGCTCCGCAGGGCCAGCATGTCGGTGAGGAGCTGCAGCCCCCACTCGCTGTAGCTGCTGCTGCAGAGACTCATGACGCAGAGCTGGAAGGCACAGCGGGCGGCAGGTGGGCCTCCGCCGACCCCTCCCACCGTCCCCGCTCCGTCTTCCTTTAACAGCGACAGGGATGCTGCCCTGTTTCCACATCTCTCAGAAACACTTATGATATACACTCACCTCCATAAACTCGAGTTGCAAAGTAAATGTGTCCCTTCCACAAAACCGTTTTCTTCCCCGTCTCTGCCTCTACCCTGGCCTCTCCTCCCAGACACCAGCCTCGCCATCACCGACCACGCGCCACACCGCCACCACTAAACCCGAGCTCAGCCACGCGCCCAGCACACGGGACACAGCACCCGAGCCCTTCCTGACGTGACCCTGCCCTTGGCCGCACGAGCGGACAGGACGGGGCTTCCGAGGCTGCACC
This sequence comes from Aethalodelphis obliquidens, assembly GCF_003676395.1. NCBI lineage: Eukaryota > Metazoa > Chordata > Mammalia > Artiodactyla > Delphinidae > Aethalodelphis > Aethalodelphis obliquidens. Next base: position 73,913,397 of record NW_020837950.1, read on the forward strand.
CTCCCCCGAGCCCTGAGCACACTCGTGGGCAGTTCCACACACGGCCTGCTGCCTGCCGCCAACCCCCTTCCTTCTGCTCCAGCAAAGACAGACTGACTGAAACTTGGCAAACAACTCGCACTGAGGAACAATTCTGGCCGGGCCAAAGGGACGGTATCCCATAAATCTGACAATTGTAGGGTTTTTGTTTTGATTTTTACTGGTTAACTTGGACTGCTGTTGACTAGCCAGTTGTGATTTATGAACCAGCTGATATAAAGTTTCCTACCACATAAAGGACTGGGGCTCTCCCTCGACAAAAAACAAAGGGGATTAAATAACCCCTATGCCTCACTTTAACTCTATCCATTCTATGGGACTGAAAGAGTTGTTGGTTTTTTAATTCAACAGGTTTTACGCTTAATGTGAGCAAGGTACAGACACCCTTTAGGGAAGGTATACTTCAAACAAATATTCTGAGATTTAAATCAAAGTCTATTAAACCTTAACTGTTGGCAATGTTTTCCTTCTAAGGCTGAGTGGTGGATACACAGATGTTTATTATTGTTCAGAATATCTGGAAATATTTAATGTTAAGCTCCAATTTTAACTGTAACATTGGTAAAATTTCCACTAATCAAAGAAGTGATTTCCACAAATGACTATGCTCACCCTCACAGCTGTACAAGCCAACTTGCAAGTAACAGAAGATTCGTCCTTCAAAGTTTTCTGCAGCAGGGGAATGCAGTCCGCCAGAGAAAATGTATTTCCTGATCGGAAAAGCAAGGAACAAACACCTTCATGTGAACCTGAACATGAGAATGCCATCTGGAAGAGACAACACTGAAAAATGAACACTCGACGTTACCTGTCAGGGTTCTGACGGTGCCCATCCAGTCTCCCACGTGGAAGCGGGACCTGCTGAGGATGGAGGAGACAAGGGTCCCACAGAGGATAGCTGTGGCTCCTCTGACCTGCGGGTCCCCATGGTCGATGTAGTTCAAGATGTCTGACACGTACTGCTCCTCTGTGGAGAGAGACGGCCGGCCACTGTACAAGTCCCTACCGTCAACTTTCTAACTCAGGGCAAAGGCTGAATTCTCAGGAAAGAAAAAGAGGGCGAGGCAGTGATCCTAATCTAGAAAAGACTTGAATATAATAACCATCAGTGGTAAAAACGTTTCCGGGTTTAAAGATTCTATATTCATCCTTCAACACAATAGATTTTCTGGATTATAATTCCAGGTTGTCAGCCAATAATCAAAATTCCAAGGTTTCATCTCAAAAAATTATTAGAGAACCTCAAACTTGTCCATACTTACCTAATATAAATTCAAAAGCATGGGTTGTCCCCTTGCCCAAGGAAAGACAGAGAGCAGGCAGGAGGATAACTTTAGGGGAGCGAGTCTTCCCACCATTCACTGTATCGTGAGAATACGCCCCAGAACGTGCATGACAGGAGACTGGCTCGCTGCTGCCCCAGCTGGTCTCGGTGCCCACTGGCTCTGAGTGTCAACACCTGGCCTGGGTGGTGTGGCCCAAAGCCATTTTGATTATATACAATTTGTGCTTTTGGTATAAATCCAATTCATATGCAAATAAGCTCTGCCGTTCCCAGATTTCTATCGCTTTGTTGTATGTGTTTCAACTAAACGCTGCATCTATAGGGGGTCCAGGAAGCTAAAAACATGACTGTGTGTTTTATGGAGAACACTCCTCAAATGCCGCAAATCAGCTAAGAAAACTTAGTGCTCTAAAACTAAAATAGTCAAGACGGTTTGAAATAGTTTTCAAAATAATGACTGAACGTGAGGAATAAGATACAAACTTTGAACGTACCAGGGTATTCCATGGTGTCAAGCGGTGCTCTGTAAAGTCTGCCGAAGAAAGATTCAGGGTGAAGGGCCACAGCAGCTCCAACACAGCTGAGCGCCAGTGCCTTCACGCTGACCCTCACATCCCTGTCCGGAACCAAGGCTGCAAACAAATACACCTGGGTCACCTTCAGCTTCAAAGCAGCACATATCTAGCTTCCAAATACACAAAACTAGACCCACTAAACCAGCTGCTCCCGTCTTCCCCTCCCTCCCGCTCCGGTCAGTGAAAACCAAAGCTCGTCCCCAGATTCTACTCTGTCTGCTGCAAACAGGCACAAAGCTGGTTCCCAAGATGACCTCTGAAACCTAAAGTCATTCCCTTCAACTCTGCACCTGCCTTTCTACACTTACCGTGTTTTTCCCCAGTTAGCAAAAATGAAGCGGACAGAAGGCGGACACAATGGACAAGAGGAGCAGAATCTTCATCACTGGACTGGCCAATGTCGCCTTTGATCCGGCAGGGCTGGAACAGAAAAACTGACACTTGTTTGTCTTATAATCACGGAACCCACCCATTGATTCGTTAGTTCATCCAACAGATAGTTCCAGAACAGCAGCTGTGCCAGGCGCTTGGGATGCAGAGACGCCTACCTTCACCCACAGGTGCCCAACCTCACGGGCCACGGCAGAGCAGAATCAGACCAGCCAGAGGGAGTCCTGACCCGGGGCCATGTGGGCTGTGGCAGGGCTGAGCCCAATGTGCAGGGAGGGAGCCACACAGGAGGGCAGCTGAGACCTGGCATCCGGGGGAAGCTCCTCGGGCAGAGGAAAGAGCCTGGGGGAGCCCAAAGCTGTGAGGGGTGGGCCTGGTGCGAGGGGGCCCAGAAGGGACAGCCGAGGTCGCTACAGCGACTGAGCATCGTGGAGGGACTAAGTACAAAACACTACTTCTTGCCCTCAAGGAATTTAAAATTAGCTGGGAATACAGGACACTTACACGGACAAGGTAAGCAAGAGGGATAATTTAAACAGTTCAATGGACAAGTGAGCAGCAACAAAACCCCGAACAACCTGATTAAAAAATGGGCAGAGGACTTGAACAGCCATTTTCCAAAGACGGCATACGAATGGCCAATAAACCCACGAAAAGATGCTCAACACCACTAATCAGGGAAATTCAAATCAAAGCCACAGTGATACACCACTTCACACCCAGTGTGATGGCCACTCTCAAAAAGAGCAGAAAACAGCAAGTGCCGGCGAAGATGTGGAGAAAATGGAATGCTGGTGCACTGTGGGTAGGAACGTAAAATGGTGCAGCTGCTGCGGAAAACAGTACAGTGTTTCCTCAAAAAATTAAAAACGGAACTATCACATGATCCAGCAATTCCACTTCTGACATATACCCTAAAGAAATGAAATCAGGGTCTTGAAGAGGTATTTGTACACTCACTGATAACAGCATTATTTACAACAGACAAAATGTGGAAGTAACCCAAGTGTCCATTAAGAGATGAGGAGAAAGAAAAGCAAAATGTAGTAAACACGTTCTGACACCTGCTACAACACGGATGAACCTTGAGGACATTCTGCTGAGTGAAACAAGCCTGTCACAAAAGGACAAATCCCGCATGGTTCCACGTATATGAGGTCCCTAGAGTCACCAAGTCCATAGAGACAGAAAGCAGAATGGTGGGTGAGAGGGGCCGGGGGCCGGGGGAACGGGAGGTTAGTGTCTAATGGGGACAGAGTTCCAGTTTGGGAAGATGGGAAAAGTTCTGTGGATGGATGGTGGTGACGGCTGCACAACAGTGTGAATGCACTTAATACCACTGAACTGTACACTTCAAAATGGTTACGACGGTAAATTTTGTTATGAGTGTTTTACCACAATAAATAAACAAACAAACAAATCAATTCAATGGAACAAAACCAAGAATGTTGCAAGGCCATGCATGACCACCAGATGGTGAGGACGCGCTCACACCTGGAGAGGCAGAAAAGCAGAGCAGACCCGGGAAGAGGTCAATACGCGAAGGGGAGACAGCTGAGCAAAAGCTCAGCGACGGGAAAGCCAAGAGCGTGGTGGACAGGCAGCACCAGGGCACTGCCGAACGCTCACGGGAGCTCGGGATGCTGAGCAGTCTCGGCCTAAGTGTCTCACCTTGTTTTCTGGATCTCCTGGCTCAGCAGCTTCATCTCTTGAGACAAATTTATCTATACTGCTGTCAGATGGCTGCCTGCTGTGGCCCATGCTTTGCAACAAATGTGCTTGTTGAAGGGCTTCAAAATCAGAGAAAGAGAGGTTAAGTGACAAGTTTCCAATTAAAACACAAATACACATATTTACAAAAAGTCAATAGGAAACCACAGGACTTAGATTAAAAAAGGGATAATAACTTCTCAATTGATTTTCCACATTTGCTATTTACACCTCAGGAAACAAAGACACCAGGAGATTTCTTCTCAGAAGCTGAGATATAAGAGGTCAGGGTTGAAGACAAGGCCGCTCCGTAGTACATGGCCTGAAGTCAACGTACCGATGGAAGAGTTTCTGAAAGCCTCTGCGTCTTCATCAGGAAGAACCACAGCAGCGTCCTCGTCCTCGTCCTGGGGCTGCCCCACTTGCATCCCTGGGTACTGGCTGTCGGCACCATCTAATACCTAAACAGTTCAAGAGGGGCTGTGAGGGTTCTGAAGTGCGACCACCGAGTGCGACCACCACCAAGCCCTCCAACGTGGAAGGCAAAAGCAAAACCCCACAAATAACACGGACCACATCTCACACGCCAACACGAAGGTCACTTCTTCAAGTACACATGGGTGCGTGCGTGTACGTTATCAAGAGCTGACTGACCACGCATTACTGCTACATTATAAAAAGCTTTTGTAACTCTAAAAATTCCAAAACAATTCCAATCTGAACATTTCTCTTTTTGATTACAAAAAGAAAAAAAATCCAAACAAAAGTCTTTGTGTTCACAAGCAAATTTTACAGTAAGTCAAAAATGAGGAAAAATCTTTTAGACAAAAGTCTACCAATAGGTTATCCCCTAAACTGTTAGAAATGACCCAACTAAGTTTTGGGCACAATATTTCATATATTTAGCCATATATGTGGGTTATGATTTCATACAGCAAAATTTTTCACATCCAATTGTAATTGACCTGAAAAACTGAGTGATGTACCTTCAGTATGCAAGTTAAATTATCACTGAAATAAATTCTATATCATTTAAAAAATCATCCCAAATCCCTCCAGTTAAATTAAAAAGAAACTGAGCTACTTGCTCAAAAAGAACCAAGAAAGAAATGATTTCCTCCACTCTCCACACTGTTTTAAAAAAAAAAGAACCCACACAGGTTAAAATGAGAAGTTTCACCACAATAAAAAACAACATTTTTTGAATATCATACTACACCCCAGGCAGGCTCAAAAGTAATTACATGTATTATTTCCCTTATCCTCATAAGCCTTAACAACATAAGTACTGTCATCCTCTTCATTTCGTGGATAAGAAAACTGAGGCAAGAAGGGCCATAACTGTGCTAGGCTACACAGCTTGTAAATGGCCGAGGCAGAATTCTCATCGTGGTGGGCTCCCTCCAAGACAAGCCCCGAACTGGGCTATCTCATGAGGACAATCCCCACCCCCTACAGTTGGCTTATTTTTCTCTATGGCACTTATTGCTATCTGACTATGTGTTTATTTACCTGTTGATTACTGGCTCATCATCTGCCCCACCCACACAGGCACACACTCTAGAACAGAGGCAGGCAAACTACATCGGTGTGCCAAACCTGGCCCACCAGCTGTTTTTGTAAATAAAGTTTTATTGGAACACAGTCATGCACGTTCATTTACATATTTACGGCTGCTCTGGCACTTCAACAGCACAGATGAGTATACAACACAGGTCATATGGTTCACAAAGCCAAAGATATTTATTATCTGGCCCTAAATGGGAAGAGTTTGAGGAGTCCCACTCTAAAATACTAGCTTTGGGCTTCCCTGGTGGCGCAGTGGTTGAGAATCTGCCTGCCAATGCAGGGGACACGGGTTCGAGCCCTGGTCTGGGAAGATCCCACATGCCACGGAGCAACTAGGCCCGTGTGCCGCAACTACTGAGCCTGCGCTCTAGAGCCCATGAGCCACAACTACTGAGCCTGCGCGTCTGGAGCTTGTGCTCCGCAACAAGAGAGGCCACAACAGTGAGAGGCCTGCGCACCGTGATGAAGAGTGGCCCCCACTTGCCGCAACTAGAGAAAGTCCTCGCACAGAAACGAAGACCCAACACAGCCAAAAATAAATAAATTAATTAATTAATTAAATTAAAAAATATATATATTAGCTTTGTGTGAGCAGTTTTGTATGTTGTGCCCTCTACTTCATCTGCGGCTTGTAGGACAATCCCTGGAACATAACAGATGCTCAGTACATTTGTTCAGCCAATAACTAATGACTAAATAAAGGACATGGAAGCACCTCATAAATCAGAAAGAACTCTGCCAGTGTGAGAAGCATCAAGGGAAGAGGTTTAGTTCCCTGCAGGCTACAGCCCGGCGTGGGTCCCTGGCCCAGCCCTACCACACAACATACAGCTGCTGCAGCACTCCCAGATGGGAGGCTTTCACAACCTCCTATGGTCATTCAGTCCTACTTCTAGCAAACCTGCCCAGAAATTATCTACTGTGAAAAGGCAAGATGAAAGCTGGTGCAATAAGCAAACAACAGAAACTTCCTCCGCACACTTAACGTGCTACTGAGCCCAGCGCTTTCCCAACCTTCTCTTCTCCCAGCCTACTGGTTAGCACTCTTCACCCTTTCCTGACTTAAAATCATTTCCCACCGTTCCCGTTATCTGTCCTATCCTCCTCCAGGTCTTCTAGTTAAAAACCCCAACCGTGAGCCCCCTTCTCCAGCCGAGTAAGCGGCAATCCACTCGGCCATTAGGAACCACATCCACGTGACAGGTGGAGAGCTGCCAGTGCTTTAGCTCATGATTTGTAACGCACAGTTTCTGTATTCATTTAAGTAAAATATATATATATATTCTTAATAAAATGCATTCAATAGTAGCAAAACAACAGTACAAACTGTTTCGATAAAATGGCGCTGTAAAGTCTGGCATATACCTGTAGCAAACCTTAGACCACTCTTGAGGCGCTTCTTGTCCACTAACTCAGATAAGAGGCCCTCAGAGCCATGCTCAAGATGGGACATGTTGTAAAAGGTTTTGAAAAGTCAAAAAGGGTTAAAATAACGCACAGTATTAATGTTATTAATCATCCAGCATTAAGACCACAGGTCTGTTAATAACAGGCTCCTCAAGGACTTTCAAAATAATGACTTAACCTGTGCCCAACAAGATACTAAGAAACTTTTAATGCACTTGTGACCTCCACGTTCGGCACAAAAGACACTGGGCTGTTTCCTTCAGTGAAGGACTCAGATGGGGCCGAGCTGCCTGTTAAGGATCTGAGCTGGTGACCTCTACACTATTATCAGTGGGTCAGATGAATGGAGTGAGCCAGCAGGAGGGTCCAGGTCTGGGCCTCCAGGGAAGGCCCCTCTGAAGAAACCGGGCTGCCCCCTCCAACCACTCACAATTTCAGAACTGTCGGAAGGGGTCACGGCTGAATCGGGCCCCTCGGTGGTGGTCTGGGAGCTGTCACTGATGGGAGAGGAGGCCTGGGTCCCATCGTTCAGGTCCATGGCAGGGTCAGACGGGACAGCGCTAATCTGGCTGGAGCTGTGGCTCAAGATGTCCTCCTCGTCCCCGTCAGTGGCACCACTCGTCAAGTCACAGCCGGTCAGATCCACCGAGTCCGTCTGAAGTGTGTGCTGTGACCGGGGCTGCTCAGTGATGATGTCGTGACCCACAGAGTCGGCAGCTGAGCCAGGAGTGGAGACCCCAGAAGAGGCAGCCAGCTCACCACCAATCTCACCCTTGACTGAGGCTGAAGACAAAGAAACACTCATTCTTCAAAGGGTCAGGAAAAGCATTCAATACGGGATCAGATATTTGCAAAATACCCCAAAGTTCACTATCAGCAAATGTTTTAACTGCAAGAATCCCTGAAATACAGTGAAAATATGAACTACTCAATTTCAAAAGCAAGACAACAGTGCATCCTTCAAACATGTTTACTGTATTATTTACTTACCTTTTACTATATTACAGTATTGATAAAATAAGGATCACAAGTAGATACTTTTTAAGTGCTGTGAATATTCTCAAATGGCATTTCAGTGCAAAACCTGAACCCTGCCCAGCAACACTGCCACCTCCAGTTCTTAAGCAACTGGTCCAGCCTGAGCGTGGAGCAGCCACAAGACTTAGGCGATTCCTAGGCAGCCTGGTCAGGGGCACAGGCTGGGTGGTCACAAATGCCTGGAGCAGGGCTTCCCTGGTGGTGCAGCGGTTGAGAGTCCGCCTGCCGATGCAGGGGACAGGGTTCGAGCCCTGATCCGGGAAGATCCCACATGCCACATAGCAACTAAGTCCGTGCGCCACAACTACTGAGCCTGCGCTCTAGAGCCCAAGAGCCAACACTACTGAAGCCTGCGTGCCTAGAGCCCGTGCTCCACAACAAGACAAGCCACTGCAATGAGAAGCCCGCACACAGCAACTAAGAGTAGCCCCCGCTCGCCACAACTAGAGAAAGCCCACGCACAGCAACAAAGACCCAACGCAGCCAAAAATAAATAAATTTATTTAAAAAAGCAAAAAACAAAAAAACCCCAAATGCCCGGAGCTCTAAGCAAGCAGTGCTCTTGGAGATGGGCTTTCCTTCTTCCCAGACCCTGTTCAAGACCTCTAAGCCAGTCCTACTCTCCGGTAGCGTAAAGTTTCACATTTTCCTAGTTTAGTTTTTAAATTCCCATTTAAAAAAAAACAAAAAACAAAACAAACAAACAAAACACCATTATGGGGACTTCCCCGGTAGCACAGTGGTTAAGACTCTGTGCTCCCAGTGCAGGGGGCTTGGGTTCGATCCCTGATCAGGGAACTAGATCCCACACGCATGCCTCAACTAAGAGTTCATATGCCACAACTAAGGAGCTGGCAAGCTGCCACTAAGGAGCCCACCTGCTGCAACTAAGACCCGGTGCAACCAAATAAATAAATAAGTAAAATTATTTATTTATAAATAAATAAATAAATAAATAAATATACTACCACTACATAAAAATCTACACCAGGCTGTTAGCAGTGTCACTCCTGTAGGCCAGTGGGTCAATGAGCACTTGGGCTTTATAATGTTGTGTATAGCTGCAATTTTTTTGTTGTTTTAACTTTATTTTTGTAAGTTAAAAAATCAATTTCTATTTTGTAGACTAAATCAATAAATAAGTAATCACCACTGAAATCATTCAGATTTTCCTTCCCCAGTATTTCAGCCTCATTTTCAGTTATCTAAAAATATTATTTTGCACAGGGTTATACAACCCAAACCACTCTCATTTAATCCAATTATTAGTATCTTACTAAATACTCATCTTTCACAAGATGAATAAAGAGCTTAGATAACTATTTGTAAACAAATGTAAATTTCTTCCAAGTTAAATTATCCTCAGACAATTTTTTTTAATTGAGGTATAGTTGATTTACAATGTTTCAGGTGTACAGCAGTGATTCAGCTACATGCATATATATATATATATATATATATATTTACAGATTCCTTTCCATTATAGGTTATTACAAGACATTGAATATAGTTCCCTGTGCTATACAGTAGGTCCTTGTTTATCTATTTTATATATAATAGTGTGTATATCTGTTAAACCCAAATTCCCAATTTATCCCTCTCCTGCTCTTTCCCCTCTGGTAACCATAAGTTTGTTTTCTTTGTGAATCTATTTCTGTTTTGTAAATGAGTTCATTTGTATCATCTTTTTAAGACTCCACATATAAGTGCTAACATACGATATTTGTCTTTCTCCGTCTGACTTACTTCACTTAGTATGATAATCTCTAGGTCCATCCATGTTGCTGCAAATGTCATTATTTCATTCTTTTTTATGGCTGAATAGTATTCCATCGTATATATGTACCACGTCTTCTTTAAGCATTTCTCTGTCGATGGGCATTTAGATTGTTTCCACGTTTTGGTTATTGTAAGTAGCGCTGCAGTGAACATATGGGTGCATGTATCCTTTCAAACCATGTTTTTCTCTGGATATATGCCCAGGAGTGAGATTGCTGGATCATATGGTAGCTCGATTTTCAGTTTTTTAAGGAACTTCCACACTTCCACTTTTCCGTAGTGGCTGGACCAATTTACATTCCCACCCACAGTGTAGGAGGGATCTCTTTTCTCCACACCCTCTCCAGCATTTATTATTTGTAGACTTTTTGATGATGGCCATTCTGACTGGTGTGAGGTGGTACCTCATTGTAGTTTTGATTTGCATTTCTCTAATAATTAGTGATAATGAATATCTTTTCATGTACCTGTTGGCTATCTCTATGTCTTCTTTGGAGAAATGTCTATTTAGGTCTCTGCCCATTTTTTGATTGGACTGTATATTTTTTTTACATGAAGCTGTATGAGCTGTTTGTATATTTTGGAAATTAATCCCTTGTCGGTCTCGTCACTTGCAAATATTTTCTCCCATTCTGTAGGTTGTCTTTTCATTTTCTTTATGGTTTCCTTTGCTGTGCAAAAGCTTTTAATTCCATTACTCTAGGAAACAGACCCAGAAAAACACTGCTGTGATTATGTCAAAGAGTATTCTGCCTATGTTTTCCTCTAGGAGTTTTATGGTATCTGTTCTTACATTTAGGTCTTCAATCCATTTTTAGTTTATTTTCATATATGGTTTAGAGAATGTTCTAATTTCATTCTTCTACATCTAGCTGTCTAGTGTTCCCAGCACCACTTTATTGAAGAGACTGTCTTTCCTCCATTGTATAGTCTTGCCTCATATGTTGTAGATTAATTGACCATAAGTGTGTGGGTTTATTTCTGGGCTTTCTATCCTGTTGCACTGATCTATGTGTCTGTTTTTGTGCCAGTACCATACTGTTTTAATTAGTGTAGCTTTGTAGTAGAGTCTGAAGTCAGGGAGGGATTCTTCCAGCTCCATTCTTCTTTTTCAAGATTGTTTTGACTATTCAGGGTCTTTTGTGTTTCCATACAAATTAAAAAAATTTTTTGTTCCAGTTCTGTGAAAAATGCCACTGGTAATTTGATAGGGATTGCAATGAATCTGTAGATTGCCTTGGGGGTATGGTCATTTTAACAATATTGATTCTTCCAATCCAAGATCACAGTATATCTTTCCATCTGTTTATGTTGTCTTCAATTTCTTTCATCAGTGTCTTATAGTTTTTAGAGTACAGGTCTTTTGCCTCCTTAGGTAGGTTTATTCCTAGGTTTTTGTTTTTCTTTTTTTGATGAGATGCTAAACGGGATTGCTTCCTTAATTTCTCTTTCTGACATTTTATTGTTAGTGTATATTAATTTTGTATATTAATTTTGAATCCTGCAACTTTACCAAATTCATTGATGAGCTCTTGTAGTTTTCCGGTGGCATCTTTAGGATTTTTTATGTATAGTATCATCTGCAAACACTGACAGTTTTACTTCTTCCATTCCAACTTGGATTCTTTTTATTTCTTTTTCTTCTCTGATTGCTGTGGTTAGGACTTCCAAAACTATGTTGAATAAAAGTGGCGAGATTGGGCATCCTTGTCTTGTTCCTGATCTTAGACGGAATGCTTTCAACTTTTCACCATTGAGTATGATGTTAGCTGTGCGCTTGTCATATATAGCCCTTATTATGTTGAGGTATGTTCCCTCTATGCCCACTTTCTGGAGTTTTTATCATAAATGGGTGTTGAATCTTGTCAGAAGCTTTCTCTGCATCTATTGAGATGATCATATGGTTTTTATTCTTCAGTTTGTTGATGTGGTCTATCACATTGACTGATTTGTGGATACTGAAAAATCCTTGCATCCCTGGGATAAATCCTATTTGACTACATCTATGTTCGTCAATGATATTGGCCTGTAATTTTCTTTTTTTGTGGTATCTTTGTCTGGTTTCAGTATCAAGGTGACAGTGGCCTCATAGAATGAGTTTAGAAGTGTTCCTTCCTCTGCAATTTTTTGGAATAGTTTCACAAGGATAGGTGTTAACTCTTCTCTAAATGTTTGGTAGAATTCACCTGTGAAGCCATCTGGTCCTGGACTTTTGTTTGTTGGGAGTTTTTAAATTACTGATTCAGTTTCAATACTGATAATCGGTCTGTTCATATTTTCTATTTCTTCCTGGTTCAGAGCCTCAGACAATTTTTAATCCCATTTTCCCCCTCACAACCCATGCAATTCATGAGACACTTTACCCACCATCCTCTTCTCAAAAAGACTTATACTCAGGGAGTATAAACCTAATTTTAAAACAGCTTAAACCAGGGAAAACAGCAAACACTTGATGCAAGAAAACACACACACATTTCAAAGTGAACACTATAAAAGACTCCTGAATCATCCACCATTTGAGCAAGCTGGCTTCACTGCTGCCTCCCAGGAGCAAGATCCATGGAGGTGCAGGGGAGGGGAGGAGGTGGGCGCAGCAGGGGAGAGCAAGGAGGACACCACGGCCACTCCGAGAGAGCTACCTGAAAAGGTGGGGCTGCTGCCGTCTGACCTTGACTCAGAGTCATCCTCCAAGGCTGCTGCTTCTCCAAAGAGCACTTTCCCTAGGAAATGATGTAGCGAGAGTCCTTTTAAGCTTGCTAAAAGGACGAACTTTGAAAATCAAATAAATGTACATTCCAAGAGGAATATCGTAAGTATATTTAATTCCTGCTCTCAGTCCATCATTATATATAAGTTCCTTTATACCTCTAGAGTGTGAAACACAAAAAATGCAGAGATATCATACTTAGAGTATTATTAAAGTCAATAAACCTATATGGAAAAAGAATTAAAAGCAACGATTCTCAATCTGTACCACAAAGTACTTTAATAATTAATATTTATTGACTTAGACTACTGTTAATGTTAAATAATTTATATTACTATTTATTTAATCTTAAAAATGGTAAGTTATGGCTAGAACCAATTCTATTAGCCTTTGGAATATTCATGTCATATCTCCAATGGCACATCAAAACTTATATATAAAACTTTTATAGCTAAAAGTCACTTTTATTTTATCTTTTAATCTGCTAGATTTCTATCACTGATAATCAGTACTCAGGTACTGTTATGATCTATGACGATGGAATAATATTTCATCTTTTGCAAAATCCTAAAAATACATTTCACAGTTCATGGTTTCTAAATTATATTAATAAGAAAAAAAGTAAACAAAAGTCTTAACATGATTTAACTGGGATCATTAAATCATTTTGGTTATATTACATATAAATGTCATTAAACAACACTATCAATATAATTACTGGTAAGTTCCAATTTCTGATTTCACTGCTCTTCAAAGATTAAGTCATAGGGGTGATAACTTCCACAAATCTACACTGATGTGACGTTAAAGCCCTCCCCCCACCCCAGAATAAAGCAAAGGAAACTCAAAATCTAGATGAAACTAACACAGCAACTTCGCTTATCTACTAAATAACAGGGTCCTTTATTACAGAACAAGTGATTTACCTTGAGAAAGCAAATAACATTCCAACCTGTGAATTCAGAGTTAATGAAATCAGTCTCTGTCTTTGGAAACAGTAGTTTGCAAATCTGTTCCAAGGAGTTCTCCCGAAGAGTGGGCAAGGGCCAGGCTGCTGCCAGGATGCCAGGCCACAACCCCCAGCCCTCACCCTTACATTCAACAACAACAACTCTGTTTTTCTCTCTCCTATGTACTGGCAGATTTCACTTGAAAAAAAGAATTCTGCAGCTATGACAGGAAACTGTGAAAACTGCAGCTCTAAATAAAAACAACAACAAAACACTTGAAAAACAAAAAAGAGATTGAGGACAAATCGTATGTCCTAGCCCCAAGAAAACAAAATACATCTCTACCAGTCAACGAGTCATCTTATCATCATCAGAAAAAGTGACCGAGAAACAAACAAGGCAAGTGCCGGAGAAATCTCGTCACATGCCTGAAAATCTCTTCCTAGTCCAAGAATAGAAAGGCTAGCTTTTCCTGGAACCCTTTCAGTTTTCAAGCAATCTCAGTGTTTTCACCAAAATCTCAAACTTGACTAAGTATCCCACACTACGATGGCCCAAATATTATTAATTCTAAGTACTTCTAGGAAATGCTTACTTAATCCAGTTAAGGCTAGAATATTATTCCTGTTAAGATCCCATTCAATACTACAAATAATATTAGGCATTAGGCTCTCAATTAAATATTCAACTCATGACACACAAAAAAGATTAGTATGTTGTATGTAAAAGATTAGTTGTTATATGTCAATTATACCTCAAAAAAAAAACAAAAACAGTATAAGTCTTTTAGGATTTCAAAATAGAAAACAACAGCAATTCTTTCCTATGGAAATCTAGACTGGAACAGAACATAATTGGTGCTATAAGTGATGACATGTACCAAAGCTATCAGACCATGTCAGACACACTTCGATTAAATAAAAATAAACAAACTGTATCAGAAACTTAGGTATGTACCAAGCTAAATATGTCTGAAAAATGACAACCAGGCCCAAATTCACCAAATAATTAACCAAACATTATTCCTAATACTAAACAAAATTCATTGGGAAGATGAGTTACCTTTATAAACATAACATTCCCTAAAGCAGGAGAAGGCAAACTCCAGCTCACCCAGTTCTGTAAAATAAAGTTGTACTGGAATGAAGTTGCACCCATTAGCTTAGTATTGTCTATGGCTGCCTTCCTGCCACAGGACAGAGTTGAATCATTGCAAAAGAGACAGTAAGGGCCACAGGCTAAAATGGGTACCACCTGGCCCTTTACAGAAAACATTTGCTGACCCCTGGCCTAAAGCATTAGAAATTTATGACAGGGAATTCTGTGGTGGTCCAGTGGTTAGGATACGGTGCTCTCATTGCCGGGGCCCCGGGTTTAATCCCTGGTCAGGGAACTAAAATCCCATAAGCCACGTGGTACAACCAAAAAAAAAAAAAAAAAAAAGGAAATATATGACAAACCAATTCTGATACACACAGCAACTTTTAAAACCCATCCTAGGGACCTCCCTGGTGGCACAGTGGTTAAGAATCCACCTGCTAATGCAGGGGACACGCGTTCAAGCCCTGGTCCAGGAAGATCCCACATGACGCAGAGCAATGAAGCCCGTGCGCCACAACTACTGAGCCTGCGCTCTAGAGCCCGCGAGCCACAACTACTGAAGCCCGTGCACCTAGAGCCTGTGCTCCGCAACAAGAGAAGCCACTGCAATGAGATGCCCGCTTGCTGCAACAAAAGGTAGCCCCCGCTCGCCACAACTAGAGAAAGCCCACGCACAGCAACAAAGACCCAATGCAGTCATAAATTAATTAATTATTTATTCTTTAAAAAGCCATCCTACAGGACTATTCAGGCCTGGTTATCAGATTCCAGCAACATTTATACATATAATCACCCTGCTGAGAAGAGTTATAGGCATAGCCAATTACATTACAGAAATATGGAAAAAGCAGTAAAATTGAAAATAAGAATCATTTCTGAAATAATCACCTTTTTGTTTCCTTGAAAGGACAGGGCTGCATGAAGAACCCCCTCCAGCTGTAAATCACAGAAAATGACAGATGAAAGTAAGGTAACAAGCCACTAAAATGCAGAAGGAATTAGAAAATCTTTAAGCTTGATTCAACTTTAAAACTAGAAAATATGTGAACATATTTCTACAGGTGGTGCTTAACTACCATACTGTAACATGAAATCTGCATGTTACAATTTTAATTTCAACGTGAAAATTATATTAACACTCAAATATACAGTTCTAAAATGCAAAAGAGCTCAAAGTGCATTTAAAAAGTCAAACTAAAAACATTAGAAATCTCGGATTATTTGGTCAACTAATAATTAAGTACAAATTTTCATTAGAAACAATCATTAAAAATTAGTATTTCCAGCAATTATTTGTAAGGCATGCATTCCAGAGAGAAAAGGATTGTTCAGTACAAAGGACAGTGGACAGGCAGATCAACATCTTCTACTCATGGTTCAGGCAAACACTTGTGTTCAAACGAGGCAGCAGTCAGACTTCACGCCAACCTTCCCTGGTCTGCAGATGCTGTGGGTAAAGGCCACACCGCACCCACACTGCACTAAACGGACCCCATGCACCACGCCTACTCAGTGCAGTCAGCAAAGGCTGCAGAAAGAAGCCTCTGCCGCTGAGCCAGACCCAGTTCTAGAGGCTGCGACTCAGGGACCCATCTCTTCCAGCTCCCCAGGGGCAGCTCCACATTAGACTGGTAGGTCTGCACAGCATCCGGGGGCGGGATTAGGGCCCAGTGCCCAAGAGCATGGGGAAGAAGAGCAGAGATGGGGCGGAAGAGGTGCCACGAGACGAGGAACAGAAGGGGTTTTCTAGAATCAGGCGCGACAGCAAAAAGGGCCCAGAGGGCAGAAAAGGAGTCCAGAATTCCAGGAAGACTTGAAGAGCCCACCTTTGGCAAAGGGACACAGCGCCTGGAAATCCCTTCCCGAATGCTTCCACTTCACGACAGATGAAATGCCACGCAGAGGCAGCCGAGTCAGATGCAGGAGGCGGGTTTCACGTGCTGGCCTCACCCTGCCACCTAGCCTTCCCACCTCAGCCCTGCCCCGTCTACACAATAAGGACGACACCTGCATCGCAAGTCTCCTAAGGAACTGAGCTGTCCGTTGCTCAGCACAGCATCGGAGCAAGGGTCAGGAGAGGGGCCAATAACACTGCAGGGTGGACTCCAAGAGTCACCTTCCTAACACCTTACCTATAAGCTCCACGATACTTCCGCTACGACTTCGGCAACCGGGCTCATCCTTAGCGGCAGTGAGCTGCCCGATGCCGCCCGCCGTGGTCAGCACCCGCAGGAGCTCAGGTGGAGGGGTTCTGAGGAGCTGCTGCAGGAGTTCCAGTGCGCCAGTCACAACATTGTGGTCTTGGTGCTGAGTATAATGCAAGGTCAGTTCGTACACCTAGAAACAGAAACACCAGTGTCATTCCCATGGTTTTTAAAATGTGTCCTAGGTTTCAGGTTTTTGTTTTGTCTTACGTTGGGAAAATCTGTGCCTTAATTTCACTCTCTAAAAACTTCTCTATCCCTTCTACCAGTGTGATCCTAGCTTCCGTGCTGTTTTCTAAAGTCCCAGCATTTTTTTCACTGTTACCTTAATTCCTTAAAAGTAAATAGAGCACTTCCACAAAAGCAGAAGCAGGCTAGTGAAGAGCTCCAGCTCCGTAAACGGGCGACTAGTAAAGGAGAGTAAAGCCCCAAATACACGGAGCGCACAGCTACTCGAACACACACGTCATAAGCAAGAAGTACTGTCATGAGTGCCACTGAGAAAGGGTTTCCAAAGCTTTTAAAGGCACTACATTAAACTTCATTAGTGCTTTTAATACTATATCACATTATATGAACATAGTGTATTTATCCTTTTTCCCTTTAATTAGAGGTGCCAGATAATATACGGAGTTCCCAGCCAAACCTGAATTTCAGATAAACAAATAATTTTGTAGTGTAACTGTGTCCCGTGCAATTTCAGGCATACTTACACCACAAGATTACTGATGATTTATCTGAAATTCAAATAACTGGTACCCCCTATTTTTATTTGCCAAGTTGGGCAGCCTTACCTTTAATATCATAAAAGTCATATATACGTTTCTTAAAAAGACAGTATAGCGGTTTATAGAATAAAAAGTAAAAGCCTCAAAGGTGGCTACTTTGACTGGCTTGTTTTTGGTTCCTCTGACGGTTACCTCCGTCACTCTAGGTCACAGATCTGCAAACCACAGTCCACAGGCGAATGTGGCCCTCCATCTGTTTCTGCACATAGTCTTACTGGAGCACGGCTGTGTGTGTACTGTCTGTGGCTGCTCTCCTGCCACGGTGCTGGAGTTGAGTAGCTGGCCCATGAGCCCTGCTCTAGGTAACCAGCTTTACACCGCGCTTCCTGAGCCGTCTGCTCTGAGCAAAGAATCTCTTGACTTCTTACTATGTAAATGGGGGGAATGGGCACCCACACTCCCTCACCTCATCTGCCTCCTCCCAAATTCTGTTAGCAACCTGAGTGCTTTTATATTAAGGGTTACATTTATTTAGTACGATGTAACTTTTAAAATCGCACGTGCTCTGCCTAGATGTTGAGCATCTGTCATACAGAGCGAAGTCAGTCAGAAAGAGAAAAACACATATTGCATATTAACGCATATATGTGGAATCTAGAAATATGGTACAGATGAACCTATCTGCAGGGCAGGAATAGAGACGCAGACGTAGAGCACAGACGTGTGGACACGGTGGGCAGGAAGGGGAGGGTGGGATGAATTGGGAGATTACGACTGACGTAAGTACGCTACCGTGTGTAAAACAGGTAGCTAGTGGGAACCTGCAGTATAGCACAGGGAGCTCAGCTCGGTGCTCTGTGATGACCTAGATGGGGGGGATGGGAGGGAGGGGGAGGTCCCAGAGGGAGGGGATATATGTATACATACAGCTGATTCACTTCGTTGTACAGCAGACACTAACACAACATTGTAAAGCAATTATACTCCAATAAAAAAAAAAATCAGTATGTGTCTCATCACGTGTACATTAACATCCTTCACTGCAAAGCCTATTAATGTGACTGGACCCAAAAAGAAAGAAGTATTTCATTATTACTAGTCCTGTGTCACTTGAAAGAGAATGTCCCAAGGATAACCGTTAAATGGATTCTCTTTTATCATAATCTCTTACTTGCTTAAAATTATTCAACATTGTAATTTGTTTCATAATTGGATAACTTACTTTTATAAATCTTCCTGGTTTTCCCCTCCTTTTAACATACACACATGCCTTCCCTTTTTCCCAGCACTTAATCATAACATTGGTCACAAGGAGCTCCTTGGACTCCCTGTTTCTAATCTGAATGGCACACAGTACCAGTCATCTCAGAATTGCTTCTAACACATTCCTGGGTTAGGTGCTTTGTTTCTTGGATTTCAGGACTTCCTCTTTTTTTGTTATCTATTTCTCATTTTGCTGGAATACATCTTCAAATAATTTTTTCAAAAAGCACACATGAAAAAAGTGCGTGCGCATGAAAAGCAAACTGAATTCTTGCATATCTAAAAGTATCTATATTTTGCCCACACTTGCTTAACAGTTTAGCCAGGCTCAGGATTATTTTAAATTCTATTTAAATATAGCTAGCCAAACTATTATTACATTAGCTGAGTTGAACTTCTTAATCAAAATAATTTAATTCAAAATGGCCAACAGTCAAAAGAAAATAGATTAGATATGTTTTAGAGACAATCTTATCTAGCTTGCTAATGCAACAAGGTACCATGTTGTTTAACCATGTTGAAGAAACATTAACTATTAAGAAAATCTGTAATTAATTAAGCACCACATCCCATACCCCTTCACTCCATCCTCCCAGGATTACTGCTCTCTTAGTTTAACACAGTTTTCAATATCCCTCTAGCCACATCTTCCCCCAGCACCCCTACTGACCTGTGAGAAAGCCTGGAGACCTTTACAGGATCCAGCTCACCCTCACCCGCACACTCTCACTCTCTCACTCTGTGCACTTGGCAAAGGCTGCAGCTTCTGTCTATAAAACTCTCTTCTCCCAGCTCCCTGTGTCTGCTCAAATCCTACTCACCCAAAAGCATCAGCCGTAACAGCCTGCCCAGCATGCCTCCCTGAACTTGGTCATGCACACCCCCTGCCCCCCGCCATGTACTCTACAGTACCCTACACCCCCCGCCTTGCTATTTAGTGACTGTTTGCTTGCTTCCCCCACTAGACCAATGGTCTCCAAACTTTTGACTAAGCAGCCTTTTTAAAAAAAAAAAAAAATCAGAAAAAAGTTCTGAGCATGCAACTCCAATAATATTTATTTTAAAATATTGTACAGGTACTACCGAACTCAGATATTACATATATTATAAAATATGCACCAAATCTGACAAGTCTCTAGCTCCAGTTATTGGTTTACAGGCAACACAGACAACAAAGAAACATGTTAATTTATACAACGGAGAGTCAATTAATAAAAAATCAGATTGCCGGGAGTTCCACAGGACAATCTGTCTCTTCAAAAAATGAACTCTAAGGGAAAAATAGGGATAGAAGGCAACCGTCAGATCAAAGAGAATCACAATCCTTATCAACCAATCTTATTTGGGTACTGATTCCAAAGAGCAGAAGAACAAACTGACAGGGGATACGTGGGTATTTGATGTTATGAAAGTGTTCTTTTTTTTAGGTGTGACAAGGGTATTGTCATTAAAATTTTTAAAAAAGAGTCCTCATCTATAGGGACACATATGAAATAGTTGCAGTAAAATAATACGATGGTTGGGGTTTGCTGCGAGCAGGTCCACGTAAACAGTACCCTCGGTGACCTTGTAAAGGGACGCCTTCATTTTTATCTGACATCACTACCACACACAGGTGGGGTAGCCGGGGTCATGACCTAGGATCTGAACCACGGGGTCTGGCTCCAGAGTGCACGCTCTTAAGCCTCGGCTCTGCCACTTCTCTTCCAAATTAGCTGAGTCTCCGAACGTGGGTCACGTGCGCACAAGCACTAGAGTAAAGCGCGGGACGCCCACCTGGACGAGCTGCTCCGTCGAGGGGGAGACCTCCATCTCTTTCCGCGTCACCCCAAAGCTGCCTTTCAGGCTCGTGTCCTTGACCTGCTGCTGCAGCAAGGGCACCAAATACCTCAATGTGAGCAGCACTCCGAGAATCAGAAGGGCGGAGCGTTCCTCCTCCACGGGAACCAGCAAACCTACAAAGGCAGCAACAAGATTCTGTCACATCGGATTCGCTGCTGGGAGACTCGTGGCTTCCTTTGTTCACAGGAAGAGATCCAAAGCAGAACCGTATCATGAGGCTGGCAGGGAGGGAAACAGATGGCACAAACATCACGGTAGCGGCCAAAATCCAGGAGTGGCTCTAAGGGGCAACATTTAAAGCCTCAGCTCAGCGAGGCCCTGCAGTGAGTGAGTTTCACTGCCTCTGAAAGCCACGCAGCTCTTTCACGTCGACTGTCCGTCCGTGTGCTCCCGGCAGCACCTGCCAGCACGGATTTCCACAATTGCCCCCAGTGGAGGAGAAGTCTTCACCGGGCCTACACCCCTCCAGAGAGGCCCCTCACAGGGACCTGAGCCTCAATTTCCGGCCACGGGGACTCCCTGCACTCAGGGTCTCCGCAGAGGTGGTGCGGTGTGTTGCCAGAGGGCCAGGCCCGGGAAGGCTCCCGCCCACGGCCCCGCCAGCTGTCCGAGGGCCCGGCCGCATCCGCACCGCTGCACCGAGGGGGAGGAGCCTTCTTGGAACCCTCACCCAGACCCCACGGGGGCTCGTTCACATTTACCAGCCGGCCAGAGCTAAAGGGCCCGGTCCAGAAGCCGAGGGGCTGCCTGATTTTAAAGAATTTCACAGGCCTGTCTCAAGTAAACGCTAGTGACCACCCCCCACGGGGAGACTCACTAACAGGCCTGCGCCTTACCTAAGAGCACACTGAGCAGCCAGCTGTAAAAGTACTGCGTCCTCCTGGAGTGCTGGCAGATGCTCACCGCCGAGCCGGCTGCCGTCCGCCGCACGGTAGGAGAGCTGCACTTCAGATTCGCTATGAAAGCCTTTAACAGAACCTGTGGAAGCAAAGTCCAAGTAGACAGAAGACGAAGCTCCTGTGAAACTCATCATGGGCTTCCCTGGTGCAGTGGTTAAGAATCCGCCTGCCAATGCAGGGGACACGGGTTCGAGCCCTGGTCCGCAAAGACCCCACATGCCGCGAGCAACTAAGCCCATGCGCCACAACTACTGAGCCTGCGCTCTAGAGCCCGCGAGCCACAACTACTGAGCCCGCGAGCCACAACTACTGAAGCCTGCGTGTCTAAAGCCCGCGCTCCATAACAAGAGAAGCCACTGCAATGAGAAGCCCGCACACCACAACGAAGAGTAGGCCCTGCTCGCTGCAACTAGAGAAAGCCCGCACGCAGCAACAAAGACCCAACGCAGCCAAAGATAAATAAAATAAAATAAATAAATTTATTTTTTTTAAAAAAAGAAAAAGAAACCATCATGTATTTCAAAAAGCATAACTTGCTCCAAATTCTTGCAGAGTATAAAGTACTAACAATTTGAGACCTTCCTAGAGCTGAAAGGAAGCACACCAAATCTGGGATATTTCAGAGCAGTCTGCAAATATGTAGTCGATTTATTTCCTTATAAACTGAGTAGGGACTTGCTCAGCATCTACGTCCCTACACGAGAGTGAAAGCCTTCACTTCTAGAAAAGGTGTCCCCACAATAGTTGGGGGCAGGGTCAGTGAATAACACTATGTAAAATAAATGCAGGGCTTCCCTGGTGGCGCAGTGGTTGAGAGTCTGCCTGCCGATGCAGGGGACACGAGTTCATGCCCCGATCTGGGACGGGAGAATCCCACATGCCGCGGGGCAGCTGGGCCCGTGAGCCATGGCCGCTGAGCCTGTGCTCCGCAACGGGAGAGGCCACAACAGTGAGAGGCCCGCGTACCACAAAAACAAAACAAAACCACACACAGTAAATAATGAAGTCCAGGAGAAAAGTGCTAGCCAATCACAGCAAGGTCCCAGCCTGAACGACGGCTTGTAAACGTGCTGCTAATGCCACCAAGAGACAGTCCCAGCTCTGGAAGACGTGTGCAGCGTAACTGAGCTGAGACCACACACTCCTCACAGCTATTTTCCTAAGAAATCAGAGAATAAGACTTGTTACCGTGCCTCCAAGAAAACCCAAAGGAGGGGTGCTATAATTCTAGGGGTGCTATATTGCTAACAATGACCGTTTAAGTCTTCACAAAAATATCCAAAGAATGAAAGGGGGTGACCATCCAGCTGCAGGAGTCTGGTGACTATGTTACTTAAGAACGTCTACTTCCCATCATTCTAAGCTATGCTCTGAGCGATGATTTGGCCCAGCTACTGCTGGGCGTGTACGGAGCCTCGCTGGGCAAGTCAGCGACACCACTGGGGCCCTACCGGGGAGTCTAACCATCGGCAAAGGAGCAGCCAATTAACAGCCTGGCATCTGACTTAAACAAGCTTCTCCCTAACTGCGTGTTGGCATAAACTGGTTCTCAGAGGCTCATCAACGCTCAGTGAATTCACAGATTAGACCTCTGGAACCAGAGAGGTGGAGGACCAGACCCCCGGCCACAGGACACCCCTAGTGGATTGTGGCCTCCAGTTTCTCCCCAGAGACAATACCCAGAGAAACCAGTCAACTTATCTCTGACAAACTTTTTTAGCTTCAAGGAAAGATACATTTTAAAGAACTCCTTTGAGTGAGAACACACACACACACACACACACACACACACACATCACTGAAACGGTAAATAAAGAATCATCCTATATTAGTCCAAACTTCTAAGCAGAATGAAAGCTGAACATTACTATGAAGAGTCAGCCCATGGCGAACTTAAAGTTTGGAGTAACAGTAAAATGGAACGAGAGCTCGAGGGGGCTTCCTTGGGTCTAAGTCCCACAACCCCGAGAATGCCCTGTAGCAGGCTGCTGGCCGGAGGTTACCTAGACCACCCTTAAAAGCTCTTCTCATAAGCGGAGGAAGTGCGCTAGACTACAGGGCAGATAGCTCCACTTCTCTAAACACAGGCAGGACATACATTTAAGGGCACTTCATTCCACTTCAGGGTCAGAGTACTTAGGGAGTGGAAATGGAAATTAAACCAAACTGTGACTCCAGAACACACTCAGCGGACGGCTAAACTTACAATGACCAAAATTCCAATTCCGCGAGGCCAGGGAGCTGCCGGAATTCGCACACACCGCTGATGAGGTGTGAGCTCGGGCAGCCACTGAGAAAAGCTGCTTGGAGGCATCTACCGAAGGTGGCGTATACACACCCCACAATCTCCGTTTCTAGCTATCACAACCTGTGCTCCAAGAGACACGTACAAGGACAGGCACAGCAGCAACGCTCGCGACAGCCGATACTACGAACGACCCAAGGTCCAGCTGCGGTAAAATGATGAGCTGGAGCACATTCATCCAAGGGAACGCTACACAGCTCCGGAAAACCACAGGATCTAGTGACACACGCAGTGACGTGGGAGAATCTCACGAGCTTAGTGCTGAGCAAAAGAAACCAGACGAAAAGAATACATACTGTATGGGCCTACATATTTACAATTTAAAAACAGACCCTATGGCATTAGAAGCCAGGTCAGTGATCAGCCCTGTGGAGGAAGGAGGGAGTAGTGACAGGGAGAGGGGGCGGAGGCTCCCGGGTGCCGGTAATACTCCATATGTCCAGACCTAGGCAGTGGCCGTGAGGGCAGATTCGCTTTGTGACCACTCATCAAGGAGTACATGTATGATTTACATGCTTCTTGTCTGTACATTATACACCAGTCAAATAAAAGGCTCGGGAGTCTCAATATTCAACAGGCAAGCCTGAGAATAATGCCGCAGGGCTCCTGTTAGGAAACTTCTGATCAAACATGCTGTACTGGACACGTGAACCTCTACTTCCCAGACACACCACCAGAATCACATGTACAAGGTTTAAAAAGCATAAACTTACAAGAACAAAAAGAACAGAACAAGGACAAGCGCAGACTAGAGGCATTAGCAAATTTCTGGAAGCTAGAAAGTAAACAAGTGGTAACGGACTGATTTGCAGCCCTCAGGCAGAAGTTCCCACGCAAGCCTTTTTGGGAGCTGGGGAGAAGGACTGAAAGCCACCAACCAAAGGCAAGCTCACTCAAGCCACAGAAAACCAAGAAAAGCTCAGGCTTAGGAGTACCAGAGACATCTGAAAGTGGCGTGGATGTGGGGACGAAACAGCTGCTCATCTAACAGCTCCTTGGGTAAACTGCCAAGCCCCGCTCCCACCCAGGCAGCCCGGGATGTGGTCTTCACTTCCCCATCTCCCGCAGAGACAGGGAATCCCCAGAGATGCTGCCACAGCTGAGGACAGGCACGAGGCACAGACAGAAAAGAGAAATGAAGAAGAAGTCTGCATTCTCACCAGTGAGACTGTCAGCACCCTTCCATCCAAGGGTCCCAGGACAAATGCAGCTGGGCTGATGCCTCCAAGCAGGAGAATGAGGGATTTTTCTTTAGAGATATTGACTGGCCCAAGAGCAAAAGACTTACTGACACTGACATTTAAAGACCCACAGTGGAAAAGCAGGTTCACTACCCATTACCTGAGGAAGTCCACCAGGGGACAAAGCTTGCCACACACTTGCTTCCAATAAGCTTTTTAGGGGCTCACTCAAATCTATGCGGACAACTGCTGACATAAAAGAGAAAGACAGGAAATAGAACAGAGGAAGTGAGAAGAAACACACAACGTGGAGGTCAAAGGAAGTTGTCAAGAAACTATAATCAGTATCCTCAGAAAGATAAGAGAGTGTATTCATGAAACAAGAAGAGGGTGCCAGAAAACATGACCATTCTGAAC
Source organism: Aethalodelphis obliquidens (assembly GCF_003676395.1). Classification (NCBI taxonomy): domain Eukaryota; kingdom Metazoa; phylum Chordata; class Mammalia; order Artiodactyla; family Delphinidae; genus Aethalodelphis; species Aethalodelphis obliquidens. The sequence goes on from NW_020837950.1 coordinate 73,938,786, forward strand.
ACGAGAAAGCTCTTAGAAATTAATGCCACAGCAGGAACAAAAATTCCAGAGAAGAGTCTGAGGTGGACATCTCCTAGCGAAGTACAGGAAAGAGACATGGAAAATAGAAACAAAAGATAGTACAAATGTGCATCAGTCCAGGAGGACCAACAGCTAACTAACGAATTTCAGAAAGACAGCACGGAGAAAATAAAGGGGGGAAATTGTCAGAGAAGTATAAGGACAACTCCCAGAACTGAAGGCTAGAACGTTCCAAATTAAAAGGTCTGTCAAGCACCCAGCACTCCCCCCTACACAAAACAGCAAAAACCTTCTAGAGAAGGACACATTCAGAGGCTAAGGGATCAGGCCATTCGACTTCTCGGATGCCCCACTGGAGACTATGAGACAAAGGGGCAAAGCCTGTACATTCCTAAGGGAAGACGATTTCCACCCCAGAACTCTACGCCCAGCCAAGCGTGAGGGAGAAATCAAGGCATTTTCACTAATGCAGAATCTCAAACGATTTACTTGCCAGTCAGCCTTTCTTGGGAAGCCCCCTCTCCAGGAGGAAGCCTACAGAGACAAAGACATGGCAGCCAGGAATCAGGCATCGGACAGGGGAGCCAAGACACGACCGTGCGACAGACCTAAGGGGCGCCCTGACCAGGCTGGAGCAGCAGCTGCAGAGCCCAGGACGACCCCAGTGGAGGAAACGGGTCCAGGAAACTACCCACCATGTGCACAACTGAACTGAGACACACAGCGCTGGTGGGAGGTGTGAGAAGACGGAAATTGCCAAAGAATAAGCAAATGAATAAGAGGCAATTACTGACTCCGGAAATACCAAAGAGTTATACACAGAAACGTAACCACGGCACAGAACATAACTAGCTGTGACTATTTACTTAGGCATAATAATGTACACACTGAATACTGATATAACTGTAGTAAAAAGAGGGAAGAAGGGTTAGAGTTGAATTCATCTTTTCCATTGTAAAAAATAAAAAAATCCAAAACCAGCAGTATAAGCAAGTTATTTAGAAATGTGGAGGGAAATACCAAGAAAAACACTAACACAGGACTGACCCACTAAAAGGATGAAGTCAAGAATCTGTAATCCTCAGACCATGTGACAGGGTCATGATTTCTGGACATTATAGACAAAACACTAAAGAGGGTTTGAAGGTTGCTGGTTGGGGCAAAAACAAACAGGAAGTGGTTCCCAACGGCCGCAGGGCACTCGTACGCACAAGGCATCATCGGTGAGCTTTCTCCTGCCTGCAGTCCAGGGACGGTGGCCTTTCTTCAGCCAGGCTAAGCAGTCAATCTTATACCCCAAAACCAGTCTGCTCTGACAAAATGCCTTTGGATTTTGCATCTATAAACCATCTCCCTACCCCTCTTTTCACCCGACAGTAAGAAAGCAGAAGTGGAAAGAAACTCTCAGTGTGCCTCCAAAGAGCTCAAAAGGTTTTAATCTAAACTATGAAGCACAGCCTAACTCGAGAAGTACTCTCAAATGCCTGCCTGCGCAAAAGCCCAACTCCCACGCTTGTGACCTGAGGCAGCAGTCATACCTTAATTTCATTGTCGTTTGCAAAATTGCCAAAAGAAGCCATAATCTTAGGGACAGCTGCAGCCAAGGTCTCCTGGACAGACTCCTCGGGCCTCTTGCTTGTGCGTGTCAGACAAGGCAAAAGGTTTACCAAGTAAGGCCTGCACGTGTGAGAGGGACACTAATTACTCTCCAGGGCCCACCTTAATGAGAAACACAAGCGATTAGTTCAGCATCTGTTAGGGAAAAACCAGTTTTTACATGCAAGAGAGTCCTTCCTGGAAGGTAAACAAACCTCTGCTAGAAGACTAAAGGCAGATGAAGCCCAGATGCTGGGAGGCTCTCATCCTTTGTTTCTCCTCTAGTCACACACACGACTCTCAAAAGCTTGTTTTAAAAATTCTTTGCAGTAAATTATAACAGTTATTAAAATAATCAGATTCTAAATGAGAAAGTAACAGATAATATAAGAAAACACCATTTAAAAAGTAAATTAAGAAATAAGAATAAAGCTTTCTTGAAAAGGGAGCATTACAAAATTTGTTCTAAGCATTGACCTGAATAAGGCCTTAGAGAGAAGCCTGGCCCTCTACAGAGAAGTAGCAGACCACGCAGGACTGGAGAGGAGCAGTCACAGGACAGATAAGCCGAAGCCACGGGACAAGAACTTGGTGGCAACGGCGGCGTCCTCTAGTGGCAGAGACGGGCAGCAAGCAGGTGCACCCCTGGGACTGTACAGGGAGGGAGGCGGGCCCTTCTAAGGAGATGACCCAAGGGAAAACAAACCAGACATCGGAAGGAAGACATGCCCAACTTTTCAAAGTCAGGCCAATGAGTCAACGGAGTGTCTGAGGTGACGGGGGCCACTGGGGGCCAGATCTCCCTGGGCCTTGGTAAGGAGTCTGGATTTATCTTAACAGCTCTGGGAAATGAGTAAAGAGTTTAAGTAAAGGAATGACATGACCCAATCATAGTTTTTTAAGGTCACTTTGGCTTCTATGTGGAGAACTAGGGATGTGTTGCTTTAGAAATATAACAAAGTTTTCAAAACAAGGATAGTAAAAGAAAAAGGTTATATAAAAAGAAATGTCCTTAGTGACTGTATGTGTGCAATCATGTAAGACCTTATTACAGTCAGGCTCAGTGGAACAGATCACTGTTTCATATTAAAAGAGAGGGTTTCTGCCACTCCACCAGTTCCTCGGGGACAGAGCCAAGGGCTCCATGGATGTCAGCACGTCTTGCCAGTGAAGGAGAGAAGGAAGGAGTTGAAAACTGTGGCCCTTCTTTTGTTTTTCAATCCATTAAGATACAACTGGTTCAATCAGTCAAATCTTTATTCACAGTTTAACACTCATATTTTTAACCCACATAATAGACAAAGGCATAGTTTTCTATAATCCCTAGAGTAAGCAACAATGAGGTAGTACTCAACCTTCAACCACCTGGCAAGTATCTTTTCGGCAAGTACCACGTGCAGACGCCGTTATCAGTGTTGGGCTGCAGCAGGGACCAGACAGGGATGCCCCCACTGTCCTGAGACGTACATCTCCTACAGCTCTCGGGGGAGGGTGGGATAGAAAACGAACAAGCACGCTGATGAAGTGTGCGACAGTATTCCTGAGAGCCGTAAGTTTTACGCAGGAAAAGGATCAGGACAACCTGTACTGCAGCTGGAGAGGCAGAGGTGGGCAGCTTCAGACAGAGTGGACAGGGAAGACCTTTAGAGAAATGACATTTGAGCCAAGAGGGCAAGAATCCACCGCAGCTGGCCCCCCACCCAAAATAATAATAATAGTAATAACCCAGAGTGTCCACTTTACCTGCATTTCTGAGGCCGAACGAGGTGAGCCAGCTCGGCAAACCTCCACAGGGCAGCGCGCAGGCTCCGAGGAGCGCCGTTCTGAGGGATTTAAGAAGCAGCGTGTTACATTGAAGAGTCGCAGACACGAGTCACCAAGAGGACTTCAAATAAACAAAAGCATTTTTTCATTGCTAATTTCTATTTTTAGAGAAAAGGCCATTTAAATGTGTAACTACTTTTGAAATGTTAAGGTCTAATGGGATGCAATTATAAAGATATTTTTTAAAACTACCATTTTAGTTCCCATCCCATCTAATAAATAATGAGGAGCAACCTTTTGAAGAAAAGTAAAACAATAAAGTCTACTTTACCAAACAGCATTTATTTCCTTATCAAATAAAAGATAAAATTTCACATACACTGCTCAACACAGTGAATCAGTAGCACTTTTTCAATGATGGAAAACAAAAGCCTACCTTTTTAATTTCCTTATAGAGTTCCAACTGTAACCTCGGAAGATTAGAATCCATCAAAGCCTACAACAAAATACAAGAGATTTGTTCACGGAAGACACATTCTACTAGCAATTCTAAACAAAGCGAAAACGCAGCTAAAATTTCAATTTGGGGGCAAAGTAGAATATAATAGCAACTAAACTAAGAACCTATTCTTTAAGAAAGAAGCATACGTATGCAGGAAGTTACCAAACAGACTAGATACAGGTCATTCACTTTAATTTTAAAAATGGAAGGAAAAAATTTAACTTTCATTACAATCAAATACCACACAGTATCAAAATTAAATGGTAGATAGTTCAAACTCATTCTAAAGCTCTTACATTCAATTAAAGCACATTCTGTTGGACGATCCAACATTAGCAATGCCCTGGAGTCTGCAGGGCCAGCAGGGCGGTGGGTGGACATCCCAGATCAGAGCCCCTAGCTCTGGCGTGGGAATACTCCTCTCCACGCAGAAGCCCAAGTCCTTTCCAAAGGTCTAGTCCACCAGTGATGCACGGGTGCTCCCCAGGAAGCAGCAACGCTCCGAACCTGCTGGAACCGTAGGCTCCTCAGAGCCATTTCTTGACCCTTCTGCTCACTTATGGGCCAAACCAAAAAATGGCCACACAGCCAATTTCAACCCAGTAAGAATGGTCGATGGCAACCACCGCCAGTGACACAAAGTCCCCGTTGGAGGCGGCTTCTCAAGACAGAAAGGAGAGACTTCTGTGCCCTGCTCTCGGCACGGGAACCCCCTCTTCCAAAACACTACTGCCAATGTCTCGTCCACAAGAAGAGCAGAAAGACGTAACCAAGCCTCCAGAGAAAATCCCTCCTCCTCTCCTAAGATGTACAGCCTGTGATGTCCATAAACCAGGCTGGTCTTAGTAAAACTCACGGAGGCTCAGCAAGCTTGAGAATCAAACCAGGGTCACTTTCTGGGAGGTTCCAAATAATGTCTCAGAAATTTTAAAATCCTAATTCTGCTGTTTCAGCGTGTACTGAAACTCCTTAAATGAGCACACCAAAATGGACAAACATATATTAAAGCACTACTTTGCCAATAAAACCAGAAGGCATATCAAAGCTTTGTTTTACTTTATAAATGTTTTATAAACTGATACCAAACCTATTTTATTACAGGAGGAACGTAAACCCCAAGCCCCTGGAACAGCAGTGAACGGGCCCTCGCAGTCATGGGTGATGGGAAGGTGCCATCTGACCCCTCCCGGCTCCTGACCCCACCTTCACACTGAGGCGAACACACACAGAGCCGGGTCCAGCCCATCGCGGCCCCCTGTGCCTCACAGGCCGCCCTGGTTCAAGGCCCCCATCGCTCCTGCCCGGGTTACTCAGCCTCTCGCAGGGATTCTGGGTGCACAGTCTTTCTCCACTCCAAGGCAGCCTACACGGCATCCGCAGGCTACTCTTCCTAAATAAAGCCCTCCTCTGACCAGGTTAAAGACCTTCACGAGCTCTTCCTCTTCATCCTCTACCAGATGAAGTACAAACCCCTTGAATGGATCCTCAACACCTCCCATTCTCTGCTAGCACACACGTTCACCCTCCTAGGTGGGTCTGCAGGGGTTAAGACGGTCCTGATCTCCTCACTCACCTAACAGCCACCACCTCCAGGAAGCCTTCTCTGCCTCGCCAGACAGAAATCACATCCACTTCCTGACCGCCACGATGAGTTGCCAGCATGTCTCGGAACTTACACCACGCATTAAGCCATTCCTGTACAAACATGCTTCCCCCTCCCCAAGACTGTAAATTATCTGAAGGCAGGAGCATGCTGTCAGCTGAAGCACATCCCCAGTGCATTTGCTACAAGTGAAAAGCAGAGCATGTCCCATTTTCTTGGGTCCTCATCCTAAGCATATAATGATACTCTGAAAAACAGAAGGCGCAAGTCCAGGACCTGACTCCTAAGCGACCATCCATGTGTTCCTCTCCACCCCTGACACCCGGGCCTAACGCCATCCAAGTTCTCCCGAGCCTGTCCTTCCTCTGCCACCGTGAGAGCACATCAGCCAGACCCTGACCCCATCCCCAGCCTGCTGGCCTTGAAGACCTGTGCATCTGAGGAAGCAGACATCAGAGCACAGCCAAAGCCCAGGATGTCCGACTTTAAGCAGAAAGAAGAGGTTCTGAGAGACTGACCTCGTCTTACGCTCAGGGGCGCAACATGAGAAGTTGGAACCTCTGCACTGGGAGGCCAGAAACAAGGCAGAGGAGATAGGAAGGCAGTAGGGAGGTGGCCAGGAAGAGAAGCCAGCACCTAGAGCTCTGACCAGGCCATGGCCCAAGCCCCCAAACACACACACCAGGCTTGTTGGATGGCAGTTACAGGAGCAGGTCTCCCTCTGCAGCATGTGCCTCCAGGTAAAATGACCACCTTCTTTGTTTGTGTGTTTGGGGCCATATTGTCCTCTCTCCCCTCTTCACCTGTTCTTGTCATGACCAAGGCAACCTGTGGTGACTTCTTTAGGTTTCCTGATTCTGAGGATCAGAGTTCAAGAACTGAAATATCAGAAAAAGCCTAGCCTGGTCCTGCCAGTGGGAATAAAAAAAAGCAGCAAGGATGTTGAGGCCTAGAGAAAAGCAAGGGTAAGTGAAAAAGTCCACCTCCAAACGTGCTGTGGACCCATCACACCTGAGTGGTACCCACACACTGCCGGGCAGAGAACAAGGTCAAATGGCCGTGGCCACTGCAACACTGCGGGGGTGGGGGGGGGGGGGGGCGTGTGGAGACGTGAAACGCAGGTGGAGGGAGAAGACCAGGCAACTCCCAATGGAGAAGCCAGAACCCTGTGTCTGCAGGGAAGCTGGCGCCCGAGCATAGACAGCATGGCCCACAGATCCACACGCCAGAAAGCGGGGAGCAGTGGGGCTCTGGCGTGCCCCTCGGCCTCTCTGGTTAAGGAAGCAGGAATCTCACTGTAAGAGCACCCCTTACCACTCCGAGGCCCAGCAAGGGGCAGGATAACGCTAACCCGTCACGCACGTCACTGCACCTGATCCTCACACCCACGCACACCACAAACCCGTGTCCGATTCCCTCTGTGGTTAAGGAGACTGAGGCTCGCAGAATGAAGTACATCTCCCGAAGCTGCTCAGCGAGCGGGCAGCAGAGGCCAGATTCAAGCGCAGGCCTCCTTCACTCCAGAACCTCCCTGTGCCCCACCTCCTTAACGCAGGAGTAAAGGGTGACCGTCTTCCCAAGGAAGCTGGACCCATGACAGAAAAATGGACAATTTCTTGACCAACGTAAAGTGTGACCACTCTCCAGAGAAAGCCCTTGGGGAGACTCCAAAGAACAGTTTTGGTTTTCAAGATCCTAATAAGGAGGGAAATATTCAACTAGCCTATGTTAGGCTGGAGTTCTTGGCTCATCTGGCCAAGTAAGTATTACTAGGAAGAGAGCCTTCAAGGAAAATGAAAAGATGTGGCCTTATCTAAATTCCATGGGTGGAACTCAAAACAGTAAGGGAAAAATCAGGAAAAACTGGAAAGATCCAATTAGCAGGGCTTCCCTGCAGGGAAGGGAACAAGATACATTTTCTCCTTAACCATTATCAAGAAATCGTTTTTGGAGAAAGCATCAAGAACTATGTCAGTGAACCTTCCTCAGCACCGGTTAGCCTATGGTGGGAACAATATATAAGCTCAGACACAACATTCAAAAGGCTCATTCACACACTCAAAGGTGACCTGCAAGAAGGTGCCCAGGGTGGTTGAGGATACAAACTAGGAGAATGGCAGAATGAGAAAAACAAGGATTGTTTTCCAACACCGTAAGAATTATGGAAGAAAGACTTTATCTTCAATGGCAGCAGAAAACAAAAAAAGGGAAAAGTGGATTAAAGCTACAGTGGTCTTGGGTACTAGCTCTGCACCGGGAAGCAGTAAGCGAAGAGGACAGGTGTCCCCCGCCCACTCCTTACCTCACCCACCACCCAGGTAGCTCTGGCTTTCTGGCTTCATCAACCTTTTCTGGGAAATCCTGTCTCTCCAGTCACGTCACACTAACTCCAGCGCAGCTACCAGAGAAGGCACGTCTTTACCTGCAAACAGTACTGCCTGACCCAGGTCTTAGGAGACGAAGACACCAAAAGCGGATCCCACTCCCCGTCCCCCTGCCTTTCAAGGCCTCATGGTTTCTCAACAAAGTGATGCTTTCCCCAAGAGCACCCAGTGGCCCCCATCAGCGCCCACCCCTGACCTATGCCCTGCGCAGGTACGAGGGTAAACCCACGCCCTCTGATGGGGCAGGTGCAGCCGGCACGCTGGCACACAGCAGAGAGCCTCCAAACCACACACCATAAATGGAAACAGTGCAGATGTCCTAAGGGACTTTGCTACTCAAAACAAAAAGAACCCTAAGTCATGGTTTCTTCTCTTAGCTACAACGGTCACAGCTCGTAGAACACCGTCCACAGGGCTCTTACTTTTATGACTTTGTTGAGGCACTCGTCAGCCACCATCCTGACATCTGACTCTGCGTCATCACTGCACAGCAGAAAAAGTTCCATAGCAATGCCCAGAAGTTTCTGAAATTCTGGAGAATTTCTAAGTAAAAAAACAAGAGAGACTGTCACAGACAAAAGGAACCTCAGAAGACATGACGACGAAACACAGTGAAGTTTCTGGTATCCTATGTGGGATTCTGGAACAGAAAAAGGATATTACATAAAAATTAAGTTTAACAGTATACCAATATTGAGTCATTAATTGTGAAAACTGCACCACAGTAATGTAAGATGCTAATAATTTGGGTAACTGCATGTGGAGTTTATGAGAACACTCTATACTATCTTTGCAATTGTTCTGTAAATCTAAAACTATTCTAAAATTTAAGAATTACTTATAAATAGAAGTGTACTTGCAAGACAATCTTATTTTGTTTGAGTTTTAGTCAAAAAATCTTAAAAACACACTGTCTTTGTATGTACTTTAACTCAATTAAAAAAAGAAAAAAAGACACGGCTTCAGATACTTAAATCTCAGATAGCCATCCGCCCTCTGCCAACAAGTTACTTCTACTCTTACAATATTCTCAGAACCTAGAAAACCAATATACCAATATAACTCCTTTACTCCTTTTTCATCTTGCTTTCAGTGTGTTCCAAACTCAACATGATCATGGTCAGGCTGTGTTCTTGTTGCTCCATCAGTCTCAAGAACTGGAATCTAGGCGATGCCTGTAAATGATTTTTAAGTTTCACTGAGAGAGCCTGTCAGGCAGCTGTGATCCAATGGGCTAAACACAGCCAAGAGAGAGAGACCCATGGCCATGTGCATGAAACTGACTTCACAGCACAGTGAGGGATGGGCCAGCAGTAATACAGCCCCTGGACAAAGCTGCTATTCTTGAAACATCTCAGTCTAGAGTCCTCTGAAATAAAGGGCCTCCTCCCCACTCTCTCTCTACCTCACAATTCCTACCAAGAGTCAGAAAAGCCAGGAGCCTAAGAGAAAGCAAAGAACCACATTAGCAGTGATCAACAAACAAGTACGAGCAAGAAAAAAAATGTGCCCCTCAGCGATATTTCAGACCTCATCTCTGTGGAATACTCCTGTGAATAAAGAGGAAAGGTCCCTGGGATGCTGGCACAGCATCCAGGCGCTGCTCAAAGTGGTGCTACGGAAATACAATGTGAGCTACAAGTGCAATTTTATACTTCCTAATAGACACACAAATAAAGAGAAACAGGTAAAACTAATCTTAATAATATATTTCATTTAACCCAATATATCCAAAACATTATTTTAACAAGTAATCAATACGAAAAAATTACTGGGATATACAACAATCTTTTTTAACAGCACATCCCAATTCAAACACAGAATTTTCATCAGAAGTATTTTATCTGTATAGAGACTCCATAAAATTCACAGTTGAAAAAGTAGGTTTACTTAAATAAAGCCTGGAGATCTAATGCACAGCTTCGTGGTTATAGTCAACAATACTGTATTTTAAACTTCAAAGTTACTAAGAGACTAGATCTTAACCGTTCTCAACACAAAAAAAGAAATGATAATGATGTGACATGATAAAGGTGTTAGCTAACACTATGGCCGTCACAGTGCATTACACAAATGTATCAAACCAACACGTGCACCTCACACTCAGTGCCATATGCCAATTACATCTCAATTTTTAAAGAAGAAAAAAGTAGGTTTATATACCATTTCTAACCATGCTGAAAAGGTCTCCAATAACTAATCAAATATTGATTTTTAGATTTTAATTTAATAAAATAGATATAGGGCTAATTAGGTTATCTACTTCTCTTTGAGAGAGCTTTAGAAGTTCATCTTTCAAGAAACTGTCCATTTCATCTAAGTTACTGAAGTTCATAATACTCCTTTACTATCCTTTTAATATTGATACAACCTATATCGATAGTTTGGAGGGGCTAGAGGCGCCGACCCTCCACAAAGTCAAAAACCCGAGTACAAATTATCTGCAGGTTGGAAACCACAGATTCAACCAACCGCGCGTGGTGTAGTACTGCAGCATTTTTTGAAAAAAATCTGCATATAAGTGGACCCATGTAGTTCAAAGGTCAACTGCATTTCCATTTCTGCTCTTGCACCCTTTGTGCTATGGCTGTCATATATTCCACTCCTACGTGTAAACCCCAAAATACATCGTTATTATTTTCGCTGTAAACAATCAAGTATATTTTTGAAAGATTAAAAGTAAGAGGGAAAGTCTTATATTTACCCACTACAGTTACCATTTCCATTGCTCTCCAATCCTTTATGTAGATCCAGACTTCTATCTGGTACCATCTTCCTTCTATCTGAAACACTTTCTTTAGTATTTCTTATAGTAGTTGCCTGCTGGACATAGATGATTTCAGCTTTTGCAAGTCTGAAGAAGTCTTTCTTTCACCTTTGTCTTTGAGAAAGAAGTTTCTACAGGGTATAGAATTCTAGGGTTTTTTCCGTTTCAGTACTTCACAGATGATGTTGCACGGACTTCTGGCACTTTTTTTTTCCAGTGAGAAATCCACTGTCACTCTTACCTTGGTTCACTTTAGGTCTTTCTCATGTCTTATCTCTACTTAACATGTTCAATCTTTTCTCTAGCTTCTTGAACTAGAAGAACAGTTACAGTTACTGTTTTAACGTTTCTGTGTACAAATTTTACCACCTGTGCAATTTCTGGGTCAGCTTCAATTGATTTTTTCCACTGTCAATCATGCTTTCCTGCTTCTTTGCATTCCTGATAATTTCTGACCAGATGCCAGACCTTGTAACTTTTATCTTGTTGGGTGTTATATACTTCTGAATTCCGATAAATATTCTTGAACTTTGCTCTGGAATGCAATTAAGTTACTTTGAAAGAGTGTGATCACCTTGGGTTTTGCTTTTAAGCTTTACTAGGCAGGACTGGAATGACATCTTAGCCCAGGGCTGAGCGAGCCCGGTTGCGAAGGCAAACCCTTCTGAGTAGCCCACCCAACGCCCCAGGAAGGACGGGGTTTTCCACTCTGGCTGGGGGAACAGGAGCTCTCCCTGCACCTGTCTGAGTTTAGCACCTGTTCCCTCCAATCCCTTCAGGTGGTTCCACCCCCAGCCCCAGGGCACTGAGGGACCCCTGCAGGTCTCGCTGATGGCTCCGTGCTGCTCCCCCCTCTCTGGTATTCTCCCCAATGGGCCCCAGCCACCCTGCCTCCTGAGGCCATCAGCTCTATCTCCCCTTCTCAGCAGCCACTGGGCTCTGCCTGGGTTTCCTCTCCTCACATCCTGGCTGGGAAACTCCCTCCAGGCAGTAACCTGGGGAAGTCATAATGCCCATCGCAGTAGTTTTCCATTTTTCCAGAAATGCCTGACGCCCGGTGCCTTGAAAACCATTGTTACATATATTTTATCCATTATCAATTGCTTTAGGCAGGAAGGTAGATCCTGTCCTTGTCACTCAGCCAGAAGCAAAAATCTTTCATGATTTTTTAAATTTAATTTTTAACATATTACTAATATCTTTTCTGGTCACAAATATAAATATCTATAAATCACCTTTTATAAAGTTAGCTAATATTCCTTTCTATAAATGTATCTTAATTCTTCAATTCTGTGGGTAAGTCATTACGATTATTTTTAACTTTCTAATGGGATGAACAGCACTGCACATCATTGTACACTTTCCTCAGGATGAACTCCTGAGGTGAAACAGTTAAGTCAAACAGGTAGTGTTTGCCAAACTGCCTTTTAAAAAAGCTGTGTCACCTCTGAAAAACCCCTGAATATTTTTTAGTGTTTGGCACTCTGACAGGTGAAACTGTTCTTATTCGTGTTTTAGTCTCATGCCACTGACCACCAGTGAGTGTGAGCATTGCCTCCACAGGAAGCACAAAGTAAGTGTCAGCCATGTGCTCACGGGCCCCACCTCATGTCTTCTTTTCCAAAAGGCCTATTCATAGCCTTTGCCTATTTTCCTATTAGGATGATAGTCTTTTTCTTCATGATTTATAATTGCTCTTTATAGAAGCTATTAAACCTTTGATATATATGCTGTCAATACTTTCCCCAAGTTGCATTTATGTAATTTCCAGTTTAAAGTGGATTTTGACATACTGAACTATATTCCAGATAAAACATTTTTTTCCTTTATACTGCTAGCATTCCACAGCCTGAGATTCAATGTTCTTTTTATAGTAATGATTTCACTTTTTTGTGTTTAGGTAATTAATCTGGCATTTATGTTTGTTTGCAATATGAAGAAGAAACATAATACCCCCCACTAAATAGTCAAGTGGTTCATCATTTCCATACTAATACAAGATGCTATATGTATCATAAATTCATACACACAGACACACACATACACTTTCCCACTTTCTATTCTATACCTTCTTTAATGTCTAACAGCTATTTTAATTTCATGTACACCAGGTACCACCATATTACTGATGGTTTCAGATTTTCTTTGCAACAGTGATGTATTGATTCTTGCAGATGAACAAGTTCAAAAACATCTCTACTAGAATTCTGATCAAGATCATTTTAAATTTATGGATTAATTTTGAGAAAATTTAACTTTATGATAAAGAAATCTTCCCATGTAGAAAGGGAAGTAGTAATCTGTACCTTTCAGGAAAGTCAATAGCCAGTCCTTATGTAGTTTCTGCACGTCCCTTGTCAATTCCCTGAAATTTAATATGTTGGTGCTACTATGAATTGGATCTTGAACCACTACATTTTCTAACTGATTTATGCTAATATTGGGGAAATCTATAGATTCCTGTATACTTATTTTTACCCAACCACTTTATCAAGGTACTTGCTTAGATGAGGGTTCCTAAGTATTCCCAAGAGGATACTTGTAAAAAACAAATCCCCACACTCCACCTGAACAGAAAATACAAGTGTGCTGGGGAGAGAGGGCAGTGAGGTATCTTCGTTACTATATTTTTGACAAATCTTCCGGATGATTCTGATGTTCATGTGTATTTAGGAACCAGTAGGACAGACCACCAACTTGAGAGCTTAGGTAGACTAAGAGTCACAATACACAATGAAGACTTCAGAAGCTGCCACGGAATAACCCCACTGGAGAGAAGGTCAGTGTATCACAGAAGCTGTAAGAACGTACCAGAGGTTAATTACACTCAGGAGAGATAACAGGAAATACCAGCCAACGAGACGATTTCATAAATCATTACACGCATATAAAACATCCACTTCAGCTCTACACTCCAAAATTCCTAGAAAGTATGGAGAGTATCTTAAAACAAACTTGTTCTTTGATCTGACGGGACCAGGAACAACCTCTCTGGGTCCAAAAAATATCCTATTCATATGCTGCTGTGTAGAACAAGCAGTATAATGACTATCAGCATTACTCCATACAAACATAATAGACATACGAATGTAAAAACTATTATCAGCCACTACTGTGATTTAAGACGGCAAACTGAACCACAAATCAGTCTTAACACATCTCAACATACTTTACTACCAATGTGTGAATCTAAGCCAACATCCCATCAATTCCATTGGGAACTGTCAAGAAACAAACTAAGTATAATGCATGAAGCACTAAGACTGGAAGAGATCTATTTCCTGGGTCCATAAGCTTTCAAAGTGAGGTGTTACTCCCTGAGACCCGGATGCTGGGGGTCAGGTGAGCACAGCAGTGCTACAGCAGCAGCAGGCACCAGGGGCCTGTCGGGCATTTACCGTCATTTCATACAAAAGTAATGACAGTTTGTAGGACAATGTGCATCACGACGGGATGTATTTCTGGCTCTCAGTAGCTAAAGAACACATCTATGTAGCTCTCAACAGTGTTTCATGGGTGTCGCTTCATCCCACAAGAACCCTTATAAATTGGGTTTACATTTCATAGATGAGGCAACAGTGGCTCCAAGAAGTTAAACTTATCTAAAACCACCTGGCTTATAAGGAGTGGATATAGAATTCAAGCTTTTTTCCCCCTACTTTTATCTTAGTATTGTTTTCTAAGCTATGCTAACAATAGTATGCTAACTTAGAATTTTTATATTTTTATTCTCAGCACATATTCTCATTTGTCACTTCATTTCTTCCCACAATATTTCTACAAATTAGATAGAAACAGAAATCATCCACTGTCCTTCACAAACTGAATGAGTTCAACTAAAATGAAATACTCTCTTGTGAAATTGCTTTGAAAGTATGAAATACAAAAGCAAGGTGCCACTAAAATTAAATGAATCACCAAATATCTGTCAGTACTAAAATCAAGATGATTATTCTCAGAGCTTTTTCTAACAGATTATAAAGAGCTCTTTCCAACAGGAGAATAACATGAATGATTTATTCCAAAGGAAAGAAAAGCCAAGAGAGAAGTACTTCACACACGCCCACGTGGGTAACAGAATTCTGAAATCATAAGTAAATCTGTTTCCTACTCAGCCATCAGAAACAGGCTTAAAATATTTACCATCCACAGCTACTATGAACAATGGTCAGAAAAACCGACAGTGCAAAGTAAAGAGAATGAGGAGAATTAGCAACGAAGCTACACAGAAGGTGCTGCTAGCTCGGCACAGAGGAGCGATGGAGCCAGGGAAGCAGACCTCCAGTCGGCGCCCGCGACCCCACCGGCCCCGGAGCCTTAAGGAGCAGGCAGCAGCCACGGGGGGCACGCGCACTCCCCCGGTGTCGGACGAGGGCAAAGCGCTGAAGAAAAGCAAACAAAAGACCACGAGAGTGCACTTATGTCAAACCTAATCTCCCAATTCACCCCACCCCTCACCCGTGTCCACACGTCCGTCGTCTACGTCTGCATCTCTATTCCTGCCCTGCAAGTAGGTTCATCTGTGCCATTTTTCTAGGTTCCACAGATATGCGTTAATATACGATATTTGTTTTTCTCTTTCTGACTTACTTCACTCTGTATGACAGACTCTAGGTCCATCCACATCTCTACAAATGACCCAATTTCCTTCCTTTTTATGGCTGAGTAATATTCCATCATATACATATACACCACATCTTCTTTATCCATTCATCTGTCGATGGACATTTAGGCTGTTTCCATGTCCTGGCTATCGTAGATAGTGCTGCAGTGAACATAGGGGTACCATGTGTAAAACACATAGCTAGTGGTGGGGCTTCCCTGGTGGGGCAGTGGTTAAGAATCCACCTGCCAATGCAGGGGACACGGGTTCAATCGCTGGTCCAGAGATCCCACATGCCACGCAGCAACTAAGCCCGTGCACCACAACTACTGAGCCCGCGTGCCACAACTACTGAAGCACACGCACCCTAGAGCCCGTGCTCTGCAACAAGAGAAGCCACCTCAATGAGAAGCCCGTGCTTCGCAACGAAGAGTATAGCCCCCGCTCGCCACAGCTAGAGAAAACCCACGAGCAGCGACAAAGACCCAACGCAGCCAAAAATAAATAAATAAATAAATAAACAAATTTATTTTTTTAAAAATAGATAGCTAACGGGAACATGCTATAAAGCACAGGGAGCTCAGCTCGGTGCTCTGTGATGACCTAAATGGGTGGGATGGGGGTGGGAAGGGAGGTCCAAGAGGGAGGGGATATATGGATACATACAGCTGACTCACTTCATGGTACAGCACAAACTAACACAACATTGTAAAGCAGTTATACTCCAATTAAAAAAAAAAGACCACTATAATTAGGCTCTTGTTGTTCCAAATACCACAATAAGTAAAATATAAACATGTTCAATTATCATAATGGTTACAATGATACTATGTAAGATTATGGAAACATTACTCATTACGGTGTCTGGACATCCTCCACATATGTAGCCAGAAGTATGGGGAAGGGGGTCCTGTAAAGGTTTTAAAACAATTGGGGAGACAAAGAATATCCTAGCCCATTAAGAATGAAAATATAGAAATTTTTAATTTTCACTAGGAAGTTCAAAGTGCAGTTACCTGAGAGACTGTGCCACTATGTTTTCACATATTGTCAGACAATGATTCACACGGTCTTTCTTGGTGGCTGAGAGTTCTTTCTTTCTAAAAGGAAAAAAAAAGAGTAAAGGAAGTTTGCATGTGTTGTGTTATCCGCTCCATCTATTTCTACAAGGCATTCGTTCATTCAGTAGTGCTTCTTGACTCCTAGAAGTAAACCACCCATTCCTGCTGGGGGCAGGGTGGCTCTGAGGTCAGGGAAGAGGGGATGAGCCTAACCCAGGGTTCCCTACAGGACAGGGCTCCATAGAAAAGTCAAGGGGTGTTACTAACGCACCTGCTTTCTCTACTTTAGAGAAGGAGAAACTGCAGTGCAAACAGCGCTCACCCAAGATCACATGGATGGACGGAGTGTGCAATTCAATGAAACACAAGGATGTCAATATAATACTCTACATACCAAGCTGCTGCCACTTCTCAAAGTCTTATTTACTGACTACAGTCAGCATACCACACAGACCTCACACTCTTAGGTGTAAAATAACGTTCAGACAATGGCTAACTGCTTCTATATCCCCAAACGGCTAGAAACAAGCCCCCTGCCCAGACACTTTCTCAAAAGCCTCCTAGTAAGACTTCTCAGCCCAAAAAAAAGGAGATAAACAGCCTGGTCAAGAAGATCAGATAAAAGGTGCTTGCTTCCCACCCAAACCTATGACTTGAGATGTCTCTGAGGTAGGCACCACAGAAATAAGGTAGAGAGGGTCAATCCAAAGAGGAAGCCAAAAAATAAATCAGGCTTGATAACTACATCCAAAAAGAATCTGAGTGTTAGCAGGTCACCAGTACATGGTACTAACTAGAAACACCTAAACCAGAAGACTACTAAGTTTTGGAGGGAATTCTAGCACCAAAGAAATTTAAAAACTAACCAACAAACACCTCTATTTAATCCCTAATGCAACCTCAGTTTCCAACAAGTACACCTGAAGGAACAGGCTCTTACAATTATGCAAATCCATGAAAGACACACCCTCCAAAAGGCACTACAGATGTGGCCAGGGAAGAAAATGGACAAGGAAGAGTCTCCAAAGGGGAAAGTCAGGGTCCAAAATGAAGGACAGACAGAGCCTGAATGAGAAGACAAGCCCAAGGCATGCGGAGAGGGGCTTCCCGATGACTGGTCAGTAAGAGTCCATCACCACATGGACTGGTGACTGTGTGCCTCCCACCGGTCTCTTTTCTAGAAGAGACTCTTACTGATAAGCTATGTTGCGGACTGCTAGTCACCCACCAAAATGCCAGCCTTCCCTTCTCCGACACACACCTCCTGGTTAGAAGCTCCACAGCCTAGCTTCCCTGCAGTCGGGGATAGACAGGTGACTTAGTTCCCACAGATGAAATGGGAACAGAAGTAGCAGGTGGAGCTTCTGCCTTGCTGGCTCGCCCTGGGCATCCCCCTTTTAGTTCCCTCTGACTGGAACAAACATTCCTAACACCCAGTTTCTGATTATACAGATAAAGACAACAAGAAGGCTGCAGAGCAACAGGATGGAAGGAGCCTGAGTCCCAAGTGACCACAAGAGGCAGAGGCCCCTCATCACCCACCCTCATGAGTCACTCACTTCAAAAACACTGTGATGGAAACAACCCAAATGTCCCAGTGGATGGATAAATGACACAGCCGAATGACAGAACACTGCTTGGCAGTAAAAAGCAGCAAACCACTGATTCACACAAGGATGAATCTCAACGTATCAGCTTCAAGATACATAAGTATAATTCCATTTATGCCACGTTCTGGAAGACACAAAACCAGGGGAACATAAGGTGATCAGTAATTTCCAGGGGCCTGGCAGAGGAGGGGGGAGTTGACAGCAAAGAGGTCCGAGGCAGGGGGAATCTTTAGGAGGTGATGGCACTGTTCTAAATCTTGATTGTGGCAGTAGTTACACAGCTTTATGCAACTGTCAAAATTCACTGATCTGTACATTAAAAAGGGTACATTTTACTATATATGTGTATGTGTGTGTGTATATAAATAAAATACCTCAATTTAAAGAAGAAAGCGCCATGAGAATTTAAATGCTCTCTTCTTTGAGCCACCACATTAAAGTCTCTATTACAGCAGCTCAGAGGTTACCTAGTTTAAGACAGCCATCAAGAAAATTAAAGAACACTGACCACTCCAAGCACGTTAGGAAGCAAACTAACTCACGTATCCACTACTCTTTTCCAAAGTGAGAATCTGTCAAAGGCCTTAAGTGAACTGAATTCATACACCCAGGCTCCTAGCTATATAGGTAGTGGCCCCTCCCTGGGTAGCCTCTTACCGTGAGGTCTAAAATGATTCCTAGGGGGATGGTAATCAGAAAACACTAAACTGAGTGGACTTCACTACCTAACGATGGTCAGAATAGAAAAGGGATAAATACAAATGTGAGCTTCAAAAAGAACCTGGTCTCCCTCCTCACATGTGGAATAAACCACAAGAATACAGGTAACAATAAACAATACAGCTCTCTGGACCTGCCGCCTGGTTTCCTTAAGACCTACTGTGCTGTTCCCCCAAGCCAGAACTTGAGCAAAAGTTTATGAAACTAGCAGAAAGTCAAAGAGAAAATATCAGCCTCACCCACCAAAATAAAAATACATGCTTCTGTTGTCTGTTTGGGTCTAGCTCCTCCTCCGAGCTCCTTGTGAGGAAAGCCTGCCTTATTCACCTGGGACCCTGCCCTAGGCCCGGCCGTCAGCCAGCACCCCCATCACACTCTTTGGTAGTAACTGTTCCTGCAATTTCCTCCCCAGGGATGACAGACTCACTAAGAGCAAGGGCCACGTCGTGTCTCTCTCACTGGCACTCAGCACAGCACCTACACGGGAGCAGGTGTTTCAGACAGACAACAAAGGAATGGATAAGTAAGCTTTTGCTGTAGGAGGGTAGGTTACATACACGTTAAAACTGACTCAAAAGTTCTTAAGTCAGTCTTACAAACAAGATTCAGAAGATAAATGATAATTGCTTTAAACTTGAGTTTGCATAACCAAGAGATGGAAAGAAAAGTAGAAACAGCAAAGCTTAAAAAAGAGAGAAACTGTAGGGCAACCCCACAGGCTTGAGTTCAAGCACTTTGTGGAGTCCGAGCTGCAGCCCTCAGCCCCTCTGGCTGTGACCAAGACGTCAATCACGACACGTCTGATGATCCTGACTTTCACGACTTTACTGCCAGAAAGAGGGCAGCACACGTTCTATCATGGTCGGTTACAAAGAAAGCACATGTTTTAAGTTTCTCTTCCTAACTCATCCACAATCATTTTCCAGCAATCCAAACACTTTTGAGGGGGGAAAAAAAAATCTACCGTAGTATATTTAAATTTTCATCTTTTCCACACTCAATAGATAGCCCTAAAATCATAAGAGTCTTCAGATAGACAGTCAAAGTCTTCAGTGGTTACTAGTCTTGCTATTAAAATTTAAACAATAATTACTAAGTACCTATTTTGGGTGAGGAGCATAGAAACAAACCACCTGACTGCTACCAAAATACTTATCCTGTAAAATCTTCTCTCTTATCACACTGAAGAATACCCACATTTTAAAGTGTGAGGATCCGACTTTACCCTCAGACACCCCAACAAAGAGGCATTAACCAAAAATATCAGAAAACGAAAAAAACAACCCTTCCAACACTACCCACTGAAAGATGTCAGGGCAGCAATGTAGCCCAAAAGGAACAAACACCCCCACCCAGTACAAAACCAACCCAGCTTAAGCAGGCCCAGTATAGTCTGGCCTCAGGCTACTTTCCTCCGTCAGGAAGCCTGCGTGGGAACTCTGGCCACTGGAAATAACCCAGTCGTTTTGGTCATGCACCTTCAAACTCAGTTCTCGTACATGCCATGGTCCCTGCTTCAAATACCTCCTTCCCGTCTTACTTTGTCCAATAAACCAATTTGGAAGTTTAAGAAAACTACAACTATTTCATTCCCCCATGGAATTTAATTAGGCTGATGAACTAAGCTGTCAAACTGACTTGTTCTACAAGAAGAGTAAGTATGGAAATTAAGGTGAAAACGGAACCGCCCTGCTCTAGGCAGGAACTGGATGAGCAGGGTGAGAGCTGGATAAACAAGGTAAGAACAGTCCTGATCCTTCAGCTGCTTTTGTAAACGTGCTTATTTTAACTCCACCTTCAAAGTGAAAACAAACCACAGTCAGCCCCCACCCCAACTGTGTAATGAAGCGATCTGTACACAAACACGCATCTGTAAGGAGGAGGAACATAAAAATCAAGGACTCTACAGGCGTACTACAAACACGTTAAAACGATTATCAAAGAACTAATTCTGACAATGGGAACTCAAACCCTCTCATCAAAATTCTTATTTTTAGAATTATGTAAGAAAAATTTGATTCCAGGTTGAGGGTGTGCAAGGGAGGGCCTTGACTACTCCAGGAATCTTGTACTTGTCTTGCTAGTTGTGGTCACAGGTACTGTCACATACACATTTTCGAGTCGGTGCCTACACACCCCACACGATGAGTAAAACTGAGGTCTAGAGGCTGCCCCGCCTGCAGGAGCAGGGCAGTAAATGGCCGGGCAGACATCCAGGTCTTCTGATTCCTCATCAGCTGCTCTCTAACTTTCACCAAGTACTATACTAATGCGAGTGTTCCTAGAAGATTAGGACTCTTTTGGATCTTTTTTTTTTAAAGAAGGAATGGAACACCAAAGTCATTTTGGAATTATGTTTCATACATAATTTTAAAATAAAAGTACTGCTTAAGGGAATTCCCTGGCGGTCCAATGGTTAGGACTCAACACTTTCACTGCCAAGGGCACAGGTTCAATCCCTGGTCAGGGAACTAAGATTCCACAAGCCGCTCGACACGGCCGAAAAGAAAAAGTACTGTTTGATTAGGGGAAGCAAGGCCTACGATTTCCCCACCACACAGTCTATATCACAGAAAAGGGCTGTGAAAGACTTTCTTACTAGTAATTTAACTGAGTACTGTAACAATTACTAATAGAAGAAGGTGCAATTCAAAATGCGATCTATGCTAAGTGAAAAAGGTCTGACACAAAAGGCCCCACGTGTATGATTTCGTTCACAAGAAACGTCCAGAACAGGCAAATCCATAGAGACAGAAATAGATGAATGGTTGCCAGGGGCCAGGGGAGGGAAAATGGGAACTGACTGCTAATGGAGAGGGGCTTTCTTTTTGGGGTGATGAAATGTTCCAGAAATTAGACAGTAGTGATGGTTGCAGAGCCTTGTGAATATATTACAAACCACTAAGTTGTACATTTTAAAATGGTGAATTTTATGATATGTAAATCATAATCTCAATTTTTAAAAAAATCCGTCTGCAAATCCCAGCAGCTCTTCCTCCCCAGAGGAAGGGATGTGACCACTCCTCGCCACCAGCACTGTTGCTCCCAGCCCGGCACAAGCTGCCGGCACCTCCAGCTTTGACTACTTCAACAGCCTCCCGACTGATTTGATGACTTCAATCAGATTTGATTACTTTAATAGCCTCTTTCATTCCTGCTCCCTGTCCACCAGGGGTGGCCCTCTTTGTTAATTGAAGTTTTTAATGAGGGGGACTTCCCTGGTGGTCCAGTGGGTAAGACTCCACACTCCCAATGCAGGGGGCCCAGGTTCGATCCCTGGTCAGGGAACCAGATCCCGAATGCGTGCCACAACTATGAAGCCTGCATGCCTCAACTAAAGATCTCACAGGCTGCAACTAAGATCTGGCACCGCCAAAAATAAATAAATAAATTTTAAAAAATCTTTCTTAAAAAAAAGTTTTTAATGAGGTAATTGTAGATTCACATGTAACTGTAAGAAATATCAATAAAAGAAATACAGTGTGTACTTCACTCAGTTTCCCCCACTGCTAACATTCTGCAAAACGATCACAGCCAGAACAGCGATACAATCCACTGATCTTTAGATGTCCAGTTTTACTTTTACTCATCTGTGCGGATGTGTGCATTTAGTTCTACACAATGTCATCAGATGTGTAAGTTTGTGTATCCACCACCAGAGTCAAGATATGGAACACTTCCGTCACCATGAGGATCCCTTGAGCTGCCCTTTGAGAACCACACCCACCTCCCTTGGCCCTCCACTCTGTACCTCCACCCACCCCTAACCGGGCAACCACTCATCTACTCTCCACTCCTAGAACTATGTCATTTCAAAAATGTTACATAAGTAGAATCAGCCCGTATATAACCTTTGGGGATTGCCTGTTTTCACTAGCATGATTTCCTCAAGATTCATCTTAGTTGTTGCACGTATTATCAGGAGTTTGTTCCTTTTTAGTGCTGAGTAGTTTAACCATTCACCTGTTGAAGGACATCTAAGCTGATTCTAGTTTTTGGCTATTATGAATAAAGTTGCTACAAACATTTGTGTACAGGTTTTTATGTGAACATAAGTTTTCACTTCTCCGGGATAAACACCCAAGAGTGCAACTGCCGGGTCATATAGTAACTGTATGTTCAGTTCTACAAGACACTGCTTGTTTTCCAGAGTAGCTGTCCATTTCATAGTCCCACCAGCGATGACTAAGTGACCCAGTTGCTTCCAAGCCAGCATCTGGTGTTGGCTTAGCATCGTAAGCTGTATCACTTGTTTGACTACACAAGTAAGCATCTGGTCAGAGTACAATCCAAAGTCCTTATACTGGGGTACAGGCCCTAAACGGCTCCCCCTCATCTCCTCTTTCTGGCCTCCTTACTACTCCTGCAACATGGAAAGCACTCCCGCTCATCTGTTCCCTCTACCTCAACCTCACCTCCTCCAGATACCCACCCCCCTCCCCCTGCTCCAGCATCACCTTCTCAGTGCACTTCGCACCCTAAACACCACCACAAAGCTCCTCTCCCCCTTATTCTGTTTCGTCTTTCTCCATAGTCTTTAACACCACTGGCCTTGTTCACTGCTGTAACCCAAGGGCCCAGAACAGGCCCTGGCACACAACAGGCACCCAGTTGAAAGGAATCCTTCCAGCTCATCTAGTCCAGTCCCCACTTAAGTGCCCATTCCCAGTAGCTGGGAGCTCTTAATGCCACCACAGCTTACGTGTCAGTGTTACACCTACTTTACAGCTACACAAATGCTCCATGGCCCTAGGACACAGAAATGATACTGCCTCAGCTACACCTGGACAGATGTAAGCAACATAAGTCTTCCCTCCCAAATGCTGATGGAATTTTATATTATATATTATTTTATATTATATTATATTATATCAACAGAAAAGTAGGTCCTGATCATCGACAGTGGAGTTCTCAAGCTTTAATGTGCACATAAATTGCTCACAAACCTGGTTAAAATGCAGACTCTCGATTCAGTAGGTCTAAGGGAGGGCAGAGATTCTGTACTTCTTATGAGCTCCCAAGCGATACCAAATTGCTGGCCCTGAGACCACACTCTGAGCAGCGAGGATCTATGGCATATCTCGTCTCTAACACATATTCTAGCACCCAAACTGATTCAAGTTAACACAACTTGTACTGTGTAAATTTTTCCTTCTTGCTGTCTGAATAAGACTTCCATTCCAAGGTAGTTTACTGAGTGATTGGCTCACTTGCAGGGACCAGAGGTAATGGGGGTGGGGCCTCTGAAGGAGGAGAGAATAGGAAAGCCAGGACACTGTAAGACCTTTGCCTTTACATCTCCATAAGTCCTCTTTTAAAAAGAAATTCTACAGTATTATATAGCAGTTAATAAGAATGATAGGTACTGCTATGAAACAATGTCTTTGGTACACTAAGTGAAATAATATAGTGTGAGCTCATTCATGCAAAAAAAAAAAAAAAAAAGGACTTGTATATGCATTAAAAAAGCAGAGAAAACGGGCTTCCCGGGTGGCGCAGTGGTTGAGAGTCCGCCTGCCGATGCAGGGGACGCGGGTTCGTGCCCCGGTCCGGGAAGATCCCACATGCCGCGGAGCGGCTGGGCCCGTGAGCCATGGCCGCTGAGCCTGTGCATCCGGAGCCTGTGCTCCGCAACGGGAGAGGCCACAACAGTGAGAGGCCCGCGAACCGCCAAAAAAAAAAAAAAAAAAAAAAATCAGAGAAAACAAAAGAAACTTAACAATTGTTATTTTTAGGGAATGAGACTAGGACAGCCAGGGAGGAAGACTTTGCTTTCCACCTTCTGTGCTATTTGAAGATGTTGTTACAACGTATATGTGTAATTTTTTTTAAGCTAGTTAACAAAAAGCAACCAAAAAAGAAATGCTTCCCCAAAGTGGTCCTATCACATCTAATCTAGGGGTGGACAAACTACAGCCTACCTGTTTCGGCCAGTCTAAGAAGTGTTTTTACATTTTTAAACGGTTGACCCCCCCCCAAAAAAAATCAAAGAATAATATTTTATGACGTGAAAACTATACAAATTTCAACGTCCTTAATAAAATGTTATTGGAACAGAGGCTCACATTCACTTACATAGTGCTTCTGGATGCTTCTTTTCTACAATGGCAGAGTTTAATGGTTGCTACAGAGATGTACCATTTACATAAAATGTTTGCCAATGTTCAAGAATCAGAAGACTTAATATTGTTAAGGTGCCAATACTCCCCAAACTGATCTACAGATTCAATGCAATACCCATCAGAGAATTCCAGCTGGCTTCTTCATAGAAACTGACAATCAGATCTTACAATTCAAATGGAAATGCAAGGAGCCCAGAATAGCCAAAACGATCCTGAAAAGGAATAAAGTTGGAGGACTCACATTTCATGACTTCAAACTGTGATACAAAACTAATGGTAGGGACTTCCTGGTGGCGCAGTGGTTAAGAATCCGCCTGCCAATGCAGGGGACATGGGTTCGAGCCCTGGTCTGGGAAGATCCCACCTGCCGCGGAAAAACTAAGCCCGTGCGCCACAACTACTGAGCCTGTGTGCCACAACTACTGAAGCCCGTGCACCTAGAGCCCGTGCTCCGCAACAGGAGAAGCCACCGCAATGTGAAGCCCTCGCACCGCAACGAAGACCCAACGCAGCCAAAACTAAATTAATGAATCTTTTGTAAAAATTAAAAACGAAAAACCTAATGGTAATCAAGACTGTATACGGACTTCCCTGGCGGTCCAGTGGTTAGGACTCCGCACTTCCACTGCCATGCGCCCGGGTTCAATCCCTGGTCAGGGAACTAAGATCCCACAAGCCGCCCCACAAGCCACAGGGCTCAGCCAAAAAAAAGACTGAAGAGACAACCCAAGAAAGTGAGTATCATTTTACAAATCATGCATCTGATAAGGGTCTAGTACCTAGAATATTATGAAAACTGTTACAATTCAACAATAAAAAGACAACCCAACTTCAAAAATGGGAAAGAATGAGGATGAGGGTCTGCAAGTTAAGCATAAGAAAGAAGCTGGGTCCCTAATCACTGGTGAGCTTCCTCAAGCAGACACTAATGTCTTATAATAAATTCCTTCCTATTTAAGTTACGGCAGCAGAGTTTTCTGTTACCTGCAGTTGAATATAACTGATAACACCAACTATGGCTAAATTATGTCATGCTTAGCAGACAGAGATGAACAAGTCCTGTTGGTTCTACCTTCAAAATTCAGTCAGTTCCCACCTTGCCACCGCCAACAACCTGACAGAATTCGCCAGCATCTCACCCGGGCACGTGGCTCGCTTCCCAGCTGGTCTCCTGCTCCTCACCATGCTGCCTTCACTCAGCTCTCAGCCAGTATTCACTGAAAAATGGAACTCAAATCCTGCCACTCCTCGGACCAAACCCTCCAAAACCTCCCACCTCACGTAGAATAAATGCCACTGTCTTTATTCCACCTTGAAGGGAGGGCCTCCTGATCTATCTGGTACAGCACTCTCTCTACCTCTCCGACCTCAGCTCCTACTGAGTCTCCCTCTCACTAATTCAACGGGCCACACCGCCGCCTCGCTATTCCTCCATCAGCGGGGTTTGGACCAGCTCCCTCTGCTGGAACGCCCCTCCACATACCTTTATGGCAATCCCTGACTCTCTTCTGGTCTTTACTCAAAAGACACCATCTCAGTGGCCCTTCCCCGGACACCCTATCTAAAACGTCAATACCTTATGAACCCTGACATTTCCTAGACCCCGTTCCCTGCTTTGCTGCTGTTCCTCCTTTGTTTACCACTGTCCAACATACTGTGTATTTTTCTTACGTATCCTGTTTCTGGTCTATGTCCCTCACTAAAATGTAAGCTTCATGAGGGCAGAGCTTTATCTGTTCATGGCTGTAGCCCTGCACCTATTACGATACTGGCTGGCACACATTAGACATTCAGCAAATAATTAAAATCAGAGAAAAACTAGGAGGGAATCTGAAGGAGAGTGAGAAAGTGCCAAAGACCAATGTCAACTGCCTCATAATTGCAGTTAGGACCCTGCCAAGCTCTGGCACTCCCCTGCACGTCAGCCTTGCTGAGACTGTAGCCAGTACCGCCCGGAACCCCTGTATCCCATATGCTGAGCTGGGAGTAGGCACTCAGATCCTTCAACTGAAGCCCAAGCGTGGCTGGTGAGGCCATAGTTCCACAGAGAGCAAGGGCCATAAAAATAGAACAGTTACTTTCTAATTGCTTTTGGCCAATCTTACTTTGGGGCATGGATTTTTCAGCTGAAGCATCTGAACAGAAACGCCAAGATCCAAATCTGTAAGCAGTGAGTTCGTTACTCAAAATTAATGAATACTTGCTTTCTCAACGGCAAAGTACATGAAAATGTAACATTTATGCATTTTATTTAAAATAACTATAATTCAGCCCAATGCAGTTGATTTCAGAGCATGCTAAGAACCTTTCAAAGTTACTATTCTGAAGTACTTTTGTTTTTAAAAAATTTAAAATCTATCTTCATATATATAATACATAGATTATATCTGGTAGGATACACAAGGAGGAAGCTTGCCTCTGGGAATGGAGTTAGGTACTCAGGAGAAAGGAACAGGAGAGAGACATTTTAATTACCTTTTTGCAATTTGTACCATGTTAATGTATTATTTATGCAAAAATGATAGACTAAATTTTAAAAATAAGTCAATCATACATTTCCTTACAATAATGAAACAAAATGTATCTACTTTGTCAAGCTGGCTTAAGAAGGAAACCTCTTTACACCCGTATTTTGAAGAAGATAAGCTAATTCAGGTTCTGTCAAATCAGCATAAGAAACAGAAAGCATATTTTCAGACTGACCAAGTGTTTGAACAAGCAGACAGGGACGGAAGTAAGGCCTTCCTTCCCACCCAGAGCCCTGCTTGGTGCTTCCCGCCTTTATACAAGATCACCCAGGGCATGGACTTCCACGACATCTAACTCCAGGAAAAGCACGACCATAAAAGTCTGGAATGGATAGTTATGGTTATAAATCACCTGCTGCAGAGAAAAGTCAAATTGTTAAAAAACAAACAAAAACCAACATTTTTCCCCTGTCAGTATCCAAACAGGTTTTTCACCTTTTAGCAGAAAACTTAATTTGTTTCCAGATTTTATTTTAACAGATAAGCCAAAATTACTCCCCAAAGTCTCAGTTTCTAATGAAACCTCAGGACACAGCAAGGATCATATCAGACGCACAACGAAGAAAACATTACTAAAAACGAATCAGCCTGAAGAAGGTACGCTTCTTAGAGGGGCTGCTTCGCGAAAACTTTCCTCGTTAAACGCCATCCTGTACACACCCAGATCAGAAATAAAATGACCCGAGATGAAAGAAAGGCCCGAACTGCAGCAGAGCACACACCCTGACCTCTGCTGAACACCCAGCACACAAGACTTCAGGGAAAAGTACTCGGTTCTCTTAGACGGTGTCGTTAATGGTCTCTCTTCTTCTGTTTCAAAAACTTTCCCTGGCACAAGCAACGGAGACCCCCTGTTTCCAAACAGTAGCACATGTCAGCAACAGGAAGCGTGCGTGGGGTCCGCAGACACCACTGCTCCGGCAAAGCTGGACTGCGACACTCGTGACAGGGACATCACTCGCCCCCAGCGATTAACCTCTTCCTCGGCAACATGTCATTTGTTTCCAACTGAGGACAGGCAATAAAGGGCAGTCAACTCTTCCTAATATTTAAGCCAGTTTTATTGCTTCTCACGCGTGAACAACAACCGTCTAGTCAGTTCACCGCTTACTTGGCAATCACAGCTCATTCAAGTGCCCGCAGGCCAACCCGAGCTGAGACAAGCCGGTCTCTCCCTGATGCTCAACATTCTGCCGCGGATCCCGAACGACACGAAATACCCTGAGGCTGCAGCCCCGAGCCACAGGCTGCTTAAAGGGGCCCTCGCAGAAGGCTCTCCATTGGGCCGCGCGCGCTCCCCCGCCCTCCAGCCCGACGTCCCAAGGCATGATGTCACCACTGTCCCCGCATCACTCCGGCTCCAATTCCCGGAGCATCCTGCGCCCCCAGCCCTCCTCCTCTCAGACCAGGAGGAGAGGGACGGGACGCGGCCTCGGATCTGCCAAGTTCTGCTCACAACACAGCCCCGGTTCCTCCCCTAACTTCGCAGCCGGGAGAGCAGAGGACTGGGGCCGGGGCCGCCCCGGCGCCTCCGGGAGAGGCCGGCGAGGCTCCCCGCGCCTGCCGAGGGCCGGAGACCCACGCGGGGCCGGGGAACTGGGTGGGGACCACGGGGCGGCCCTGTCGCCGCGGGCCGGGGAGCTGCAGCGGGCCTGCACTCACGGTCGGTGCAGCGGCTCCTCGGCCACGGCCGGTCCGGGCGGCGGCGGCGGCGGCGGCGGCGGGGGCGGGGGCGGCGGCGACTGCGGCTGAGGCGGCGGCTGCGCCTGCGGCGGCGGCTGAGGAGGCTGAGGCGGCGGCGGCGGCGGCGGCTGCTGCTGTTGCTGCTGCTGCTGCTGCTGGAAGGACTTGAGGGACTCGAAGGCCTTCATCAGCTTTTCCAGGGTCGCCATGGCGGCCTCCCGCCCCGCGGGAACAGCCCCCGGAACCCTCGGACCTGCTCGCGGTTCCGCTCACCAGCGCGGCAATGAATGAGCCTCGGAGGCACGGGCAGGAGCGGAACCGAAGCGCTCGGCCATCTTGGGTCCGTCCCGGCAGCCCCCGCGGCCCTGCGTCCCGCGACGCTCCGTCGTGGGGCGGGGCCAGGCTGGCGAGATTGACAGCCAGAGGCGGCGGCCTCCGCCATTGGCCGGGCGCGGCGCCAGCCAGTCTCCCGCGCCCGCCGTCTCGCTTTCTAGGACCGCCGCGACCACGGAGACCCCGGCGCTCCTCTAGGGCGCGGACTAGGGGCGCGGCGAGGAGGGGGCGGGGCGGTCGTGAGCGTTATGCTCCCTCGGGGAGAAGCCCCTAGTCGAGGAGACCCCGGCCGACGCCCGGCGGGTGGCAGGGAGGGCCGGCCGTGGACTCGAGCCGGAGACCCTGCGGGGGTGCTTGCTCACCCAGCGGCCCGGGCGGAGAGAGGGCTCACGGGACAGCCTTGCAGAGGAGGAAGGGGGAAGTGGGTCGCCCCGCGCGGAGCCAGAGGACCCTCAAGGCGGGAGCCCAGGTGTGGCCCCCAGAGAGGAGCGGAGCCCTGGAGAGCCAGTCTGCAGCCCGAGGAGGAGCTGAGGAACTTGGCGGAGGGCCTGGGGCAGGGACGGGTGGTAAAAACCTGCCTGGTCGGTGCCTGCTGCCCGGAGAGGCCGTGGCTGGTGCAGCGAGAAGCAGCTTTGACCCCAGAGACTGCCCCGCCGGCATGACTGCCCGGCCCAAGGGTGTGCCCTCCCCTTGAGCGAGGCCGGCCGGCGTGGGAGGGTCCCGGGCTCCAGAGCCTCGCCACCCGGAGGGGCGGCAGTGAGCAAGCAGAGGGGCAGCGTCCGCTTGCCCGCAGGGAGTGGGTGGCCCTCAGAGAAGCCGCCTGGGGCAAGCAGCATGAAGCCTCCAGAGCCCACTCAGGGCAGCGACCTGTTCTAGGCCACAAGCCACGTCTCCGCCTCATTTCAGACCCTGTTGTCCCAAAGCAGTCAGGTGAACCCAGCATTGCCACAGGAAGCCTTGTCCCCAAGGGGACAGCAACTGCCCCCGCTTCAGGGGAAGGACCTCAGAGAAACTTGCCACAAGCCTTGAGGTTCCAGTTCCCTGATTTAATAAAGGCCCTTGTCCACAGGCCAAGCCATGTGCCAGCCCTCACAGGACAGGCCACAATGACGGGGCTCCAGGCTGTCAGGGACTGTGGTTGGCAGACTTCTCGGATGACCTAGTGACCCCCTCCTGAGATCACCACCTTGTATAGTCCCCTCCCCTTGAGAGTGGGCTGTCACTGGAGGCTGGCTTCTGATTAAGGTTTACATTTTACAGCAAGACAAAAAAGTTTGAACAGAAAGTTCTCTATGTCGTTTGGGCCCCCTCCCTCCCTACTGTGCAGTGTGCATCTGCGTTACCCATTAACCAGACCTCCTCCAAGATGGGAACGCCTGCGGGACCGTAAAGATCAACTTTTCCTTTCTTCTGACCTAGCAATGGAACTTCTTACAAGGTTAGCATTCTTTCCCAACTCTGGAGGGGGCCGTACTGACTGCGCACTTTGTAAGAGTTTACCTGGACTATGTATCTTCGGTGAACTCTCTGTAAAATGTCAGTATGTCATTTTGATGTATGAGCCTTTGTCTCAAAAATATATATGATTGGGCTTCCCTGGTGGCGCAATGGTTGGGAGTCCGCCTGCCGATGCAGGGGACACGGGTT